>NW_019173951.1:0-369968 GCF_001642475.1 Fonsecaea monophora | reverse complement strand
CCGGGTGCGGCGAGGGAGAGGGGGGGAGAGGGAGGGGAGGGGGAGGAGGGCACAGGCGGGGCAGGGGTGGAGGAAACTGGTTTGACTTGCACATATCAGAAGGGGTCGATTTGCGATCGGGGAGTCTTCCTGAATGACAACAGAGAGCCTGTTGGCTAGTTACATCAAAGGCACCTTTCATGCGTGGCTGTCCCTCTAGTCCTGGGTTGGTGACAGTGAGAGCCTGACTCTCAACAACTACAAACAGATTCGTGCCTCAAACAACGGCCACCTCGTGCGCAGTAATGACGTCTATAAAGGATTGAAGACGGCTGCCGACATGTGCACAGTGTCATATGTTCGGTGTTTGCAATCACACAATGTCCATGCAGTGTTTGCCTGCTTCACCATCGTTTCTTGAAATCAACAAAAATGCTGTGGCACAGTTTCACAGCGACATCCTCCTGCCTCCTACCTACATATCTCCATCAGCCACGACGACCACCAGAAAGACTTTGAAGAGTTCTCAGATATTACTTGCCGAAATGGACTCCTCTTCAATGGCACCATGGGCCCGATTACCTCTGGAGATCAAGTCGAACATCATGGGACGACTGACACGGATTGACTTGAAGTCCTGCCGCCTACTCGACAAGTGTACAAGCCTGGCAGCCACGCGGGTTCTGTTCCAAACACTCTGCCTCTCACCCAGCATGAACAGTGTCGACCGGTTGTCCAAAGTCGCAGCGCGGCCTGACCTCGCCAGTCAAGTGCGCACCCTCGAGATCCACCGACACTATCTCAAAAATGTGCCCTTCGACGAATACCTCCGGACCGGTCACTTGTCAGAACGTCTCCAGAGACTGCCTCCCCTCGACGCAGCGTCACTCGCTGTCGTACTCTCCCAGGCATATGAAGACGAGCTAGACGCCCAGGGACGCTTCCTTGATGAAGCACCTCCTCTGGTGGTAAATGCGCTCAAGAAATTCCCGCGGCTCCAATGCTTCGTCCATGGTGGCAGACTGGCTCGAACCGAGGAGGGAGACTTTCTCCTAGACGAGCACTCTGATCTGTTGAGGCGGACGGGTGTAAGAACACTGAGCGGCGGAACACACTTTCTGCTGATGCACTCGGTCTTGCTGAAGTGCCGGGGTTTGAAGCCCCTGTCGATCGGATTTTCGTCGGTCTACTGGTGGGAGTTTTGGAACTGCATGGAAATCCGACACGCAAGGGCCCTTTTCGAGACCGTCACGCGCTTCGAGCTCACGTTCGAGATCAAGAGCTTGGATCGACAGCCGTGCCCGCTCAAACCGACCAGCGCTCATTGGAGGAGAGGCTTGACCAGATACCTGAAGGAACTGGGAACATACCTGCCTGCGACCGAACACCTGTGGCTCGGGTTCGACGAGCTGCTTATAGAGCCTCGGGGAAGTCAATCCGTTCGCCGCTATGCATGGACGACGATATCGAGCTTGCTGCTGCGTTGTCCCTGTCCTGAAGTTCCTAATCTGCCCAGCTTGACCACCCTCACTCTGGAAAACACTGCTGTCCGCCTGGACGAGCTATGCAATTTCATCACCCGACACTCCCAGCCACTGCGGTCCCTCACCATCATCAACATGCGTCTCAGCAACACCGGCACATCTAGTCCAGGGATCCTGGCCGTGGTGCTGAAGCTGATCTCGTTCCTCAACAAAGAGACCCAGCTGGACCACTTCTCCATGCAAGGCACTTTTCTAGATTCGGATGATGAGACCAGACTCTTGTGCTGTCCCAAGAGCGGGACCGGCAGCATCTTGCACGAACTCGAGGAATACGTCTGCCACCGCGGTGCCTTCCCCTTTCACAATTCTGAAATACTCCTGCAGGCTCTCGACACGTACTGGCCACGTTCGGGGCGGGCGGAGGAGGAGACGGTGGCCAGTGACAAGGAATTGCCCCGACCCAGTCTGCGCGATTGCACGGTTGAGGTCACGCTTCAGAGCGACGACTCGTGGTATGTCGACGCACTGAAAACGCCGCGTCACGAATAAGGGTTTTGTGGGGTGGGAGGCTGGAGGGTATGGAAGTGTATGTCCATGGCACGAACTGTTCGATATGCCAAGTTCGATGAACGACTACGGAGCGTATTAGTGGATCACCAGCAATCAATCAGTCAATTTTGTTGGTTTTCGAAGAAAACCGTTTATGAGCATTCATTGCATCCGGGCTCAAGTAGTCAGCGTTCAGCATTCAGCGTGTGGCGTTGAGCGCTCAGAGGCGACAATAACAAGTGTCAAGAGACAACATGGTCCCCGAGATTTTGTTTCACCATTCATCCATCCATTGATTGATTCACTTCGGCACATTTTCGTTCCTGCGCGCGCGCGCAAGAGAGAGAGAGAGAGTGTGTGTGTGTGTGTGTGTGTGTGTGTGTGTGTGCACAAAAGCTGCCGGTTCGGGTTGGGAGAGCTGGTGGGATCACCATAGGGACAGTGGGTTCTATCGGCGTTGTCGCTATCACCATTATCATCCATTGTCAACAGAGCGGTCTTTGAAGAGTGAGATGAAGGAAACGTATTTTCAAGGCGTGTGTGTAGTTTTGATTTTCCTGGCCATTTTGGTAGGGTTTGAAAAAGGATTTCAAAAAGCAAGACTCCGACCCAAAAAAAACTCCGTGCCGCTCGCCAGTCCCGTATCTCTGGCAGCAACGACGCCAATAGTCAACCCTCCCATCCAGCTCATGGTTGCATTTCTCATGAAATCATCCGTCGTAATCGCCAGGTCGCCGGCTTTGACTCATGAACGCGTCGACGTTCTTGTCGTAGATCTCTGCCTCGTCACCCTGGCTCCCGTTCAGGAACGAATGCCACTTGACTTCTCCGCCCTCGACCATGATGGGCGTGGCGTACGGAGCGCGGTCGGGGCCCAGAAAGTCCCATAATCGGCACTGTTTTTGGGGAGGTCAGAAACAGGAACAAGAAACCGGGGACATGCTCCAGACAATCAATGGAGGACATGGACATGTCAGCTAGAAAGAAATTCATAATTTCTTCTTTCCTCGATGGTCTGTACAAAGGCTAGATCGGGAAGCAGCAAAACCGGCCACCCCCCTAGATCGTTGCTCCAGAGGTTTGAAGAAAGTGAAGGAAGTGGGAAGGAACACCACACCACACCACAAGAACCAGCACGGCACGACACGAAACACTCGAATTGCGTGCGACTGATGAGAAGTAAAGACGTAAGACGCAAGATGCACTTACCAACTGGTTCCACAACCGCGCGTTGACCTCCTTGCTCAGCAGCATGGTCTCGGGATCAAAGTAAGGCAGCGTGGGCAGGTCGTGATTCTTCTTGGCCTGCATGCTCAGGTTCGTCCACTGGGTCTCGCACCACAGGTTCTTGCGGTAGTCGTGACGGTGTTGGTCCTCTTGGGACGCGCCCTTGCTGGGCCGCGAGGCAGAGGCGATAATGTCCCCTGCGGTCTTCCTGGTCGATGTCGACATGGTGGTGGTCGATGATGACATGGATTTCTAAACGTTCAGGGTGACGGTGACCCTTATGGCTCGCCTTACTTCACAGGCTTGCCCTGATCGATGTAGACCAGTCTTTCTTCGTGATCAGTGGCCAAGAGGTAGAGTTCCCTGCTGCAATTTATGGAGGAGAAGGAAAGTCGCAGGGGAGCAGGGAGGTGATGTAAAGGCTGGTCATGTGATCGTCGGCAGGCTCGGGTAAATCTGCGCTATTTTCCCGATACGCCGCCAAGTCACAGCCTCGCCACCAAAAATTCACCGTTGCGAGGCTGTGAAGTGGACAGGGATGCCATCAGTACCGAGTACTTGGGGTGAGGGAATTATGAAACTCTCAACTCTCGACAATGATTGTTTCTCAGCTATCTGACTGATTCTGCTCAAAGCTGTCCAGCTAAAGTATGAGTACAGCTTGTGATGGTACGGGATCCAGCTAAAGCTAGTAGAGTACGCAAAGTAGAGGAGGAAACCTACCCGTCTTTGTCCCTCAAACAACCCGCGCAGTCACATCGCTGATACAAAGTTCATCACATCATTGCATTCCATGTTTGACCCATCATCAGCTATCAAAAGGACTTTACAAATCACACCTCTCTTTCGGATTTGTCCCTATGTAGAAGCACCCTAGCTCACCACCAGCATATCGCTTTCACCTTCATTTCATCGTCATGCATCTCGTAGCTGCACCGGGCAGCATGGTGGATTGTCCACCATCTTCATTTGAAGAATATTTCCAAGACATGATTTAGGGGTTGTCTGGATACCCAAATAAGAGCCGCCTGGGCAGAAGGGCTATAATCACATATAACCACCTATTACAGCCGATCTCTTCCGCTTCTGCGGATATGGTGGTGTGCGTGACGTTTGTGATAGGTTGTGGCAGGACTGGCAATGTCGGTCAAGGTAACTGTGACAACTTCCTCAACCAGGATCAAGTTCACCATAACACCGTTGCTCATATAGCTAGTCGTGGTTGTGTAACGACTGTTGGTGGTGTGTGGAGTTGTCAACGAGGTGACAGCAGGCGAAGCCGTGGATCCAGCAGTTTGCCCTGCGGGCGCTGACATGGTGGCGTTTCCGAATGATGAAGAGACTTGAGTTGGTGTGACGGCCCCAGGGATTGGTCCCATTGTCGCAGGCGCAGGACCGGCCTGAACTCGGACCTTACCAGGCAGCTCTTGGACAAAGTTGATTTGCTCATTTTGAAGCATCTCAGGGACCTCCATCTTGCATTGTGTACCATCATCTGGCTTTTGGAGCTTGAAGATTGGACAGTCGTCTTGGTTACCCGAAGTCCCCGTCGGAAGATTGCAGGCTGGGTCGTCGATGGCATTTTGCAACACGCCTTCATCCCAAGCGCACATGAAATCTCCATGGTAGCCGTACCCGGTAGGATCACCGTTCGCAAACGTAAACTCTCCATCGATGCCTTTGAAAAGGTTTGTTTGATAGATTGTTTCGTAGAATAAGGCGGGCAAGTGTACGGGATACCCTTCTGGACATCTACCATTTTGGATTTCATCTGGGTACGCAACGTGAGTTGTGTGATTGGCACTGTCCAGATCTTTTCCATTCCAGCATGACGGGAACATGAGTTCCGCGCGCACTCCGTCTGCACACGTCGCGTCGAGGAAAGTCTTGTTGCGGAGATAGTGATATTCTCGTGCGCCTTCCGCAGGAAGGTTGTAGTTGAGACAATTGAAGCCGAGGGCTTTCTCCATAAGTGCTTGTTGAGTTTTGTCGCTATTGTTCCAGAGAGACATTGGCGGGTCTGGGTCCGGTCCGTAAAAGGCGCGCTTCAGAGAGTTCCCAGCGATCATGCGAAAATTCTGAGGAAAGGCAACCACAGGACTCGGCTCATTTGGAGATGGCTCGGTGAAGTAATATCTGCGAGCTGTCAGCGTGTTGATCAGGGTTGGAGGAGAGTGGTTTCATTACGCAGTCAATCCGCCAGCAGTTGGAACCATCTCAAATGTGCCGTTTGCATGTTGAAAGTACATCCGTGGACTCCAGTAGACAGAGTGGTCTTGGAGGATGGAGCAGCTGGTACAGTTGGAGGCAAGGAGATCACCAAGAGAAGGATCAAGTCCCATATCTGGGAATGGGTCAGTAATTGATATATATTTTTGTTTGTTTGGTTACAAGGTGAGGTGAAACTCACTTGAAGCGCCAAAAAGAACATGAAGATGTTGAGCGGGGCTACCGGGGGCCATGATGGGGTCGACACGACCATTTCCTAGTTCGCCGTGACATAAATGACGAAAGAAGGCATGGGTTGGCGGGGACATGAAGAGAAGAAGCGCGAGGATGAGGGCTTGAAATTTGAGCGCGACTTTAGCGACGGCCATGATGACGGTTGTTGTTGTTTTGCGCTGGGAGCGTGAATGAGGAATTGGTTATCGCGGTAAGGTCTTGATTGAAGTTGTCGAAGAGAGGAGAGATCGGCTGAAAGGATGGACGTTGGAGGAGTAATGAACGAAGTGTGTAAGGAGGGAAGAATAATGATGGACTGATTGATAAAAAGGAGCGTGGGATGCCGGCAGACAAAGGGCAAACTGAGGTCGTTGGGATGAAGGAATGGACGCAAAAGGCGAGTCTGAGGCGGATGATAGAGAGTCAAGAGACAAAGTCAGCGCTCACATGCATCCGAGAGGAAGGCGCTTTCGCGGACTTACCACTGTAAATTGCTGGGTGAGGCATACAATTTGCTTCTTGGCTGTTCACAGTCGACCTTCACTTCACCTCACCTCACTGTTGGCCTCCCTCAATCGACTAAAATACCGTACTTGCTTGACCCCCTCGCCGCTTTTTGGCTACCGCTACTAAACCGACCTGCAGCGCAAAAGTCGATTCTGCCGACCGCCTTGACTTAGACTGTCTACCTCAGCTGGCGAGTGCGTTTCCACTGACACGCGATTTCCCGGTCGCCGGCTTGGTCGAAGCCCTATCCTTCTCACACACAGGCCATCACAGCAGACGATATCAGGTGTTTTGAAGAGCCAGGAAGTGTCGTGTATGGCCACCGACCACTGTCGGGCAGGAATAGATCGACAGACTGCTTCAATCAGCCAGCAGCACCACCTTGTCCAGTGTATGTGTCTTCTCGAGAGCTCTCTGAAGGCACAAGTCGTCAGTATTGCAAAGGAGAGGACGTGTATGCGAGACACACAAACATACGAACACAACGGGAGGCAAATGCGCAATAAATCCACAGGGACAAGAAGACTGCAATGAACACAATAGGACCATGGTCAACAAAGACCGCTTCACCAATTTCCTCTGCTCATCTTACAGATGTGGTCATTCGTTTGCACCTGTCTCCATTCGCTCCATCCCCGTCGCTTACAAGGCCCAACCTGAAGGTCTGCGGCTGTGGCAGAACCATGGTCAAGTGCCTAGCTGAGATCCCAATTCCTGCTGGCTGCCTTCCATCTTCCTGCACGAGCGGCAATGCGATGCAATGGCAATGCAGGAGAAGGTCCTGCCGATCAAGCTTCAACTACCGTTCATTTTGTTGTTGGTTGCACGTGTGGCATGGCATGTCTTTGTCATGGTTGCTGCACGTTGCCGCCTGCTAATCTCCGCCGAGGTACCATGCACCGGTCGAAGATGCGAAAAGTCAGCTTCGATTGGAAGGGGGAGGTTCAAATCGCCTCCAGCGTCAATCACGATGCTCCCTTGACATGCCACGGCTAGCCGGAATGTACGCGTGTGAACGAGGCGACACCATCCCTTACGTCTCCAGCAAGAGGGTATGTGTGCGAACTCTGGCCATAATCCTAAGAGTGATTGCCTCAGTCGGGATCGCAAACAATCGTTGCTTCAACTTCTGCCGTTGCCACGGCACTCTCGCGCTTGACGCGGACTGTGGAGGAGAAAGAGGTGCAAAAAGAATCTCTGAGCTAAAGTCCTTTAGTTCCGGCGAGCTGCGCTAAATTGGGCGAAGATGGTGCATTGATGCAGAATAACAAGGTGGATGTCAGAGGGGAACCCGGACACCAGGTTCTGCCGATATCTACAAGGATTATTCTCGTCGAGAAATCTCTGTGTCCTACAGAGAAACCAACAGAATCAGGACCGGGACCGCACCAAAGCACACACCATTGTGGAAGCATCTCCGTGACCTCCAATCGAAAAGCTCCCCAAAGCCTTGTACTTGGCGTACCGAAGATCCTCGCTGATAGCCGCTGGTAGGCGAGCTGCCTGAAGCTTTACCCTGCGAGGTCAACCAGGGGTTCGGAGTACTTAGTGCATGCCCCAGGGTTGCTAGACAACCAAAAGAAATTTTTCTCAGGCACCGAAAACCTGGGAAGGCGGGAAAATTTGTAAGAGGTGAGAGTTAAGGAGACAAAGTCTTTTTGGAAGAAAATGGACGTGACTGCCATGACTGCCATGACCACAGCCGGTAAGTCTCGTGGCCGTCACGTCTGTGTACTTGTCTAACCGTCAATAGAGAGGGATGGTGAACTGGCTCTAACGCGAAGTACGTGCAACAAATTTGATTGTCTCGTCCCAAAATTGATCTGCCCTCAGTGATGAGCAACATGTCTTCGTCTCATGTTCCCGAGGCTCGGGTTCTGATAATCATGACCGGAGGCACGATCTCCATGCAAAGATCTCCCAATGGTCTTATCCCGGCTCGAAATTTTCTGGAAAGATGCATGGCACCCCGACCGGAATTCAACGACGGAGAGATCCATGAACCCATGACCGTGAGGTTTCACGATGGACCCGATGGGCTGGGCGAGTTCCAGAGTCTGCGGACACCAACGAGCGTGTACGGGAAACGTGTCAGGAAAGTCAGCAACCTTCAAAATCCCAGAGCCTTCTTGCAATAGGACCTTAAAATTCCGCTCGGTCAAAAAATGGGCTGAGGCATCGCTAATACTCGCACAGATATGCTGTCCTAGAGTTCGAACCACTTCTCGACTCGTCGTCCATAGACAGCAAGGGATGGGCGGAGATTGCGCAAGCGATATATCGCAACTACAAGTTGTTTGATGGCTTTGTCGTTCTTCACGGTACAGACAGTCTCGCCTACACCTGTTCAGCTCTCAGTTTCATGTTGCAGAACTTGGGCAAGCCTGTCATACTTACGGGTAAGTGGAGTTACAAGCGATCTCGCTGTGTGACGGAATTTTTGCTCCAGAACATCTGTCTAACACAGCTCTCTTGAGGTGTTACCGGCGATGAGTCGCTGTGAGAAGTTGGCCATGACCCCGATGCCTATTGTCAAGATGCGCTTTTAGCAAATCCACGAGTGGACGAAGCTGACCTTTTCCCCAAAGGATCCCAGGTGCCCTTCTCGGAGCGCAAAAACGATGCTCTGGAGAATCTACTTGATTCCCTGGATATTGCCGGGCACTTCATGATCCCCGAGGTGTGTCTTTGCTTCAACTCGACCCTGTTTCGGGGTAATCGAACTACAAAGGTTTCAGCAAGCGCATTTGATGCATTCGCATCTCCGAACTTTCCTCCATTGGCCAAGATCACTGCAGTAGGTACTCACGTTGAATGGAACTCGGTCAAAAGGTCGACTTCCCTTGAAGCCTTCAGCGTTCAATCAGACCTCGAGATACACCATGTGGCCTGTTTGCGCATTTTCCCTGGCATCAAACCGAAAATGGTAGAGGCAGTCCTGCGGACCGAAGGACTTCGTGGTCTTGTGCTGGAGACGTTTGGCGCAGGCAACGCCCCCAGTGGGCACGACAACAAATTGACCCAGGTCATCTCTGACGCTGTTCAACGTGGCATTGTGATTGTGAACGTCACTCAGTGTCTGACTGGCAGTGTCAACCCGCTCTATGCACCCGGGATGGTCCTTGGCCGTGCTGGCGTTGTTGCAGGAGGGGATATGACCAGTGAAGCAGCTTTGACCAAGCTGTCTTACCTGCTGGCCCTCCCAGGAGCGTCACCAGAGTCGGTGGCTAAAGATATGGCAACATCAATTCGTGGTGAACTTTCAGAGCATGCGGGTACCATTTTCAAACATCCGACAGGCGAGTTATCATCCCCCGTCGCTCAACTCACAGCTATTGCCTACGCAATTGCCAGTGGAGATATCGAGAAGGTGAAGGACCTGCTACGAAACGACAATCAACTGATCAACCGAGCCGACTATTCCGGAAACACACCCGTCCATCTTGCGGCGACTGGGCCGAATATTGCGATCCTTCGGCATCTCCTCTCGCTGGGTGCCTCGTAAGTTTAGGACAAGTCATTGTCGGGTGATGGTGTTCATATTGATACTGGCTAACACAATCTTTTGACAGGGTACACCTACGCAACCACACCGGATCAGGCAGGACACCTCTCTTCCTGGCCGCCAATGCTGGGTTGTTGCCGCACGTAATGCTTTTAAGACAAGCAGGCGGACATCTCCATGCCGAAGAATTGGAGACGGCCAGACTCCACGCGAGCCAAAGACCAGAAGTGTGGAAACAGGCAGGCCTAGAAGTGCCCTAATGGACCTGGAGAAAGAGCTGGTTTCAACTGGGCGTTGGGTTTCCCAGTCTCCAGCCGTTCTGGCACATGGCTTTCCGTCAGAGGCCCCTGGTTGGTGTGCACGATTGGTCGCCGATTGTATGCTACCGGGTGCTAAGCACACCTAGGTCCGAAGTCGCCTCTGGAAAGCCATGCCAGATGATCTGGACTTGCCTGCTGCCATCCATCCACGCCTCGTGGCAGTACAGGACGCTACACCTTGCGCTCGCTAAAACAGGAGATGGCCAGCCATGAGCACATCGAGCAACCCAATTGTGCGATTCCCAAGGCTCACGACATTGCTTGATGGGCTTGCAAAAGTCCTACAATGATGGGGCCGCGGAGGTGCCCGGGTCGAGATTGACACGTCTAAGTTTTGGTACCCGCCAACGGCGGCTTATGTTTGTCCTCGAAACCGGAGTGGGATTGGAACACTTGGAGCCATCCAAGTCACGCCTACAACACCCACCGACCTCCTGCTTCATCTCGAATGGCATGGTCACTAAGGGATCCCTAGGTCTTCGGATCAAGGCGCCACTGACGGCGACCTCGACCACTACTATCCCACCTAGGCGAGGCGAACCCAGCGACCCAGCTTGGGACATGGGAAACCCGGGACGCCCTTGGCTATCCTGACTTATCCTGACTATCCTGGTTGCCACTCTTCTCCCCCGCCTTTTTGGCAGCACCTGGCAACGCCCCCCGCATTTCATTTGCCAGGAGTGTCTGGCGGTATAGCGGAAGTCGGCTCTCAACTCCCTCGTCACCCTCTGCGGCGTCGTTGTACTACCCCCCCAACAAATTGATCTATTTCAAAGAGAAATGATGGAATCGGGTTCTCCCTTACGGGCGGGCACTCAGGTCCGTCCTAATGTCGTGCTCAGCATGGACCCAGCACCCCGCTGGCACATTTTCACTCCCGGTTACGTAAAGGATAAGCTGCATCAGGTTTGGCGGTCATAGACCTTTTCACACACCGTTGCAGAATTTGCGCACCCAAAGGGTCCTCGAATAATGGGACCGATTTACGGCACGGAGGTCCCTGTGACTCCCTTGCCCTTTATGGTGGAATGTGTCTCTCTGGTTGTCCTCTAATCGCATGATACCCAAAATCATTTCTGAAAAGCACGGTGTGGTCCATTTTTGCCTTTTTCCCTTTGGCATTCTATCTTGATCTTATCGACAACGGCGTTGGTAACGCAGAAATCTTTGATGCGCGATTGATCCTTTCGACGGCCACAATCTTCTTCGCGCCGACTCTCACAAAGTTCACCATCCCAAACCAATTTTTTTCCTTTCAGGCGTTGACTGTCTTGACCCCTAGAGGCAGATATTCGCCACATGCCCAATAGACTCAAGACCATAGCAATTGTCAACGGTACAGGTCGTCAGGCTGCGTCGGTCATTCGGGCAGTCGCAGCTGTCGGCTATGCCGTCCGGGCCCATGTCCATTCATTGAAAGGCCTGGTGGCTGAGGAGCTCGCCGACTTACCCAATGTCAGGTTGTTCGAGGGACCCTTGCTGAACAACCAGGTCCTCATCGACACTGTGTTTGAAGGTGCTCAGATTGCCTTTATCAACACCAACCCTTTGGGTGGCGATGAGATCAAAATCGGCAAGGCACTGGCCAATGCGGCTAAGAAGCGCAACATACAACACTTCATATACAGCAGCATGCCCGATCATTCAATTCACAATCCACGCTGGCCGGCACTTCCCCAGTGGGCATGCAAGTTCACGGTGGAAAATTACATTCGACAGCTTGGACTCCCTGCGACCTTTGTCTATGCTGGAATCTACAACAACAATTTCACCAGTCTACCATACCCATTGTTCTGCATGGACTTCAAGGACGATGGAACTCTGGAATGGCGAGCACCTTTCCATCCCGACACCAAATTGCCCTGGCTAGATGCTGAGCACGATGTTGGGCCAGCTGTCTTGCAGATTTTCAAGGATGGACCCGGTAAATGGAATGGACACAGGTACGTTACCGCGAGTTTTTCCTCTACAACAACCCTTGATCCTGGGTCACATGGTTCGTTCCCGGCGCCCCGAATAGTCAAGACCTTGTACAAGGATTCTTGTCCGGATATTTTCTCCGGTGTTTGCAGGGGTCGGGCTGATCATAACCATTTTTGACGGGATCAAGGTGGTAAGCAACATGAGCAAAGAACTTGGGTCTAACAGTTGGATTTGTTCTAGGATTGCTCTTGCCTTTGAGATGCTCACCCCGTTGCAAGTTTGTCAGGCATTTGAAAAGGCGTTGGATCGACCCTGTAAATATGTCTTCAGTAAACGGATCGAGATCAAGGTACCCATCCCCAACGGATATAGAGAGCAACTTGCTGGAATCGAAATTCTGTTTGGTGAATACAATGCGCCGTACTTTCCGGGCCCGGATTTCGAATACGATACAAGGCGCAAGGGCAGCAACGACACGATTACGGGAAAAAGCAGCACCGAGGCATCTCGCAAAACCAAAGCTGGCAAACTCACAGACGAAGCGCGATCCCTTTGGCCACCGTATAGATCCATCTACGAATATGCGAAAGAGGCATTTGTCATTGAGGAGGAGGCCAACGGGAAAACTTGGATGATCGATAAAAGTGTCAGCACTTGAGCAACCGGGCTCCTGTCCCTCAGTTCCAACGACTCTTAATGACTTTGACGACCCTGTGGTAAATATGGTTTGATTGGAACACGCATAGCATGGGATGCATTTGGTTCGGTTTATGGAGATTAAAAGTCCACGGGACAGTTTTGCATTGAACCCGAAACGGGGGGGGGAAGACGAAGGATCAGATCGTCTGGGTAGAACTTGACCATTTGTATCGGCCCGTATAATTCGAATATAGGCAGATTTTGGAGCAGAAATATGAGCCTGAGTGTCACAAACTATAGAAGGTGACGAGTATCATGATCACGAACGCCTCTTCCACCCTGGCACCGCCTTGGAACCAAATGATTCTCGACAGGGCCAAAAGAAGACTTACGAGTATGTTGCTTGCAGATCGAACAAGCCTCATCTTACCCCTGTCGTTCGTAGTCCCGTACCAGGACTCGGCACATCGACGGGACTATGACTACTATCTTGATGCGTTTGCTTGAGTAGGGGTAACTAGAACGTTCTGGCCCGGGCCACTCGCGGCTCCGGGTGGGAAACTAAAGCCATGCCTTCCTACTGGAGGCCCCCCCGTCCCTGGTATCCTTGTACAGGCCATGAGAGGCTCTGCGACTTCACTTTAAAGTAGAGACTGAGGTCATCCAATACATACAGGTAATCAATATCCACCAGGGGATTGCTGTCATGGTCGTGATGTCGTCTTGCACATGAGGGTTTTTGTGTTTTGATGGATTGCCTCTGTCTCCCCGAGTATCTAATTCCCCTCCACCATACGACATCGACGTCACCGATGTAAGTTCGCTTGAAGGCCTTCCTTTTGATGCGAGTGTAGAACCTAGCATGATTCAGGCATAGGGACAAGCACCAGCATTGACCCTACGAACAAGACACGCATGGACCACCTAGCTAGGCAGGGAAGAAAAGGGTAGAACCCAGAGCAAAAGATGCAGGGGGATGGATATACAGGGAAGCTGACTAAGGAAGGTACTTGGGTGATTTTATCCATCAGATTCCTAAAAAGGGTTGAATTCAACGCCTCAACGACGCCCAGCTTTGTACTTGTTTTCCTTCCTTCTGCCCCTCTTTTTTTGTATCTTGCACGTTTTGGGGTTTGGACTATAGACTGGACCATCACATCGAGTGTGTTTGGGTATAGTTAAAACGTGCCACTCTCGATAGAAATTTTTCACTTTGCTGGTTGTTCCCGCCTGTTGTCCTCTGAGGACCTTAAGGCTGATTGATAAGAGGGTCAGGAACCTAGCTTGAGCTAGAGGACGATATATCCGCGTGGTGGTGTAGCACCATATCCCGCTTTGTTACACCTAATTGCTCATAGCTGAGGGCGCTTTGTTGGACCTCCCAACTTTGAGAGATATTGTGGGTGATCTACTTTGTCGGCTCGTGGCTCAAACTATGTCAGACAAAGACGCGGCTACACCGCGACTGTTTCTCATTCGTCACGGTAAGACATCATCCCCTGCTTTTATATTGCACCTCGACTCTTCCTCGAACAGAACAGCCCGTATTTGCAAGCTTACACGCATACTACCTGCGCAGGTGAAACGGAATGGTCTCGGAATGGGCGGTTCACGGGGATCACCGACCTTCCTCTTCTCCCCGAAGGCGAAGACAAGGTCCGCCAAACAGCCAAGGTGGTGTTCGGTGCTGGACGCTTGATCGACCCGAGCAAAGTCGCCCACATTGTATGCAGCCCGAGACAGCGCGCGCAACGGACGCTTCAACTATTCCTAGACCAGGTTCAAGAACCCAGCTTACGCGCCGCGCTTACGGAGAAGGTGCACACGACCGAAGACATCGCTGAATGGGGCTACGGGGACTACGAAGGTCTTCTGCAGCACCAGATCGAGGAACTTCGCAAGTCTAGAGGCCTGGACAGAGAACGGCCCTGGGATATCTGGCGGGACGGCTGCGAGGGTCCTGGAGGCCACACTCCACCCCAGGTCACGGAGCGACTCGACCGGCTGATTTCGCAGATCACGTCAATCCACCGGCAAGGACTGCAGCAGGGTGACCGGAACTGCGACGCCGTGGTCGTCGCCCATGGCCACATCCTCCGCGCCTTTGTGAAGAGGTGGCTGAAGCTCGACTTGGGCACACACTTGGAGATGATGCTTGAACCCGGTGGAGTTTGCGGGCTGAGTTATGCGCACGGAGATGTCGAGGCCCGAGCGGTGCTCGTGGGCATGAGTTTCCCGGGCTCTACATGATGAAACTTGTGCCATTTTGTTTTTAGCTACGGCCCCATCTTATGACGTTCCTTCTCTTTGCCCGTAGTGGCCTTTGGCTTTTGAGGTATCCTGCGAGTTCGCCTGGCTTGGGAGGACCGTTGCATTGGGTCCGAGAGCAGCAGGTTCGTTTCGTTTCGGACCATTTAGAAATAGACTATATAGACTGCATTGTCAGCTCGCTCTTGATACAGAGGGGCTGCACTGAAAATACAGACTACTTACCTTCGTGCCACGTTACGTGCATACCTATCGAGTCCTCGTACCTGCACATAGTGGGAAGTTAATGATTTCGCACCCCGCGATGCGTTGACGTCATTTACGATAAGGGAATTTTGTTTATCAGGCGAAAAATAGAAAAGCTTATCGTAGCTACTCGGAGCACGTGATAGGCTGCAGCAACATCGCAGTTCGCCTATCCAACCACGCCAGCCACCCAACTTAACATCACCACATCCGCAAGCTTCGTTCCCTGGTATCAAATCGATACCCACCGAGCCACCATTCCCTTGGGGTTCCAGTTTCCAAGTGTAGGGTCCCACGTACCGAGTAATATCTGATTTCAGTCTGTCTTCACCTAATCCACTGGAGGCTTCCTCAGCCTTGTTGGTCAGCATAATGGAGGCGAACTTCGCCCCAAAAGAAGCTGTCGCACCCGGACATGTTGCTGAGATGAGTACTCGGTGCCACGCGCTCCTTATCACGTACCAGGTAGGGAGCCTACACATACTTGGATGATCCTGACCCGTGTGCTGCGAGATAACGGTGTGGGATGGAGACGGTGGCGGGCAGACACTTGATCCGAGCTAAGTTAGATCTGCATGGGAGCTACGCTCATTCGACCCCGGGAAACCATCTGCCCATCTACGCTTTGGCAGAGATAACAACAACGGCCCGATCTTTCCAGAACAAAACAGACGAACAAGCTCCCACAGCCAATTGCTTGTGCCGAATGCTTGTTTGCCGCTACAAGCTTCAAAGCAAGGTACACAAGGATGGGGGCTATCCAGCCGAAGCTCTGCATCTCGTCGTCATTGCCTCCAATCCGCTGGCCTCCGGTGGGATTTACCGCGTTTTAATACGTCGCTTGGAGAGCTGCTCTGTCCACGAAACCAGCAGCTGCTGCCGATGAACGAGGGGAGCTCGAAGCTTCGAGCGTAGGTTCAAAAGGTAGGTACCGTCCCTCCCTGTCGCCGAGTTTCCGCAGTCCCTTTCTTTTCACTCCTCTTGCTCGCGTGCTCGGGCAAAGAAAGCTTGTCCCCGTGTCTTTTCCAGAAGCTCAAGCGGACGGAGCTCTCCGAATCTGTCTACCATGCGTTCTCACGGTGTTTGCCAGCTGCTTGTTGCTGCGGTAGCTCTCATTTTCTCCTCGACAGCGTCCCCAGTCGAAACGCGCAGCGATGTTGTCAAGCGAGCTGCTCCCATCTCTCCAAAGGTTGTCATCATCAGCATGTTTGCCCCCGAGGCGGAGGTCTGGTACGGCATCAAGGAGTTCGACCTCCTAGCCCAGAACATCACCGTGCCGGGTCTCTCACCTCTGTTCCCAGAAGTCCACTGCACCGCCAAAGGCGATGTCTGTCAGGTGGTGACTGGGGAATCCGAAATCAACGCAGCCTCGACCATCAGCGCCTTTGTGCTCAGTCCTAAGTTCAACCTCACCAAGACATACTTTATGGTGGCAGGGATTGCAGGCGTGAACCCCAAGGTGGCGACGCTGGGGGCTGTGACCTTTGCCAAGTACGCGGTCCAGGTTGCGCTGCAATACGAGTTTGATCTGCGAGATATACCCTCGAACTTTACGACCGGGTACATTCCATTTGGTGTCGATGCTCCGGATGATTATCCTGAAACGTGAGTTTTAATCCCAAGGCAAAAGGCAACGTCTCGGGCACTGCCATGAGAATCTATAACAAGAAATGGAAAATCTATTTGTGAACTAATCTATTGTGTCTGTATGGCTTCTATAGGATCTACGGCACCGAGGTCTTTGAAGTCAACGAAGCGCTCCGCGACGTGGCCATCAGCTTCGCGACTGGGGCCAAGCTCAACGACAGCGCGGCCAGCAAGGAGTACCGAGCCAAGTACGCGGCCGAGGGCATCTACGCGGCGGGAGCGCGGGGACCGAGCGTGCTGGGCTGCGACGTGGCGACGTCGGACGTGTATTACTCCGGGACGCACCTGTCGGAGGCGTTTGAGAACACGACGACGCTCTGGACCAACGGGTCGGGCGTATACTGCACGACGGCGCAGGAAGACAACGCGAGCCTGGAAGCGATCCTGCGGGCCGCGGCGCGCAACCTGACCGACTTCTCGCGCGTCATCGTCATGCGCACCGCCTCGGACTTTGACCGCCCGCCCCCCTCGGTCAGCGAGATCCAGAACCTCCTGTACGTCGACCAGGGCGGGTTCCCGCCCGCCATCCAAAACATCTACATCGCCGGCGTGCGCGTCGTCGACGGCATCCTCGCTGGCTGGAACAGCACCTTTGCAAAGGGCATTCCCGCGACGAACTACGTCGGCGACATATTCGCCACCCTCGGCGGCACGCCGGACTTTGGTCAGCCGAGCGAGTTCATCACCAGGCGCAAGGCCAAGAGGGCCGAGGATGAGGTCCAGCACGTCCAGGGAAATCTGAGGATGCGCAGGGCCGCGGAGAGCGCGAGACGGAGGGCTGCGGCTGTCAAAGCCAGAGAGGTTATGCCTTGATACATACGTACCTGGTGTAGAAAAGATCCAGCCAGTCATTCAGCCAGTCAGCCAGCCGCCCGTCAGCTACGTAGCTAGCTAGGTAGCTAGCTAGATGAGCTGTTCGACCGAGCGACTGATTGACTAACAGACCGCCCGAAACTGAAAAAAGATGGTTGTGGCCCATGCATGACCCATGGTTCATGGCTCATAGTCCATAGCACATACAACCAGATCTAATGATGAATATAACAACACAAGATAATACTTGTCATGATATAATCTCGAGTACAGTGTAGGTTGAGTAATCCCGATTCATGAAAGAATGGTAGACGCAGACGCAGAGAGAAAAGGCGCGTGTCTGCGCAGTCTTTTGCATAACAAATCCATCATCTATCAACTCTTGGTACTTTTTCTGTCCAATTCCACAGCTAAACTGTACATCCTCAATGTCACGGCTAGGTGTCTTTCTATACACTCGAAATCTACACCATCATCCGTCATCCTCTTGTATCTCGTGTAGCCAGTCGTGACAGCCAGACTTGCGTTGTATCACCTCTTTCCCTTCCCCTTCCCCCCTCCTTTTCCCTTGCCCGACTCCTTGTCCTCTCCTCCATGCTCCTTCACAAACCCACCCTTGACCAAACTCTCCCTCGCAACCTGGTTGATGAGGCGAAACCGGTCTGGTCCGAGTTTAACCCCGCCATACCACCGGGTCACCACGACCATGCAGTTCCACACGTCCATGAGCTGCATCAGATGCAGGAGGCGACCCCCCGCGGCGGTCTCGCCGTCGTCGTCCGAGTCCTGGACCGTAATCACCGCGCCCGTCTGCGCATTGGTCGACTGGATGCGCCAGGCGCTGATGTTGTGCGTCGCGCTGGCTACTTTCTTGTTAGAGGCGAGGAGGTGCGAGAGGGAGGCCTGCGCCTCGTCCAGCGACCGCACGGGACACGCTCGCGCGACAAAGGTCGATCTGTTGGCCGTGAGGGCCTCGGAAAGGGACCAGTTCGGAGGAGGATACGTGGGCGTGTCGAGCGAGGAGGCTACGGCGGCGTTAGAGGGCATGTTCATCGTGGAGGAGGGTTCAGAGCCAGAGCCAGAGCCAGAGCCATGCTCGAAAGGGAGGGCGTGGCCATCGCGGGGACCCGGTGGCTGATGATGATGATGGTGGTGCGTGGGCAAGGATGAGGCAGCAGACCTATGCGACTTCGTAGTGCTTTGCTCGACGACACCCTGAGTCGGCGCAACATCACTGTGCTCGTTCTCATGTTGCTGCGTCTGTAGCAGTGGACCGGCTTCCTCAGCCAGATCGAACAGACACACCTGGCCCTCAGTCCACACCCGGGTGAGCACGTCGCGGAGTATGTGGACGGCGACCTCGCCCTCGCCTTTTCGCCCACTGTCTCCCGTCGACTGTGTCTTTAATATCTCCGGAGGCGCATCAGGGTATTCGACAGGGAAGGAGATGAGCAGGGAAATTTCAGACCCTGGAAGGCGCAGGACCCCGGTGACTGAAGAAGGTCCCCCGGATTCTTGGAGGGTGATAGTATCCGAGCCGTAAATGGAATTTAAGGCTTCGACCTCGTCGGCAAGAGCGACATTAGTGGTCGCAATGCCATTGTCAGAAAGAGTGCCATCTCCCAAAGGCATTAGTCGGAGGGGCGAAGTGAAAAGATCATGCGCAAACAGCGTTTAGAAGGTGAAGATGGAAATTCATTTCGGGAAAGTTGCCTCTCTGTCGCTAATAAAGTCCTGGGGAAACAGCGGGCGCTAACGTAAAGCCTCATTCGGTCTTATTCAGCCTCGTCAGCTTCGATTAGCAGCGACAGGATGGAGACGGATGGGTGATGCTTGTGCCAGCGGCCCTAAATGACCTGCCTTGCAGAATTCAACCCTATTTCCAGCATCCTCTCGTTTCAAGCGACAAGATTAATCTCCTTATTGACATCTCCAGTGCTATCCTTTCCCCGGCCTATCTTTGATTTCTGCCTTATCTCCTTCCATGAGCTATTCAACTCGGCTCTCAAGGCGCCAGTGGGGTAGTTGATGGGAGACTCTCCGCCCTTAAAGATGAAAATGTCATAAACGCTTGCACCAACAAGCCCACCAGCGAGCGTAGCGACCCAAGGCCCCCAAATCCACCACCAGTTATCCCGGGTGAACACATGGACACCAGAGCCTGCAAAAAATGTTATCAAACGAGGCCCAAAGTCCCGCGCAGGGTTGAGAGCTGCGCCAGTGTTGTATGAAAAGGCCATGGAAAGGCACATGACCAGGAGAGCGATGATGAATGCATGCATGCCTGCTCCCGGCGGTGCGTTGTCGTCGTCCCCCAAGGCAAGGACGGAACCGGCTGCGATTGCGGTGGCGACGAGCTCATTAAAAAAGGCAGCGACATTACTCAATCCGCCACGGGGTTGAGTGTAGAATGCAGGTCCAACGCGAGCAATGTCTGAGGCCGTGTACTCGTTGATGGCGTCACTGTAGAGACCAAACACGAGTGCAGATGCGGCGATGCTGCCGAGGAACTGAGCGCCAATATATTTCCAGCAGAGGTCCCATGGAAAGCCGCGAAAGACGGAGAGAACGACTGAAATCGTCGGATTGAGATGAGCGCCAGAGACGCCACCTGCAATGTAGATGCCCATCATCACCCCAAAACCCCATGCCATGTACGCAGTCAGCAGACTTCCGTAGTCGCTGCCCGCTGTCATGTGAACGATGGATCCAGACAGGCCAAGCGTCATGAAAACCAGGGTCCCCAGAAACTCCGCGAATGGCTTTCGATATTTATGTCGTACTGGGCCCCAAAAGTTGAAGAATCGCGGCCGAGAATATTCGCCCGATTGCGAGAGCTGTTGTACCAGGGTGTCACCCGAGGGGTGATATTCTTCCCAGTCAATGTTTGGAGGGCACTGCCGCAAACCACTTTCGTACTCAGCCGTATCTGCTAATTGCTGCAGTCGCCGCCGCGCTGATTCGATGGCAGATTCACTCCTCACCGCCCGTTCCAGTTCACGTCCGACGACCAAATCTTGCGTCCGATCTATGGAAGAGTCATGGGCCGTCGAACCACTGGGAGATGTGTACGCGTGGGTATGCGGCCCTTGAGATTCATGGCTTCCTCTCCGTCCTTCTGCAGATGAAGTACGTGCCTTGTCGTGTGCGCTGATATTCTCAGCGACCAGCTCGCGTTCCTTGCGCTTTGTTTCTGCGCTGAGAATGCCAGGTTGTTGCACGGTATTGTGCGGGACGACCGGCTCACTAAGATAGGATGAGACATTGGCGGTGGTCGCCCGGCGGAGGAGATCTGGCCCGGGGGGAGACATCCGAGTATCAGCGCTGCTCCAGCGTGGCTCGTCATGTTCCTGTTCTCCATGTCGGTGAGGACTGGCCTCTGTCCGAGATGCTGGGTGTATTCCTATTGCCGATTGTTGCAGCGCGGGTTCGCGGGCATGTCGTCGGGTTCTTGTTGGCTCGTCTATGGCATCTCTCTCTGGTCTCCTGTCTGGGGATCGCATACCTCGACGCTTGACCCGTGGTAAAGGAGCAGCCAACCCCCAGATGGGTTCGTCGGGTGGCTGTCCATATTCAGGGCATGATTCTTGATATTCGCGACTGACAAAGCTTCGCTGCTCTCTCGAAGGATGGGAAGCTCTGGGACCTGCAAGAGAGAAGGGAACAGATTCGTGCGTAGGTACCGATCTTAATCTTGTCGCGTCTTGTGCAAATGAGTGGGTATTGGTTCGGACTGAAGGGAGATCTCGCGACATGGTGTTCAATGGTGTTGAACGATAATTTGACAAAAGAGGAATCACGAACGCCAAAGCTATAAACTACTAAGAGAGACACAGATGAAGATTAGTCCAGGAGGGGCCATTAAAGAATATCGACTCACGACCAATGTGAGAAGATCAGCAACGAGGAACCACGTGCAATAGCTGGTCAGGAACGCTCAGAATGAGGATCCTTCCTTCCAATGACGACGGGCGATCCGGCTTTCAAACGACTTGTTGAGCAGAATGCAGTAACGATCATCAAATCAGCGATTTGTTCGACGAGTGAATGCCTCTCTGAGCGCGGGTATGTGGAGGGGTATCGAGGTTGTGCCCTTTACCGGTTCCATAGAGGCGAGGAGGAAGATGGAGAAGCGAGGAACGTCATTGCGAACGACGATCAGAGATCGGCGAACTATAGCCGTCCACATACGACATAGAACGATTGAGGGGT
This sequence comes from Fonsecaea monophora, assembly GCF_001642475.1. Classification (NCBI taxonomy): domain Eukaryota; kingdom Fungi; phylum Ascomycota; class Eurotiomycetes; order Chaetothyriales; family Herpotrichiellaceae; genus Fonsecaea; species Fonsecaea monophora. Next base: position 348,207 of record NW_019173951.1, on the reverse strand, counting down.
CTGAATGATGAACATGGTGTAATAGAGGCTGGCGGGGGATGGTTTTTGTGGAATGGAAGAAAAAGTGACTCGACATTGTCAAACTGCGCAGTACTGAATACACCAGGGAGTGAGCCTGCGGTCATTTTTTCTCACACCAACCACAGTCTAATCCACTCCGCTTTACATCTGCTCTACCCTTCTAGGTAATTATGCACTGACCTCACAACTGCCTGATCCTTGTGACGGACGAGTTCACTCGGCACACCCTTTTCCCGTCTCTCTATGCCAGCGCCGTCGGGAAATGAGGAGCGACGCATCCCAAGATTCCATCATCGGCCACTCAACCCGTATCTTTTCACCCATTTTCTTTCCCGAGAGGTACAATAGCATGGGCGACTGGTTGACATGGTCTCACCGGAATTCACCAGCACTCACTGACAAACCACGCAGACTCAAATAAGCGCGACTTTCTCTGACCACATCCTCAATGACTTGTTCTTCCACGTCCGCAACCTCTACGGATCTTGCTATAGCAATCGACATCCATCCTTTAGGGACTATTTTGGCGCCGTGGAGAGCATTGTCAAGGGAACCGCCCTTTCCAATTGATGACTTCACAAATGAACCACGAGACCATACTGACGCTCACTGCCGCACGAGGCCTAAAGGGATGTGACAATCTGCACAATTATTTGAAAAGATGCGGTTGCTACATAGAACAGAATTACGAGCAAGACGGCACCCTATGAACAAAGCCCGTCGAGGCTACGGTCCCTGCATCCACGAAGCCGTGACGCATCTTCACACTTACTCGTACGTCCGCGCGTACAGCCTGGCGGGGGAAATTGGTAATGACGAGCCGTGCGGGTCTACGGAGTAGGGAAATGTCTCGGACCGTCACCACCGTTGCCTCTCACGCTGTAAGCACGATCACGAAGAGCTGGTACATGATAATATATGATGCAACCCCAACTGACCCTCTTCACGTGGAGTCTTTCCGGCATACCGTGGCGGCAGCGGTGGTGGTGGTTATTGTGGTTGTCCAGCACTGACTGAGCCTCGTAAAGTAAAAGTAAGTAGTCGTACCATCTTTTCAAGATGCCACCAGACCATAATTCACGACGGAGTACAAGGCCTTTCATGGCCAGACCACGCAGTAGGTACACACGAGTAATGCTGACCCACAATCCACAGCTTAGAGCTGCATAGCCACAAACGGGCCTTCTTCGTCCTTCTGCCCCTTGTGTCCTAGTGTGGAATACTAAAAGATTAGATCACAAGGCAACGAGCCATGTCACAGATGTCGACATCGTTCTACTCAAAAAGGAAGCCAGGGGATAATTGCCCTAGATTGAAATATGACCACAACTGAACTTGCTAGACTAGCACGGCTCAACTATCGTTGCCGCTGCTTGGAAAGTCTTTGGCTCCCTCACCTAGTTCTTCGTAAAGCCTCTCGCCGCCGACAAGTACCGGCTGGCAGTCCTGCAGGACAAAAAGCATCCTCGTCCACTCCGTCTTGCTGGGATTTCTCCAAGCGTGATTCGTACCCCGCTGCACGGCCACGTCCCCGCGCTTCAAAAGAGTCACACTGCCATCGTCCAACTCCATCTCGATGGTGCCTTCCAACACCACTCCGTAGTCCAGACTTTGCGTGCGGTGCATCAACGGAGTGTTTCCTGGACCAAAATCGACAAGACGACAGACCGTGCCGCCCTTTTGAACCAGTCCGAGCTTACCACTAGCCACGGTCGCCTTGTGCGCCTCGATATCGGCATCGTCATTCAGCGAGACCGGGAAAGACGAAGTAGTGTACACCGTCTTGAGGCCAACGGACCTGTCGGAAACCCAATTCCATTCGTTCTGAGATGAAGAATAGAGCGTGGCTTTGCCAGAGGAGTCGTGGGTCGTTATGTGGACGGTTGTCTCTGGAAGAGCAGATGGAAGTGATGCTGGAGAGGCCATTCTGATACTGGAACCCGACGCCCTGGATTGTACTCAAGGTTGGAAGTGAAAGAAATGTATAGTTCAGATGGGATCAGCGAAGAGTTTGATACATACCCAAAGGGATCTCAATCTGGTGATGGAATAATAAAGAATGATCAGGTTTGTCCTCTAACCTCGGTTCTTCAAGTGGTTTACGGGTTGTCTCACAGCCATTTGATACCTAGGTATAATTCGTGGAGAAGCTCGGCACGCTGCGATGAAGGAGTTTCGTTTCTTGACGAGTTTGCTGTGCGCTCGGGAGAAAGCATGTCTATCCTACCTACAAGAAGAGACAGGAGATGGTTGGACTTTTGACACAAGAAAGGAGCGCCCAACTCAGGCATGGCTTCCAGGATGATATCATGATTTGTTCTTAACATTGCACCAGCATCAGCAACATTTTTAACGCTTTGTCGGCTTTCGTAGTGGAAATTGTTGTTTCAGTGTGGGAAATCCCTCACGCCTGGAGCACAGCTCCTTTTCAATCTTCCCTATTCGTAAGGTGACAGTCGACCTAACAAGAGGCGGAGGCGGCTGTGGCCTCCTTTTCTGCCCCCAGGTGGTTCCAAGAAAGAATCTCCATCGCGCTGTAAGCAGGGGAATAATGGGCCATCATGGAAACGAGACTCGTAGCCAATTCGGCATGTGGGGTAGCCATTTACAATCATGGCGTCGGTCCCTGGGAGATGCGTGGGCTGGCGTCTCATACCTGTACATAGAGGCAGTTTCAGGCATGTCTCGCCTGAGAAAATTGGAGTTGAATGATGACCAGTCGCCATCCGCCGGGACTCGAGGCACCATGATGATTGAAGAATAATGGGTGGACGCAGAAGAAGAGAAAAAAATTCTCAAGACTTCCGGTGGTGGTTACCTATTTCAGGGGAGCACTTCCGGGTTTCTGCCTGATGAGGTGGTTCTAGTGGAGACCATGACTGCAACATGGGGGAGTTTTTGGGTGCAGTCGATGGGAATGGGAAGGAGAGAAGTTCTTCAACCCCTGGTTCCATTTGGGTTCCATTATTGAAGAGAAGAAGGGGGGAAGATGATGAGGAAGAGACAAACACAACACACAAGGACAAGACCTACCAGTATGAAAGTGGAGCCGATGGAGCTGGTGCTGGAAATCGCATGATCATTATTCCGCACCCGTCATCATGGTACCTACCTTGCTACGTAGTCCTCGCGGTGAGAACTCGGTCCTCGTGGTACTTGGCTCAAATTTACCACAAAGAAATACCTGCCATAGGTCGGATGACCGTTCTCGTCCCTCTCACCCTTTCCCTCCAAAGAAACAAGATCAACGCACAAGTCAGTCACGAAACCTTCTCTCTAGTCATCAAGAGGGAGTATTATCACGGCCTATGTAACTATCATGAAGCGGAATAATAGAGTCCCGAGCGGCCGGGTTTGAACATGGTTGACATGATATCGACAATGATGACAAGGTCAAAGAGGATGAGACGACCAGTGCAGTACGAGTACGAAGTAAACTGCAAAGCTTTCCCTAAACCAGGAAACTGCCTAGATAAGACGTGAGAGGAAGGGATTTGATCGGAGCCCGTACTCATACCCTAAGCCCTACCACTTTTCTGTTTACAGTGGTCTGTGACAAAGATGGATTGTGAAAGAGTGACAGACTTACGAGTACTCGGGACTCGTATTCGTAGGCTCAGTCCTCTGCCACAAGAATAGCAGCAGCACAAAACGGAATGGATTGATGGAGCTTTTCCGGCCCGGTCATATGCAGGACTGACAAAGGACGGTGATCAGAAGATCCTGGTGCGAATCAGAATACATCTAGAGAGGGACGGGTTGAGTAGGCGCTTGGTATCCTAGCACGGGAGGATGGCAGGAATGATGGAGATGATGACAGAAATGGGCTAGTGGTTGGCAAAGAGGAGTTTTTGAGATTGACCATTGTGGTTCATACCTACCTGGGTACATAGTTACAGAATATTATACCAGGTAGAGACAGTGAGAAGGATAATGGTTCATGTGCTTGTGTCTGACAGGGGGCGGCAGGGAGCACCAAGAGGGATTTAACGTGCATTATTCATTCTTTTTAGTTGAACCAGGTCCCAGGTAGGTGCCAGGTCACAGGTCCCATGTTTTTCTGGCCACCCGCCTAAATGCACGATCGCGGCAAATCGAGGGTTGATCTCTGACGCAAAGGTTTGAGGCAAGAAGTAACTAAGGAAAGAGGAAGGAAAAAGGTACTTTTGTAGTGCTAAAGATGCACGGGAGGTGACATGTCGCCACCACCACAACATCACAGCTACAACCATCCTGGCGATAAGTTTCTACAAGGATATGACCGGCACCTAACCGGCATTGAATGAGCCATGGGCTAATATTAAGTTACGAGTAATAAAATTTCCGCAGGTAGTATTGACAAACCAATTACTTTGGGAGTTGGGGTGCGTGTTGGATGCTTGACTGTACTCGGTACTCACCATGACCAGCACCACCACCACCCGCTCACTTCTTCGCTGAGCCGGTCAACACACTCTCTCACTTTGCACGCTTTTCTTGTTCTCCTCCACATCTCTCTGCTCTCTCTCTCTCACACACACACACACAAACAACATCTTACGTTCTCTTTCCAGGTAATTCATTTTGGATCGCCACAAGTACGAGTACGAGTACTTACTTTGACACACCTTTGCTCCTTCACCACAATCTGCCCGTCGCGGATCCCATCCGACTCAGAGATCCTCCCGACCCTCAGTCGCTCCCATCATCCCTGCCACTCCCTCCTTCCATCCCTGACCTGGCCATGCTCAGAAAGAAAATGTACAAGGTGCAAAGGTTGAGAAACGAATAGTCCGAAAGGTCCATGACTCGACACCCGCAGGGCCCCCACCATCTTCTGAGCTACCGGGATCACTCAGGCACGCCTCCTTCAACCCCCATGCCCTTCAACTAATGGGAATGGGCTTGACGCTGACCCTTGATCCAGGCAAACCAGACCCTTTCGTTTAAAGGCTACCACCCCAGCTTGCCTCTCATCCCGCCCATCAATACCACCTATTTAATCCCTGAAGTCTTCGAGAACATCCAACCCAAGCCAAGCGGCCCTCCACTGTCTACCCGCTCAGTGCGCCCGCTCCAGCCCGCGGAAAGTCGCTGAGCTAAACCTGATTTCCAACCAGCCAAGCAGTTTAAAAAGGACACAGCAGTGGACAAACAGCCTCGGGCGAACGACAAACCCCTAGTGGACCTTTCAGGCTTTGATTCCAGCTAACTGGCACGTTTAAACTTTGGCACTTTACTCACCTTCTCAACTTCTGCCCTCGTGGGTTGGTGGATGGAACTCAGACTCAGGTCGCTGCCAACCTCCAAATCTTTGCGCCTTGACCTCATTCCTGTCCCGCATTTTGGACTTCAGCCTCACCTTACTGTCCCTGCCTATCTTTCACCGGGAGTAATGTCCAACACATAACTGGCAGCTCCAAGATATCTGCTGAGGGGTTTTCGATCTATCATCCTTCGAACGCGTCGCACTGTTCAGCCAACCATCGTTGACACCCACACCATCTCCCTTCCCAACCGTCCATCAACCGGAGACGTCCCCCTCATTTCAAAATGTCTTGTCCATCAGAGCACTTGGAATGATGCAACTGACTATTATCGCCAATTGCACCAAATAACCCCTGACAGTTAAAATCCACTCTTCGCCATGGCTTCCGTCGACAGCTCGCCTGTTGACCGCAAAAGCAAAATCTCAAAGCGTTCTTCCAACTCATACACCTCGGAAGAGTGGCGAAGGCATCGCCCTTTAATAACCCAGTTATACTTCGAGGAAGGCCGAACCCTCAAGGATGTGGCCGAATACTTGAAAAGAGAATATGACTTTGCGCCCACGTATGTATTCTCTGTCTTTTATGCAACGTATCGGCATATCCGTCTCATTATCAACAGTGCTGACTTTCTTCGATCCAAAGTGAGCGCATGTATAAAAGTCGACTCCATACATGGGGTCTGGATAAAAAAAAGAAAGAGCACGAGATGCTCGATCTGGTTCGCCAAGGGTTGCAGCAAAAGGGTGATGACAAGGACAAAGTCTTCCTGGTGAGGGGGAGGCAGGTTACCCTTGCCGACGCCTTGCACTACTTCAATCGCAAAGGCATCAAAGACCCCTCGAGTCTTTTGGAGCCTCAGAGATCAGTATCCGGCGACCTGTCATCGCCCGAGGATGCCGACGTCAAAACACCTCTGTCATCCAACGATGACGCACTTAATGCCACTCAAGACGTATCTGACTTTGAAATGGCCAGAAGTCCTATGGAAATGAGCGAGCAAGACAAGCCCACCCTGACCTTGAGATTGAGGGCTTCAGATGTTGCCGCCGAGCGTCTAGCCGTTCTACAGGAAGCCTTGGATATACCCGAGATCCCGCCTATGCCACCATTCCGCACGCTCTCCGTCGAATCAACAGTGGAGCAAGTCACGGTTTCGGCAGAAGATCAACGATACCAGGATGTAATTTTTCAGAACCTGCAAAACCACTACATGAATTTGTTTACGGCGCGCAATCTATCCATCCGCAATGTTACTGGCACGTGGACTGCCACCTCGGATGATGCTCTTGCCGATAGGTTTTACTACTCCATGTACCATGGTTATTCATTTCTCTGGAACGGCCAACGGGATCGAGCATTTGACAACTTTTACAAAGCCTTTGCGCTTATCGAAGGCCTGTTGAAGGATGATCACGTTGGCTTCATGATATACATATTTGACCTGATTATCCGGCACGATGGAACCGGGTACGAAGAACCGTTACTCATGCTCCTACAACACTTGGCCGACATGGCCAACACCGTTTTTGAGTCCCACGAGCACCCGATCTATGTCATTGCCACGCACATGCACGATGCCACAATATCACGAGCTTGGCTAGCCGAGTCTACCCTGCGGAGACTGCTCGATTTCTTTCAAGATTGCATCGGATATTTTCACCCTGAGACAATCGCCTTACTACAGACCTTCGCAAGTGGTCTCCTGAATCGAGAACACTTCGCCGAAGCTGCCGTCAGGTTCCAGCAGTTGGTCGATGCTTTCGAAACTACCGTAAACAAACAATGCTACGAGGTTTGTTATGCTTTGCGGTCCACTTCGGAAGCCTTTTTTCACATGGAAGAGTACACGAAAGCCCTTCAAGCCATCAAGGCAGCACTGGAGCGGTCACAAACCTTGCCGCGGCACGAGGAGCGTGAGATTTACGTCCGATGTTTGCGAGGGTTGGCCGAGATCTCAAATCGGTTGGGTCGGAAGGAGGAAGCCAACGAAACGATGCAACACGTGGTTGATATCTGCCGGGACGCGTTTGGACCTGAACACCCGTTCACAAATCGTGCTAGGATGCATCTCAAAACAATTTTAAAAGGCGACGCTACAAGCGATGCGGCCATCCCACCGATGGTTTACAGGCTAGGACGTGGTGGGAACGCCGCCAAATATATCTGGATTTCTCGATCAAGTCCTACTCGACTACAGGCTTAATGTCAAGCAAGGCACCAGGCCTCGAAACAAGAAACAAGAGAAAAAATAATGGACACGACTATTACGAAAATTCATGACAGGGTGGATTGCATGGCGATTTTGTCCACTTTTCTGGTTCTACATACCCTTTATCGTTGCATTGGTTTTTGGGAGATGAGCGATGTCCCCAGTTGGACCCATTGGAGTGTTCACAGCACATGAGTGTATATTTTGCAAAATGAGATATCTGCTACGGCTTCTTTAGCTAGGTGCTTTGACAATGTCAGTCAAGGCTGTATGGTTCTTCTTGGGTGGCTGACGGAGTATATGCGCGGCCGTTGAAAGTCAGTCTGTTTGGTGGCTGTGATGGGTCATCCCGCACAATTCGGAGGGCTTTGGGTCCGGACATGCGATTCCGAGTGGACTGCTTGACGGCGAACAACATCAAGATACGAGAGAAGATCAGCATTAGAGTACTCGGTACCTCGTACAGGAGCTTCTTCTTGCAGGCCTGGGAGGAGCAAGCAACTGGTGCACGAGAGGAAGGGGAGAGGAAACGTCATCTTTTAGGTCGACGAGACCTGTACGAGGTACAGAAGGCAATGGGCCTTTTGGTGAGACATGGTGGACGTCGGACTTCAAGTGGCGGGGGATTGTGGAGGGCCCCTTGGCCTTGGTCCCGTTGACTTGGTCTCGAGCCCGGCCCTAAACCGAGATTCATTGGGGGCTGATTACCACATTGTGCGTTGTGGAGCCACCCACCCACCACCAGGAGCCTGCAGGACTTACAGAAGGGACTAGGCACCCTAGGGCCAGCTGAATTTAGCAGCATGGCTAGTAGGCACACTCTCAAAAGGATTTAGTGGCCTAGGGAAACTTCCGGGGGCCAGCCTGATTCACTTCAGTGCCTCGTGCTCGAATCTGGACCCTCAATCCTGGGACCACCAGGACTTCTGAACCCCCAACTTACCACTCGTAGCACCGACCCCCCAAGCCACCTAGGTGCAAGGACGCAATCTTTCCGCTGCTGGCCAATGGCTTCCTGCAGCGAGATGAACACAATTGTAACGTCTCTTTCCCGAGTTTATCTTGTCCGGTAGTCTATGTCCGAGTCTTTCTTCTTCACCTGTGCGTAGCAAAAAGTTCCACGGTATGAATTGATGGCAGAAGACTCGAATTTCAGGGGATCTACCAGTAAATCCTGGACGGCGGAGTCCCGACTCCCGAGTAGCAGCCGTTACACCCCCTCCACACTTGGATTGTTTCTCCCACTAGTCAAGGAACCGTCAAGGCCCCTCTTCAGCCACACTAATCATCGTACAACGACGAAAAACCAGCCGGACTCGGCTTCGGATTTGTCTGCGCCGTGTTTTGTTGATTGATTTGTTTCTCGTCCTCACCGCGATTCCTTTGCTGATAACAAGGACAGTATATTACGAGCGCAGTCTGCATTGGTCGGCAGAAGATACACTTTCAACTATTCATCCATCCAATCCCTACCCAATCTGCCCGCCATGGTGTCCGCATCCGAAAAGTACTACATCAAAGATGCAATTTCGAAACCCGCCATCCACCACGAGTCGTTCCAGCAATTATGGGAGACCAAATGGAAAGGCCCTGTATGTGGCCCCTTACAAGGAAGAATCACTGCTATGGACTTATAAATTCTTGACAGTGCGCGATGGGAGTCTATCCATTCATGTTCGGCAGCATCAAGGACTTTGAGCCTGTTGTGGAAGAAATAGTCAAGGTGCGCCTTTGCAGCTCCTTCCCCCGAACACCTTCGCTAAGTCCTGTCGCAGAAAGGGTTAAAGGAACCGTATGACTGGGACGAGTACGCGCAGTCGTATTTTCCCAAGGCCGAAGAACTCACCAAGATTGCCGAAGAGGCGGAGAAGGCTGGTGAAATCGAGAAGGCCTCAGAATATTACCTGCGAAGCTCTGCTGTATATCGTATCTCGCGTTTTCCTACCCCGCGATCAGAAAAACAGAAATATGCCTGGAAGATCGGGAAAGAGATGTTCTACAAGGGTGCAGCGTCAGTGAGGTCTCCACGTGCGCAGTTTCATGGCGACTGATCAAGAGTGGAAACAGACTGCTGGAGCATCCCATCAAGGAAGTTCTGATTCCTCACAAGCATGCCATTGAAGGCGAGGGCGATGTCGTTCCAGTCAATTTTCTTCTCCCCCCAAATGCCACCGAGCAGTCTCCCGCTCCGTGCGTCCTCATCATCACCGGACTTGATGGCTACCGAACCGAATTGGCAGTGTGGCAGCAAGGCTTCCTGGACAAAGGGGTCGCGACGGTCATTGCTGAGATCCCAGGGACTGGCGACTCTCCAGCCCTTCGTCAAGATCCCACAAGTCCTGATCGCCAATGGTCCAGCGTACTGGACTGGATCGACACGCAAAAGGAAATTGACAACAAGAAGATCGTCGTCTGGGGTTTCTCGACAGGTGGCTACTATTCGCTTAGACTAGCTCACACCCACCATGACAGGGTTTTCGCGTGCATCAGCTTGGGCGGAGGTTGCCATCATGTAAGTTCTCCTTGCTGCTGTCAACTCCAAGCCGTTCTCAAGTCTTGTACGGAACTGACCTAGCTCTCAGATGTTTGACAGGGAGTGGCTCGAGAACGTGGGCAGACTCGAGTACCCATTCGATCTCGCCAGTACCTTGACTTACAAATTCGGCTACCCTGACCTGGAATCTTTCATTCAAGACGCTGGCAAGTTCTCATTACTGAACGACGGCACCCTGGAAAAGCCGTGTACCAAGGTATTGCTAGTCAACGGAAACGACGACGAAATCTTCCCAATCGACGACATGTTTGTGTCACTGGAACACGGCAACCCAAAACTGGCGAGAATGGTCAAGGGCAAAAAACATATGGGAGTGAGTCCCCCCACAAACCCATGACAACTTCTGAGAAGAGGTCCACGATTCATTCGTTGCTTATGCATGGGAAACTGGATGCTAACCCTTCTAAACAGGAACCCGACAGTTTCTTTATCATCTTGAGGTGGATTCACGGAGTTCTTGGACTGGATGGCAATATAATGGACCAAATGAAAAAGTTGCCCTCGCGCACGAAGTATTAGCTTACGTTGCAAACAAAGGGCATGGGATCATGGCGCGATAAAGTCTGTCTGCTTGTATTCACTTTCTAGCGTGGAGTGTATTGCGGCTCTTGGTGGTAGAGTTTAGAGCGATTGAGGGAAGGCGTAGAATACCACCATGCGGACAGGCATCAGCAGTGGGATGGAATACCTCGTACAGTGGAAAAGCCAGTGTGTAGTATCCTAGAATTGTCATTCTGTTCCGCAGCATTGGTGGTACTTTGTTATTGTGTACCTAGGTATTTTGATAAGCAGTCGGCTACATGTCTCAAGCTGGAGGCCAAACCGACTTTGGGCTCGGGCTGTTAGCTGGACCTCCAGGCTGGGTTAGTATCATGTTCGGCGCGAACTCTTGATTGGGACTGGGCCCTAAAGGCGCCCTGGGTGCCTATCTCCTATCGACCTAGCTGCCCCTGCACCGAATAACAGACTGCGGGACTGCGTCTATCGAACGGCTTTATGAGCTCATGGGCTCGTGCATTGGCGGGGATCGTCGGGCGCGACAGCCTATCTGGAAATGCACGCGACTTTGTCTACGCCATCTCACCTCTATGCTTTTGTTCCCGCAGTAGTCGAAGATCCTGAAGGCGTCATAGTCCTGTTTTCTTCTTCTATAACTTTGTGCCGCGTTCCACGTTTTTGGTAAAGTTACAAGAGACTTCAACCTGATCACATGTACGTTTGCAGAGTTTGGGCAGGTAGAAACTGACCCGGGGCTTTGGGCATTTGCATTGAGACCTCTATTCGCCTGCGCATCGGAGTCGGTGCTCGATTTCTCCACCAACTTCAGAAGATTATGCGCTCACATCGGCTCACCTGAGCCCATCTTCCACGCAACTGCAATCCGAGGCCTTCCGTGGGACGAATACACGTCGTTTCCGATCCTCGATGACTCTGGTCACCCTACCTCGGAGGGTATAAACTCCGATTTATGTGCGTGCGCGTATAAGTCTATACAACAGACGACCGAACCGAAAATCCAAACAAATCCTGTCGCATACACTGGTCAACTTCGAGTCGCATCATGGTCACCGTTACGAGCGTCCTCAGGCGGGCGAGCGCTGCGAATTTCTTTGATAACAGTCCCTCAAGCGGCGAGTCGTCGAGAAGACCCTCAGCGGCAGACACTCATGCTCTTCGTCGGCCCAGCCTGGCCGCCTTGTCCCTACGGCTCTCGTCATGGTCTAAGAAGTCACATTCAGCCAAGGGCGTTGAAACGGACACTGACTCCTCGTGAGTACCTTCCAGAAAGAGCTGTGGATTGAGACGAGTGCAATGCTTATACGCAATTTGATAGGCAACAGTTATGGGACGCTGTTCAATCCTTGCCGGATGAAATCGCAGCTCAGATTCTCTGTCATCTCTCTGTCTCCGACTTCCTTAGTCTCCGATCGACATCTCGCTCCGTCTACTTATACCTGCGGTCGCACGCTGGTCCGATCACGCGATCTCTGCTTCTTCAAAATGCCTACGAGCGGACAACGGACTATGAGGGTAGCACGAGGGAAGAGAAGGCGAAATATCTTTACGATTACCTCCATACATTATACCCTCCACCACAACCCTGCGATTCATTTGATTATCTACTCCGGATGCTGAAAAGACAAGCCCAAGTTCAAAGAATGCTGCAGGTATTGATCAACTGGATCCAGATGAAAGTATATGTTATTCCGCAGTTCAAACGGTATGACAATTTCAATCTCTACAAATTCACTCTCATGAGACGGCTTCATCTGGCAGCGTGGACGATATACCATTTCCTTGAAAGTTACCGGTCAATGCTTGTCACCGAGCATTCCTGTCATCCTAGGCTGGAGTCAAAAACAACATCTGGACAAGAACACAGCAGCAGTATGTGCCCGTTCTGTGCAGAGTCTGTTAGAGGTCTTTTGCGCACCTACCCCAGGTCTACACTCGTCCCCGCGTATCACTTCTTTGAACTCTGTCTACAACACCTCCGCGCGCTAAGTCGAGCTCCTTCGGCTGGAGCGATCATCCGATCTCGCAAGCCGCCCAGTGAAGCGGACCTTGTGCAGTTTGTTGTGTTTGGAGGTATTCCCGAGCTCAGCAAGTTGAGTCTGCTGAAAGGCTCCTCAAATCAGCGGATCGATGTGATTGAGACCTTTGTGGATAAGGTCTCTAGCGCCGCCATACAACAGAGGATAGGGCGACATGGCTCCCAATCCTCTCAATCACAAGTGTCTTTATCGAATAATGCAGCGCTGTGGTCATCCTTTGACAATCTTGTTGCGCCTCTTGAGCCACCCCTATCCCTCATCCATCACCATACCATATCGGCTCTACCAGAGCTCGGACACCTTATCGTCGATACGGATGAGTGGGTCACCCGAATGTACGAGCTCGTTGGACCAGAGGACCAAATAGTCAGTGCCTGGGGATTCATCACGAATATTCTCTCAGGCAAGAGCGATGATGCAGGATACTTAACGGCTGAAGATGGTGCGGACAGTGACATTGACTTTTTGGCGCCTGTCGAGACTTGAACCATGACGAGTCGGAACGCAAGTGGTTTCCCGTCTAAAGAAGATACAGATTGCGTGCTCTAGTATTGGCTAAAAGAGTCGGCACCAGAATGCTTCTCGACGTGAGCATAGCACAATCAAACACATGCTTTGGAGGTACTTCATCAACACCCACCATGAGGGTCACGCCTTTCGAACTCATCTCCATGCAAAGCATGACAAGCTTTCACTAACAAGGCATCGAGGGCAATGCCTCGGCGCAGCTGCGAGACGCACCAGGCGCAGAAGGGGCAAAGGAACGACTTCAATGTGACCACACTGGCGTGACCTGTCAGACATGGGCTTTGCCTTAGCATTTGACCACAAAAGCAACGCTTCAACAGGCATTTAACGCAGAGAGATGGTATTCGACCCGCTCCAGGACGCCAAATGTGGCATGAGACTATGAGAACTCGAGTTGTCCGATCGATTGCTAGATTGTGACAGAAAGAGGACGAAGGTTACTAGCCTTGGACTGATAGGTTGCCAACTTGCGTGCTGATAGGTGACTAGACTATTCTCGCGGGAGGAGAGGAAGAGATAATGAGAGGCAGAGCTTCGAGGGCGAGCAACGGTTTACATGCCTTATCTGCTTCAATGCCGACTTTATATAGAGTCCACCATGAAGCTCAACATTGCAATTTTCTCAACCAGCGAGCTTCCTCGATTCAGGTCTGGTTGTTGAATTAGGCCCTCTTTCGCAGTTCCCAACCCATCAAGATTCTCATTTTGCTAGAGGGAGAAACCACGTCATTTGTGTATTTCGGCGCCAATGCCTTCTCCCAAGATCCCTTTGGGTTTCTTATGCCCAGACCAAATCTATCCTCTCCCCGACAACCTTGCTGTTGAACCACTCGAGAATTTGTATGTTGGAGGTCAAGGTATCTGCACCGCGCAGGACATCGGCCTCGGCAACGCGCGCGACGGCCCAGAACAGCTCGACAGTGGCCAGATTGCGCGCGATGCACTGCCGACTGCCCAGGCCGAAGGGGATGGCGTCGCGGATCATCTCGTCGGAGGGGTCCAGCCAGCGCTCAGGGCGGAAGGCACGAGGCTCCGGGAAGACGCGCGGGTTCAGATGCAGCGAGTAGGGTGTGCAACTGGCCTCGGTACCGGCGGGGAAGTAGGTGTCCTTGAACGTCCAGCCTCCTGGGGGCACGACGCGGGGGAGGCGTGACGGGTTCGCCATCGAGAGACGCAGGCCCTCCTTGACCACGCCGCGCAGGTAGGGCAGGGTCTGGAGGTCGTCGAAGCCCGGCCGGTGCGCGAGGACCTCGTCCCTCAGTTTCTGGTAGCACGTCGGGTGGCGCGCGAGCATGAACAGGATCGTGGCCAGGTTCATCCCCGTGCTGTCGGTGCCGGCGAAGATCAGGTCCTTGCACTGCGCGCGCGTCTCTGACGGGGTGAAGCCGGCCTGCAGCAGACGGGCCGGGTACGACGTCAACGGGTGTTTCGGGGTGCTTGTCTTCTCGGTCGACTGGGACTCTTGGATCGCGGTCTCAGCGTCACGGACCACACCTGCGACAAACTCGTCGACGTGCGCCAGACTCTGCGATACTTCCTCATCCGCGTTCCACCATGCGTCGAACGACTCGACCAGCTTGAACGCCCACTTTGGCAGGTACCAGAAACGGCCGACTGCGACGAAGCAGTCGACCATGCCCGCGGCGCTCATGGGCTCGGCCAGCTCGCGTTGCACGGCGACCTCCTCACGCCGGCGGTGGTTGTGCGACTTGTCCTCCTCGGCGAGGGCCCCGTAGCTGGTCCCGAAGAGATACGACGTCACGGCATCCACGGCCAATCCTCGCGTCAAGTTCAAGACATTCACCGGACCTCCGCCGCTGCCGCCGCCCTGCTTCTCGCTCTGCCTCTTCCCCTCGGCCAGCCGGTCCACGAACCGATCCACGCATTTATGGATGACGTCCTGGCCCTGCCTCAAGTTCGCGGTCGAGAACAGCACCGCGACAGCCTTTGCGCGGGGAGCCCGTATCGAAGGGTCCACCTCCGAGAAGATGGAATTGTGGACCTGCGCCGAGTCCGGCAGGGCAAAGTTTTCGTAGAAGGCTGGCTTGACAAAGCCCCCCCGCTCCGTGTATATGGGCGCCAGGGCGGCGCCGTCGGAGATGTCGACGCTGTTGGGCCCGTTGCGCACAATGGGTCCGTATTTTTGGTGGAGAGTCTCGACGACGGTCGCCTCGTCGCCGATCCAGGCGTGGTAGGTCAGCCATAGCGAGGAGATGCGAGGGACGAGCGGTCCGGGGATATGCGACAGTGGATGGAACGGGGAGACGCGGTACAGAGACCGCGCGACGACCAGGGTCAGGGGGACCAGGAATATAGTCCAGAGGGGATGGGAGAGGATGGTAATGGCCAGTGATGCCACTAGGCGCCCGATGACGCTGGATACGGCCATTTGGAGAATGAAATACTCTCCGTCCTAGATGGTCAGACAGCTAAACAGAGAGTCCTGTCTCCTCTACCTATTCCCGATAAAAAAAAAGAAGAGAGGGAAATAATGTAGTAAAGGAAATCTAGATCTACGCTGTGAACAGGTGCCAGGTACGAGTGAAAGAGAGAGAGAAAAGGAAAGGGTTACTTTTGAATAAATCAAAAGAGACGCAAGGAAAAAGTTACAATAAATACTATGTCGTTTGTTGCTTTGGTGCCTTTTGAGTCATTATCAAAACCTTGATATCATATCATAACATATCCGCACGGGTGGCCGTACCTGTGCCAATCCTCTCCTCTCCTCTCCTGTCCTGTCCTCCACAGGCACAGGTACCTGTACCAGGTGCCAGTACACTACCAGTACAGGGTACAGGGTACGGGTACAAGGACATAAAGTTCTAGACGCTCGAGGCTAGAAGCTCTGATCTACATACTTACTTTTGCTTGATTATTGGGAAAACGCGCTGATGGCCGCTTGGGGACGGGTGGATAAAGCGACAGCAAACAAAGTGTGAGCGTGGATGTCCTTTTCAAGGGCGGGACCTCATGGTCGACACGGCCAGGCGGACAACAGCGTATATGTACATGTGGACGGGCGTGGACGGGGGGATTGAAGAAATTGGGGTTGTACTTTGATAACGGATGGGCCGACCGATCGATCGTAAATGGATGAGGGGTTATAAGGGAGATATTACTTATTGTACTTACTGTAAAACTGTAAAAAGTCAGCAAAACAAATTTAGGTAGAGACAGAATACATACTTGTAGGTACGAGTACGGACACCCCTTTCAGTTTCAGGCTCGGTGGCTGACGGCAGAAGAGACCCAGAATATTTTACTGTACCTGTCAATCAGAGACTGTCGTGCCGTCTTTGTATCTCTTGGTTGTATTCGAGACATCCAGACTAAGTGGACAAGCAAGCCCTCAACATGGGTTCAATCCAGGGTCCAAGTGCAGGCCATACGGCAGAGTCGAATCGCAAGGTCATTGTCGCGGGTGCCCAGTTGGGCCCGATCAATGTCGACACCCCACGATCCGAGGCGATGGATCGCATGCTCAAGTTGATGGATGAGGCGCACCAGAAACACGCCAAGTTGATTGTCTATCCCGAAATCGCGCCCGTGACCTTCTTCCCTCGCCATATCCTCGAGGGCGATGAGCTGGAGCAATATTTCGAGCAGGAAGTGGATGGGGATGCCACCAAGGTCCCTACTATCAAACCTCTCTTTGACCGCGCTCGAGAGTACAAGATGGACGTGTACTTTGGGTATGCAGAACACGCGGCTGAGTCGGCCCCGGGCGAACATGTCCATTATAACACGGCTGTCTACTATTCCGGCGAGGCAGACAAGATTATTTCGAAATACCGCAAAGTCCACCTCCCCGGCACGTTTGAGCCCTATGAACGGAAAGATGCGACCAACCAGCTGGAGAAGAGATACTTTCTTCCGGGGAATCTGGGCTTCGAGGCCTTTCGGGCCCCCGGATTGGTTCCTGGTGCGCTGAAGCAAAAGTCGGGCGCAAAAGCCAACGAGGCCGACAGTCTGGGCAAAGGCGACCCGATCGTCGGCATGCTCATCTGCAACGACCGACGCTGGCCAGAGTCATGGAGGCCGTATGGCTTGCAGGGGGCGGAGCTGGTTCTGTGTGGATATAATACGACTGCCTGGGCGCCGGAATTGATTGGGACCAACAAGAAGATCTCGAGCCCGGAAAAGGCAAAGGCAGAAGCCCTGTTCCACAACAAGCTGTGTATCACGTACAACAGCTATGCCAACTCCTGTTTCAGCATCAACGTGGCCAAGTGCGGCGTGGAGGACGGCAAGTATCCGTTAATTGGCGGGAGTTGCATTGTCGACTGTGACGGGGAGGTGGTGGTGGAGGCGCAGACGGAAGACGACGAGCTCATCGTGGCCGAAATCGACCTGGGCATGTGCCGCCGCGGCAAGGAGAAGGTGTTTGCGTTTGAGAAGCACCGGAGGATTGAGCATTACGGGCGGATTGCGGAACAGACGGGGGTGATTGAGCCAGATCTGCTGTGAGTCTGAGATGGAAGACAGCCATACAGAAAATGAGCACAAGAGGTGCGGTGCAGTCAGTAGGTGATGCGTAGGCAACTGGCAGTACCTGACAGCAGCTGCCTAGGTGTAGTGGTGCCCATATGTACCTCGTACATGTACCTACCTGCCTAGGTACTCTTGCTCGGCGCCTGGTCCCAGATTCTCCTCTCCCACTCTTAACCAAAGGACACCACCGTTAAGCCTAGCCTAGTGACTGGCTAGGTTCGACAAGCACCGAGTAGGTACATTCTCTAGGCTAGTCACCCCTGGAAGGTCGGCAACGTGGCTGGCGGCGTGCTGGGGCTAGCTCACCACTTGGCTGGCGACCATCTCGTCTCCAGATCCTTGAATGATAAGCGGCACCCAAATATAGCTTAGGCATGTCCGACAGGCTCCAGCGCCTCTAACCTCATTCTGCGTCCCCTGGAGATTACCCGCTTCAAGCTGTTTGATGCACAATTCCTCTTCCCCCGTCGATTACGCAGGTCAGCTGTTTGTGTTGTTGCGAGCCCGAAGGAATTAGACGAGAAAAAGCTAAGTTGGACTTCTCTCGTGGCCTTTTTTCTATTGTTATCATCTCGTCCTCTTCTTCTCACCGTGTCTCCGTGTTTCCCCAACCTTGTTCTCGGTACATCCTGACACTGACACCAAGATTCAGGGCAACCCCCGGAGCACACACAGCCCATTCGAGTCAAGCACGTCATTATTGGCTTCTAACTGGCGTGCCGGAGGATAAAACAGGCTTGGTCCTAGTCCACAGCCAAAGCCAAAGCTCAAAACCCACTCTCACGACGCGAGGGCGGTAACAAAGGCCACTACAGCACCACAATAATTGCCAGCACCAGGCAAAACCTCGCTTAACAGGCCCGGAGGTCGAATCTTGCTGCTTTGGGTACATACCAAGGAAGGGGGGAAAAGGGACCAAGGAAAAAGACAAAAAAAAAGAAAGCCATGGCCGATTTACAACAACAATCGCCTCCCACCATCCTTCAACCTCAGCAAGAAGGACATCCTGTCTCCTTGCGGCCTGGCGGCTCGAGATCTGGCTCTCCCCAACCGCAGCAGGCTCTTCTCTCCAGCTACGAACAACTTGAGACCGATCCCGCCATGTCCTCCTATCAGCGTGTCCCATCAGCCGGCTCTGGCAATTTTGGATCTCAATCACCGCCTCCCCCCCAACAAGCACAGGCCATGGCGTCGTCGTCGGCCAACATGAATAGCTACACCAGTGCCCGTTTCCCCAGCCAGTACTTTCCACCCCAGTCTCCCACGAATGACCAATACAACCCTGCTGGCAATCCCTTCGCCGATGGGCCAGGGGGCTCACGCTCTCGAAGCAGCACCATCGGTCAGAACTACCCAATCGCCGTCGCGCCACCCATGCCAAACTCCCCTCCCCAGCAATCCGTCCAGCCGCTCTTTGCCCAGCACAGTGGCCACGCCGGTTCGTCATCCCGCCCAGTCTCCCGCTCCGCTGCTTCAAGTGGCCCCGGCTCAATGGGCGGGCCCATGCCCTCGATGCCCACAGGTAGCGGAGGGAGTGGTCCTAGCACCCGCCCCACCAGTGCTAAATCTCCCTTCTCGCCACCCGTCACCTCCCCCCCACGCAGCCGCCCACATCAGGTGTTACTGATCAATCCAAACTCGACACGCTCCATGACCGAGGCCATGCTCCAGTCCTTGCGACCCGTCATTCCCCAGGGAGTCGAAGTGACAGGTTACACCGCGCCGTACCCTGCACCGACGGCCATCGAGTCGACGACAGACGGAATCATGTCGACGGAAGCCGTGCTGCGAGACCTCGCCAAACACGCTGCGTCGAACGGCGAGACTGTGCAGAACTACGACGGTATGATTGTCGCCTGCTTCAGTAAGCACCCGCTCATCGACGCCCTGCGCGAGTCTTACGATGTGCCCATCATCGGCATCATGGAGGCGAGTGTCTATGTGGCGCGCATGCTCGGTGGACGCTTCGGCATCGTTGCCACTGCGCAGCGGTCCAAGATCAAGCAGGATGATGACATTGCGGCCTACGGACTCACGCATTTCTACGTCGGGAGCGAAGCCACCCACCTCGGCGTTCTCGAGCTCGAGTCCCGCCCAAGAGAGGAGGTTGCCAAACGCGTCGCGCATTGTGCCCGCGCGTTGGTCATGAAGGGCGCCGACACCATCTTGCTGGGCTGTGCGGGGATGACGGACATGGTGCGCGCGGCCAAGGACGCAGTCAGGGACGAAGACGGGCGCCGGACCGTCAACGTCATTGACAGTGTCGAGGCCGGTGTCATGATGATGAACAGCTTGATTGGCATGGGCATTCCGACCAGTAAGAAGGGCATGTACAAGGGAGAGAAGGAGGGTCGGAGAACACGAGGTCAGAATTGGCTATAAAGTTTTTTTTCCAGAGGTAATATGCCACAGTGCTTGCTTGCAGGGACTTTTTTTCGGGTGTGAAATGGATGGATGGATATGCATGCATGTACGTCTTGTTGGATAGCTGAATGAAGGAATGCAATATTTGATCAAAAGGCAGGCAGAGAAGTGCTGTTGAGTTGAGAAAATGAGTTTTCTTGAGTCAAGATCTGACTTGGTCACTTGGTCACCTGGTCACTTGGTCACTTGTCCACCTATCCGCGTCTCTATACTTGCGTATCGTTTACAGAATAGATTGTCTGGATTTGTCTAGACACACTGCAACACGTAGAGCACATGGCACGAATACACGAATAGGTAAGCAAGGAAAGAGGGTGGTGGAATAATTGACTTCTTGTTCTGGTCTTGGATATGCTTGCATGCTTGCTAGGTAAGTAGGTAGGCATGTAGGTGTGTAGGTTACCAACTACTTGATTACTACTATGTATGCTATGTATGTATGTAGGTCATAGATCATAGACATGCAGGGATTAGGGTTGGGCTAGGGATCCAGTGGCCGACATCGCCGGTCCAGGTTACAGCCCCGTCATCTCGTGCCATTGAACCGGGTACCTATGCAGGTCTATCCCCGTCCGGTCCAATCTATGCCTAGTGGTGAGGACCCGCGGCTCTCCTCTCACGGCCCGAGATGAGATAGATGCTGGCGCGCATGTCGAGGAGGGGGTCGTCGCTAGGCTGGACGCCGTCGATGCGAGGGACGGGATCGAAGATGGTTGTGCGCTGTTTCTCGTCGTTGTCGTCGGCCACGGACTCGACCTTGATGGTGCCCAGCTTGGCCAGGCGGCGCTCCTCGGGCCACTGGAGGGTCACGTCGTTTGTCGGGTCGCCGTCCTCGCCGACCTGGCCCCACAGCGTGAAGGAGGCGCCGCCGTCGATGATGCGCGTCTGGATCTCGTTGTGCAGGAACGCGGGGTCCTTGCCCTCGGCCTCCTCCTTGGTCAGGTGCGATTCCCCGGCGTCCGGCGTGATGCGGTACCGCACAAACGTGCCCGTGCCGTCGGCCGCGACGAGCTTGAACGCGTTGAGCCCGAAATACTTCTCCGTCGCGAAGCTCGCCGGCGTGGGTTTCGGCGCGAGCACGAACGTCGCCGCCGAGGGCGTCTTGCTCAGATACACTTCGATGGGTGACGGTTTGGGGGCGTCCGGAGCCGCCGACGCACCGACGGCCTGGAGAAATTCGAGGAAATCCTCGCCCGTGCGCACGGGGAAGAAGGGCGTCGAGTGCGCAATGATGTCGGTGTGTTGGCGGCGCCCGTCCTTCTCTGGCAGGACGAAACGGATGGCGATGCCGCGCGGGTTCGCGTCGCCCGCATTATCGGGGATCTGGGGGATCCCTGTCGAGTTTGAGAACCGGACGATGATGGGTGTGGAACTGGCGTTGAAGTGATGAGCCACGCTCAGAGAGCTGGCCTCTGAAGTAGGTGTGAATGTGCCATTGAGGAGAATGCCTCGAGCGTGGGCTGATGAGGTGTATGGTTAGCCATGCCATAAACTAATTCTGCTGTACTGTATGTGGATACAGGAGAGGGAATGAATACGTACCTGGTCTGAAGCCCGGTGGTGTGTGAAACGCTCCTTGTAGCGTCTTGACCAGAGTGGCAGCGGTGTCGTTGGTCTTGTCGTTGGTAGAGAGAGGCATATTGAGAATTGACTAGTACTGTAGTTGAATCTGTTGGAAATTCAGAGGGACTCGGTGCGTACAGACAGGCAAGTTCTTCTTCTCCGTCGGCTCTCTTGTCCTCAGATTCCCTCCCACCATTCTCCCATGTTTATATAACCATCCTCTGAGTGCTTTTTCTCCCTGGAGAAATCCAAACCAGGATCCAGCCCAGCCTAGCATGCCAAATACCCAGCCAACATCAGTCAGCAGGCATGACGCGACGGACCAGTGAGGACAGCAGTATTACCATTCTCAGCTGCGCCGTTGCGCAGTCATTGGACGAGTATTGGGTGCGTCGTATTCCTAACTCGCTCAGGTTCATGCACAGGCTTAGTCAGTTGGACAACAGCACCCACCACCCACCCACCAGCATCATGGCTAAGCTTATCGCTCCCCCCTCTTCGCAGGCGGTTGATTAGTTATAACCCACAATTTGTCAAATAGAACTCGGTGCCAAGTCGGTTCCTGAGGCTCCATGGTCTAATCCGACAGCGATGTTACCCCTCCCAGAGGCCGGTTCGTCTCTGTTTGTGGTCGAGGATGGGAAGGGGGGAAAGCCCCTCGATCGCGTGGGTGCCGGTCAATTTGAAATGGGAATTGCGTGCTCGGCGGTAGGACTGGGGGCTAATTGTGAACCCTAGACCCACGAGCTTTCTGTCACTTCCACTAGGCTTTGGATTGTCCTCAATCTCCAAGCGTCTAGATGCACAATGGGTATCGAGCCTGCTTGGAGGAAGAAGCCAATGACGGCTTTGGGGTATGTGTGGTCTTCACATGCATGGCAATTCAATCAGTGGACGTGAAACCCGCAGTCTGAGTACTCCACCATGCTGGGACTGTGTATGACGTCAATCCTTATCGATAAGGAATTGTACTTTTATCGGTAACGGAAAAATATAAACAATCTTCCTATAAACCAATCCTTGTCCACCTAATTATGGTACAGGTTAGGTGATGGGAGATTTGCTACTGCACTAGAGCAAGAGCAGGCAGATCTACGTGATAGAAAAAATATTAGCTTGGTATGATTTTTCAACAATGACTTGGTCGTTTGTCTCCGTAGACTATAGCCCACACAGCGTCGAGACAAATGGACATGTGGCAGAGACGGAAATTGCTGCATCTCGGCCTAGATCCATCTTGAAATAGTCGTCACTGCGAGCCTGACTCTATCAATGCTTCTCTCTCATTTTTTGGTCCACATCCATCCTCAAAACATCCATCCATATCGTTCATTTCGTAAACGTATTCACCGGTAATCGATAGACATCGATCGTCCAGTACGGCCGTCTAGTGCCCTCCCATTGCTTGCTGCCATGGAGACCTGCAGGCACGGCGATATCCTCCCACGCAGTGTCAAATCCGGCCTGACGAAGGTCGATTTCCGCAACCTACCACATTCATTAGTTAGTCTGTTCTGTTGTGGATTGCTCCTTCTCAATACACCTCCGGCTCGAAGGTGCAAGGAAATGCCCCGCAAGTCATAACATACCTTGGTATACACGTCGTAGCAGATCTGCCGGTCCGCTCCCAGTCCGTTGTACCATCCGAATTTCCCCGTCGGGCTCAGCAGCTGGACGACGTACTCGGAAAAGAACTCCTTCAGGGCCTTGTAGTCCTCGGCAAAGGTATCGTAATAGATCGCATCGAGTTGTACGGTGCCCTTCTCAACCAGTTTCGGTAGCACGTCCTGCCACCTCCCCTCGTGGATGACGACGTTGGGCTTGTCGTACCAGCCCTGGTCGCGTAGCCGCTGGAGCACTTGAGGATGTGCTTCAACAATGTGATGTTCGGACGGGCTGTGTGTCTGGATGGCTGTGTCGACGATGCCCATGCCGTGGCCCACGTTCATCACCTTGAGGCCGGACTTGGGGATCAGGGTCTCGGCGTGGCGCTGCATGATCTGAGTCTCCCAGTCCATCATCACCGCGTTGTCACTCTCGTCCAACAATATGCCGGGCTTGTACCGGAGTTGGCTCTTCAAGTATGCTCGGTTATCGAGCGAGACGTCATCAAGCGGTTTCTCTTCGGTCGCCTGCTCGACTCCGTGGCCTTGTCCATCAGAAAGTTTCCGCCTCTTCGATGCTGGAATTGTGTCACCTATCTCCTCATTATCGTCGCCGACGTCATTTTCATCCTCATCCTCGTCCTCGTCCACGTCCAATCCAAGGCTCTCAAGCTTAGAGAAGAGAAGTTCAGCCCGCACACCAGCATCCACCATCATGTCGTAGATCTTCTTCTGCCCAAGCCGAAGCGCAATGCACCCTGGCGTCTCGTCCTCACCGTTCAAATCGTTCCAGATGGCACCGTTCTCCAAGAGCAACTCCACAGTCCTAATCGCGTTTGCATCCGCCTCTTTCCCATCCTCAGCGTTTCCGCATGCCGCAATCGCAGCGTGGAGCGGGGACGACGATACAGGTGCAGAGGCATCCTGCACATTCGCCGACCCGTCTTTGAGTAGGACCTCCAGGGCAGCCACGTCGTGTCGAGCTGCAGCGGAGATGATGCGCCTGGCGAGGAGGACGTCTCCTTCCGAAGTTTCTTCTGCCATCTTTGCTTACCAGTTGTTATGTCTGGGAATGTCTGATCTGAAGAAGAATCTCTACCCAAGAGGTATCAGGTGTGCGGAAGGTGGATTGGAAATTTTTCCCACATACGAGTTCTGATGTAGTAGGTGAGGCGATGGTTAGTGGCTTCTAATTCACTGTGTACTAACCCATTATGGATGGAAGGGTGGCGTTAATGAGTATTTACCCTGCATCTGCCACCTGCTTAGGTCATAAGAGTGGAACCATTCGTCGCTCAGTTGCCCAATCGCCTTTCACTCACATCTATGTAGGCCATATAAGCCCAATCTATCCTCTTGTTACAGCGCTACAGGAGGACAGAGTATAGACACCGAACCGAAAAGCCTGGACGGCTGTGGCGCTCTCGACAAATTCTCCCTCTATATGCGATGTGATTCCCCGCTGCCTTTATAAAGTGATACCCGTGGCAGTGCTCAAACCCACGACGTTCGGATCGGGCTGTAAAGATGCCCTTCCTTCAGAACAGGATCCGGACCAGACTTCCAGAATAGAAACCGACAACTATTAATATCGACTCTTCCGACAATGTCTCACCCGTGAGAGCCTAACAGGACCGGCCGCGCGCTTGATCTGACCATACTGGGGTTGAAAGGCGTCTCATGAGAGCCTTGTGGCATGATGGTCGCACTGCCAAATCAGTTAATACAAGATCTATTTATGTTCGAGGTACGAGTTCCCTAATTGTCATACTCTAGGAGCTGGTCGCCGTCACTACCACTTTTTTGGTGCTTGTGCCCGCTGCAGCAGTCGCAGGGATCCTCCCCTTGTACTGGGGAATCCACTCATTCTCGAATTTACCTCTCGGTTGTCTGAGGCTGTTCTCGGCCCTCTTTACAAACGTCCCGAGGCTTTTCTCGCCGACGACGCCACCCTCGTCTCTGGCCCAGACCACCTGGCCTCTCACAATCGTGTACCTTGGCCAGTTCCCGAACCGCACGCCCTCAAATGGTGTGTAGTCGCACGTATGGTGTAGCATTTCGTTGGTCAGGTCAAACGGCTGGAATGCAGAGCCGGGTTTGCTGTCATTGTACCAGATGGTGATGTCGGCATCGTATCCAGCAGCCAGTGTGCCCTTGGTGTTCAAGCCGTACAGTCGTGCAGGATTGGTCGAGGTAACTTCGACGTACTTTTGAATGCTGATGCGGCCGTCTTGTACGCCCTTGAAGACCAGCGGGCACCGCGTCTCTACGCCAGGAAGACCATTGGGGATGTCTGTGAATCTAGAAACCCCGTCCTTCAGCCCCATCTGCTTTCCCAGTGGGTGTTGGAACGAGAAGGGGCAATGGTCCGAGGAGACGGTCGTAAATGTCCCGTTGGCAATCCCCTCCCACAAAGCATTGAGATCATCGTCGCTGTCCCTCAGTGGCGGGCTGCACACGTATTTCGCGCCTTCGAAGTTTTCGCCTCGTAGGCGATCCTTGAGCAGGTACAGATACTGCGGACAAGTCTCGGCGTGTATAGGCAGGAGTTTCGTCTGCGCCTCGCGGATATGTCGTGCGGCAATCGCGGACGAGATGTGCACCAGCAGGATCGGTGTGTCCATTAACCGTGCAAGCGAGATGGCACGATACGTCGCTTCGTCTTCGGCGACTTTGGGCCGTGCGATAGCGTGGTAGTACGGATCGCCCTTCTTCTGCTCATAGAGCTGTTCGATAATCATCTCAATCATGTCCGCATTCTCGGCATGCATCATCGTCGTCATGCCCAAAGCCCGGGTGGCGAGCATGATGTCCAGAATTTGACGGTCGCGGAGCTTCAGGGGATCATAAGTCATGTAGAGCTTTACCGAAGTTATGCCCTGTTCCACCAGAGTGGGAAGCTCCTCCTCGACGATAGATTTAGTTGGGTTTGTTAAAATCATGTGGAAACTATAGTCACAGTAGGAGAGCCCTGCTGCCTTTTCGAGCTCAGGTCAGAAAGCTGCACAAATCAAAGGGCACTTGAGACTCACCTTCTTGTGGTACGCCTCCACTACAGGAAGTACACTTTCGTCCGTCTTCTTCTGGAAAGCGAACGCCACAACTGTGGTGGTGCCACCAGCAATAGCACTCCTGGTTCCATTTTCGAAGTTATCGCCCAAAGCGCCGTTGATGTGCTGATCCAAGTGGACATGGGTATCGACACCACCCGGTGTTACATATGCACCATCAGCGTCGATAACTCGCGCTGCCGTGAAAAGCCCTTGAAGAGCGCCAATGCAAACAATTTTTCCATCCTTCACGGCAATATCAGATGCTGGCGGATAGATCAAGTCACTTGACGAGACCTGTGAGTAACTGTGAGCAACGACTTGTTCTTCAAGATACTTGACGACCTACAATGACTCCATTTGTGACCAGGAGGTCGCACTCCAGGGCAGGAGGTGCATAGCTACCCATCGGTTTGGTATGTCAAGGTCGAAAGTTGACTGTTTGCCTGTCTCCTGATGGTGCCGTAGCTGGTGACTTGAAATTTGAAGAACTTTTGGCAACACGAAGTACCCAGAGCCCGCGCCAATGGTGGTGAGAAACCGACAAGTCCATTTTTGTTTCTCGCACGACCCATTGTACGACTTCCACCTTCGGGACTTGTCCTGACTGTCGGAATTGCCGATAAATCCCGTTAGGAACTTCGTGAATCAATGTGCAATTCGAAACCCGAAAGTATATAGCAGATACCTGATAAGGTTGATGGCGATTGGTCAATATACAGGCTCATATCTGATTCTGGACGTTGCCGGGAACTTGATCGGCCATTCTCCGCTAGCGCTGCGCGTTCCTCCGTGATCACTTTTCGGTCTCAGACAGAGGAATTGATGCTCTGTTGACCGATAATTTGCTGTTATTGGATTCTAACAGTTATCGCGGACTTGACCATCCGACTCCCATGGACTCCAAACGACTCCAAGGTGGAACTTTGTTTCGCACGTGGGACTCCAGATGGTATACTTGGCCAGGCGGGCCAGGGGCAAGGGATATGCTTGCCCAGCCTTGCTAAGTGCCGACTTGCGAGTTTGGATCAGGTGAAAGGCTTTGATCTGTGAGAATTTAGTTCTGGGACCCCGTTTTATGCCAGATATGCGCCCGATTGAACGACGGTCTTGAGCGGTTGTTATCAACCGCCTTCGATAAGGTCCACCAGAAGTCGGCCGTCTGGGCCCTTGTCTTGCTGGTTGGAGAAAGATAAGTTGCCCGGGTCCGTAGAATGCTTTGTGTAGACCCTATATAAGGAGGCAATCCGACGATCGGCCCAAGTCCGAACGTGGTTTTGGAGGGAAGACTGGCTCAGCACATCATCCCTTGACAAGAGCTCTATTGCACAAACAACCCAGCCATGGGGTTCAAACACTTTTGGGACGAGCATGTAGTGCTCAAACCGCATCCTGGCTCCTTTGGGGCAGATGACCCTGATGCGATCAAATACACCAACGAGGACATGGACCCGATCAAACGAAAAGATCGAACGTATGAGTGGTACCAAATGGGACTGTTTTGGATAGCCGAAGGTTTCAACGCAGCACAACTGGAAGTATCAAGCTCAGCCTTCTCTCTCGGATTGAACCCAGGGCTCTGTGTGGTGGCGTGCTTGATTGGGAACATTATCGTCTCTATTCCCTGCGCTGCGTCCGGATATCTAGGTAGCAAGCTGGGAACAAACTTTCCTGGCACAGTCAGAGCGTCGTTCGGTATGCTAGGGTCCAAATGGGCCATGGTCGTGAGAGGGGTGCCGTGTATCATCTACTACGGCATCCAAGTCAGTCTCGCTGGTCAAGCTGTCCAAGCCTGCACTACAGCCATCTGGCCGTCTTTCGCTCACTGGGAAGTCAACGCAATTCCAGCCTCGGCCAACGTGACGGCGCAACAAATTTTGTGCTTCTCCATCTTCTGGTTGATATCGTTGCCGTTCCTGTACCTGCCGATCAAGACATTGCGATACCTGTTCATTGTCAAGAGTGTTCTGGTGCCTCTTTTCTGGGTGGCCCTGTTCACATGGTCAGTGACTGCTGCGCGCGGTTGGCCTGAAGTTTGGAGAGCACCGAGCAAGCCCCTCGACGGATGGAGCGTGGGCTATCTTTTCGGTATATGCGTCAACGCTGCAATCTCCGGTAACGCTACCTTCGCTGTCAACATCATGGACATATCGCGGCACTCAAAGAACGACAGAGCGGCATGGGCTACCCAGCTATTCGCCTTGCCTGTGCTGGTGACCTTGACCGAATTCCTCGGCTGCACCATGGCAGTGGCCTCGTCAGTTGTATATGGCGAGGTGCAATGGAATCCTTTGGTGGTGATCAACAACTTCGATAATCGGGCTGGGAAGTTCTTTGCGGGTGCCTGCTTCATCTTCTTCAACATCATGACCAACGTCACGGGTAACTCGGTCCCTCTGGCCAACGACTTGACGGGATTGTTCCCCAAGTACATCAACATTCGCCGCGGACAGTTCATCTGTGCGGTGATATCGTTCGCCATCTGTCCATGGGAGATTCAAGCAAAGGCGACCACCTTTTTGGCATTCTTGGGTGCATATACGCTGTTCCTCGGTGCGACAACGGGAGTAATCATGATGGATTATTTCTGGGTCCGCCGCGGATACGGCATCAACATTTCGCATCTCTTCAAACCCCGAGGTATCTATTGGTATAAGTATGGGTGCAATTGGCGGGCATTCGTCGCTTGGTTTGTGGCCATCGCTCCGCTCTTCCCAGGGATGCTATTCTCAATGGGTGTACCGGTTCACAATCGAGGCATTCTCAATATGTACTCGTGGAATTACGTCCTCGTGGTCGTCTTCTCCGGCCTGGTGTATTTCATTTGCACGACCCTCTCGCCCATACCAGTCAGACCGGATGATGGTGAGGAGGACTACGGCAAGTTGTATCTCCTCGACGGGTTGGAGGTAGCAAGTGAGAGCAGGACACCAACCGAGTATACCGACCGGGACATTGAGAAGAGTGAAAAGATCGTTTCCGAGACGCATGTAACTCCGGCGGCAATACAAACAGTAGGATGAATTGTGGAAGGAGGTTGACCACGCATGTATGAAGACAATCAAGACGCTGTAGACGCATATATAGAGAAGACCAAGTTTGCCAAGCCCGTCGTTGCTAAGCTTGGCTGGCACTTAATAATCACGCCAGTATTGCACATTTGGGTGACATTACAGGTCTCGATCAATTACATGTGCTCCAATCTGCCAGCAGTGATCCCGTAATACTTGCCTCCCCATTATGCTGTTCCATATTTGGTCAATTGAGGGGATCCTTCACTCGGCGGTGCACTGAACTTGGTCTGCACATAGACTTTCTGGAGACCCTTCTCACGCGCATCGTACCGCTTGTACACTTCCTCCAACTCTTCCAATAACACACGATGGCTGACCATCTGCAAGACATCCAAGCTACCATCTTGTATCTTTTTGAGGAGATCTTCCCAGTACAAGTGTACGGGAGCTTGGCCGTTGCCGATCAGCCGAATACCACGTTCCATGAGCGACCCGATGTTGAAGTGATTCGTGTAGCCAACATACACGCCTGTGATACCGCAGCGGCCAAAGTTCTTGACGCTCATGATCATCTCGTTGACGATTTCCGAAGTGTCAGTCTCAGCACCAAGGAGCAGCTCGAAGTAATGAGCCCAGCCCTTGGCATACTCGCCCGCCACACATTCAATGGCGACATCGGGACCCTGGTGTTCCATCTTCTTCAGCGTTGAAACAATGTTTTCGCCCTTGGGAAGGTCGGTAAAGTTGATTGTCTCAACCTTGGGGAGCTTGGACTTGACAAAGTCGAGGCGCCATGACGCCTCACCGCCATCAATGATGATCACACGTTTAGCGCCGCACATGAACGACATGGCTGCACACATCTGGCCGATGGGACCGGCGCCCCAGATAGCGACCACATCACCTTCCTTGACTCCCGTGTCGACGACGGCATTCCATGACGTGCTCAACACATCCGAGAGGTAGAGGCCTTTCTCATCAGGCACGTTGTCAGGCAGTTTCAAAAGGTTGGTATCGCCGTAAGCAACACGGACGTATTCTGCTTGCCCACCAGCATAACCACCAGTGAAATGTGAGTAGCCCAGCATGCCCGCCGTGCGACCGCCATACATGATGTTTTCGATCTTGTTGTCATTGGTCTTCTCGCATTGGCTGCTCAATTTCCGTTTGCAGTACATGCAGCTGCCGCATGCGATCTGAAAGCTGCACACCACGCGGTCGCCCGGCTTCACTTTGCTGATTTTCGGGCCCACGCTGTCTACCACGCCACAGAACTCGTGGCCGAGAATATCGCCCTTCTGAAGCTCAACCACCACACCGTGGTAGAGATGCAGATCCGAACCACAGACCGTCGACCCTGTGACTTTGACAATAACGTCCGTGTCTTCAATTTTTGCAGGTTTGAAAGTCTCAACAACTTTTACGCTGTTCTTTCCATTCCACACAAGTGCTTTCATCTTTTCACCAGAAGGGTCCGCATATTTTTCCACATCTTTCGAAGGATTGGTGAGGTTCTGTTCAGTAGTAGCATCGCCTGTATGGCCGATGATCTTTTCAACAACGGCTGCTGCTTGGGAAAGTGCCATGGTGAGGATGTGTGAAGGTTATCTGTGCTAGTCAAATGCTTCTGAGGGCCAAGAACTGTGGTAAGGGACAGGGAGAGGTCTAGAAATGCGCAATTGCTTTGGTTATATGGGTTCCCTCATTACAAGCCGAATTGGGGGACTCGTTCACCGTTGATGTTTTCATCATGACATCACGTACTCAGACGCGCCACCAGCTCATGGGTGCTCGACCCCCGGCTGTGGTCTCCCGACTGGGAGGTCTATGAGATAATAATTTGTCGGAGGATGTTTCCGCTGCAAGCGATCTGGTACTGCGGATAATGATTGTAGAGTTGTGAGGATTTGCTCGAGATCTATCCTTTCAAGCCAGCCATATCGAACTCTTTCGTTCGGGGCATCCACTTCCCGACCCGAGGATCTTCTCAGTGAAAGTCAACTTGAATGTTTCAGGCTGTGGAAGAGTCGCGATCGCGGGCTCGGAGAGTGGGGTGCTGCCATCCATAACGAAGTGTTCGTGTTGGGTGTTCATTTTGTTTATCAGGAAGAGTTTGACATTGGACTCGGCGACCGCAGGCTGTTTCTTGGGGAGGCACGTGATGCTTGTTAGGAGTGATCCTGCAGGGGTTGGAGGGGCAGATGGTGCAGGTACAAGGCTCGGCAGCGACAAACCCGCGTTTTCAGGGCGGCCATGGGGCGAACTGTCAGTGGCTTGGGCTGATGCGGGTCAGTGACAGGCCTACGTAGACATCAACATCCGAGATCCAAGAAATCAACACCTGCGACGAAATACCTACCCAGCAGTAGTCACTCTCATTCTGACGCGACATCCTCATCGTTGGCAAAATATTTCTTTCGCTATCACATTCATCTTATCGACAGCCCATCGATCATCTAGTACGCCAACAGTGCATCGCAATAGAATTCCTGCTAGATCGAGCAACTCACATTCAGCCAGCCCTTTCAATCCGCATCCCACAGGCGTCTTACTGTCTTAGCCCCCCGTTTGCCTGTCCAGGCTTCGATTTCCTCGAGCTCAGCCTCCTCTCACAGTTCATCCCGCCGGAATCGACGCTAGAGGCGATACTTGCCTGAGTCTCAGTTGGTGGAGTTCTCAGAATGTCACCGCCTGGGTGACAGCGGAATCCGAGCACAAGCCGTGATCACCACTCATCCACCCGCGCACTCGAACTTCAGAGAATGAACTTTCAGCGATAACCACAGCAGATAATATGGAGCAAGGAACAGATGCTGCTTCAATAAAACCTGTCTCTTCCCTGAGATCTCACTTCGAGGGTCTTAAAGTCAACCTCCCGCAGCCTGACAACCGTGGCAGCATCCCTGCATCTCCGCAAGCATTGAAACCGATCGACAGGCCCAGTCCACTGCCACCTCAGAGAGCCTCCTTCGATCTATCTCGGCCGACATCGCCATGGGCAGGTGCAGGAGGAGGGCATACCAACTACGCAGGACCACAAACTCCCGTCAAGGGCACCGAATCACCTCCCAAATATGGCCACCGGCGGCCCATGTCCATGCTCCTGCAGTCCTCCCCACAGCTGACTCCGTCTGTCAAGATAGACTCTCCGCAGTCACCTCCGCGCACGTTCTTTGAGCGAAGCTCTTCCAGATCTCCTGAGCGGGTGGACAATACTCCTTTTGGAAAGGTGCGCGAACTCATATCCCAACACTCGAGTCGCTCTTCAACCCCGGCACCTCGAGGGCCTAGTGCAGATCGCTCGGACACGGCGAAGACCCTGGATCCTGCACACTCTGGTACTGAATCGCACGATGAAAAACCGAAAGCCGGTCCTCCTCCGGTCAATCGAGCGGACAAGCCCAAGATTCCTGCCAAGCCATCTGTGATGTCTGTCCCAGCAGGTAATGTGCTGCACCCAGAGGTTCGAAGACCTTCATTCGAAGCCCGAGTATCACCGTTCAGCACACCGCCGAGCAGTGATGAAAACTCTCCAGCGCAAAGTCCAGACATATCGGCCCCATCATCGACCAAACCCTTGGCCCCTGCAACAGTCCCGGCCAAAGTGGCCCAGTCTCAAGTTCCTTCTTCTGAGGCAAATTCTGTGCGCCCAAAGGATGCTCGAATGTTTGGATTCTCAACCACGTCGTCCGTGCCCGAGAGAAAGGACCCTAGGACTTTGGGCTTTACAGCACCTGAGCCACGACCACCAAGTCACGGAGCAACCCTACCGTCAAGAGCTAATACCGTCTCCGAGAAGCCTACTAGAGACCCTCGTGAGATGAGCCTATCAAATGGTAAACCAGCACAGCGCCACGTTTCGGAGACCATGCGACACACACCTCCACCTCCATCACAGGTCGCTCCCGCACAGCCTCCACGGACGAACACCATACGTGATGCTCGTCTGCTTGGCTTTTCTAGTGCCCAGCCTTCGTCAGTGGAAAAGATAGCGGAAGAAGAACCACACCCTAGTCTACCTCCTCGAAGGAACATTGAACCTCCTCCGCGTCCTTCCAATGAGTCGAAGAATACGTCACGGCCTCTACAGCCACCAAGCCATGTGGCGACACCAGACCGTTCCAAAAAGCCTCCGTCTGCCCAGCAACTGTCACGTGCACCCACCTTACCTGTCGACTTACATTTCCCTCCGCCACCGAAGCGTACTAGTGTCGATGAGCGCGTGCTCCATCAGCCAACGTCAACACAGAGGTCCCAGACGTTTGCTGGGGATTTCTCGAGGCGTCCCTTGGCAAACATGAATGCCGAAGACTCCGATGAAGCAGAGGAGCCGCTTGAAGAGCCTACCACCTCTCGATCTGAGTACCCGGATGCCACTCATACCAATCGGCGGCCTCCGTTCAGTAAAAGCAGTCTTTGGGAGATAGGCACGAAGTCGGACTCCCGGCTTGCTGAAGTTTGTGGACAATATTTGTGTACGGCTGGCTATGTGACTCGTGTATTTGATATGTCTTCAGGAGAGCAGATCATGAGCATTAACCACGGCGAGACAGTCAAGGTGACGGCTGTGGCCTTCAAGCCTGCAGTAGATCTCGCAAACGAGGGAACAAGACTATGGCTAGGTTTGAATACTGGCGAGTTGATGGAGGTCGATGTTGCGACACATACCGTGATGACAACCAATTCGTCACACAATCGTCGAGAGATTGTGCGCATACTCCGGAACCGAAGGGACTTGTGGACAATCGATGACGATGGGAAACTTTTTGTGTGGAAGGCCGATGAGACAGGTGTCCCCAATCTCAAATACAGCCATATTTCCCACAAAGTTCCACGGGGACATACGTTCTCCCTGGCAATTGATGGCAAACTCTGGTATGCTTCAGGGAAGGAAATACGAATATACAAACCAGGAAATGAAAGCTCATTTGCTGCCTTGACATCACCATTATCGCAACATGGGAACGGGGACGTCACCTGCGGAACATACTCGAACGAAGATAAAGGAAGAGCATATTTCGGCCACATTGATGGGCGAGTGTCGATATACTCGACCAAGGACTATTCCACTATCGCCAACGTCAAAGCCAGCGACTACAAAATTAACAGCCTGGCTTTTGTGGGAGGCCAATTATGGGCTGCATTTAAAACAGGAATGGTCTATGTCTATGACACTTCCAGCTCGCCCTGGAAGACCCAGAAGGATTGGAAAGCGCACGACGGACCCGTTACTCAACTCCTCTTCGATCCAAGCAGTGTTTGGACCCTTCAACAATTGCAAGTTGTCACGATCGGACATGACAATTTTGTAAGGCTTTGGGACGCTGCCCTCGAAGACGATTGGATCGAAATGGAGATGCAGCGCCGCAGTAGCGAATATTGCAAATTTCGAGACGTCCGAGCCGCTGTTGTCACCTGGAATGTCGGTGCGTCGACGCCTTCCAATCTCCGCGACGATTTCATTATGGAAGCAATCCACGCACACGATCCACCGGAGATCCTGGTATTTGGGTTTCAAGAAGTAGTTGATCTGGAGGATCGTGCTGTAACTGCAAAGAGCATTTTTGGATTCGGCAAGAAGAAGGATACCGTCAAGACAGAACAACACCAGAGTCGTGTCTATCGCGAGTGGCGAGACTATCTCAGCAAAGTCATTAGCCGGTCCACCAGCAGACACTATGAATACTCGGAACTTCATCTCTCCAGCTTGATCGGGCTATTCCAGTGCGTGTTTGTCAGGCAAAGCGAGCGGCCAAACATCCGAAACCTCCAAGCTGCGAGTGTCAAGCTCGGGCTGAAAGGCCGCTATGGTAACAAAGGAGCGCTCGTGACCCGTTTCATATTGGACGACAGCTCTGTATGCTTCATCAATTGCCACCTTGCAGCTGGCCAGACTCACACGTCACATCGGAACAACGACGTCGCAGCCATCTTAGAAGCCGAAGCTCTGGATGCAGAACGTGACCCTGAGGTGCGCAGTTCGATTTATATTGGAGGCGGTGACGGAACACAAATTCTTGACCATGAAATATGCATTCTGAACGGTGACTTGAATTACCGCATAGATGCCATCCCGCGAGACGCTGTCATCAACATGATCAAGCGCAACGAACTGGATACACTTCTGAAAAAGGACCAGATTATGCTTTCGCGTCGGCGTGTCTCAGGGTTCCGTTTGGCCCAGTTCGTCGAGTTACCTATCACTTTTGCACCCACATACAAATACGACGTGGGAACCGATGACTACGACACCTCGGAGAAGAAGCGCGCGCCAGCATGGTGTGATCGACTCCTCTATCGTGGTCCAGGACGGATAGAGCAGCTGGAATATCGCCGCCATGAGGTGCGAACGAGCGATCATCGGCCTGTCAGTGGTGTCTTTAAACTCACGGTGAAGACAATCGATGCGGTAAAACGGACCAAAGTCAAGGAAGATTGCTTTGAGAAATTCACCGAGGTACGCAGGAGGATGGCGGAAAAGGCGAGCGTCGAGTACTTGGTTACCGTGTTGGGCGTCGCCGAACAGGAAGCTAAGCGGCTCATAACAGCCAGATGAAGTGATGATTGATGCTAGTATTCGATATGAAAAAGTGGCATAGTGACGGGCGCTGCAAGCAAAGGAATCTAACGGTTCGATTAGAAGAACCGGGGAAGAACGGGATATCAACTGGGCTCACCATGTCTGTTGGCTTTGCGGGCGACATTAGGAACGGGTTGTCGCCATATGTGAGCCCCTTGTATAATGGGACATGGACACCCTGCGTCATCTGGGCGGATTGGAAACGCCGTCATGTATCTACAAAATGAAGACCACCTACCTATTAGACAGCGGGACATTGAGTTCAGTTCCAGTGGTTCGACGCTGCAGACACCACCTACTGCACTTGGTACGAGTAGATGGCTCTTCTTGCCACGTTCTTGGACCTCTTAACGGCTCAGGATCAAGACGTGATTTGTCACGAGAATCTTGTTACAATCTCGGCGAATGTTGCTTGGTTCGTAGGTGACTGACTGCGCCTCATTCACGAACATCATCCCCCCGCCATCGTCGCCCACCAACCAACCTGCGCCCCTCATCGAGATTCTCTCATCCGCGTCTTCCATTTGCCGCTCATTATCGAACAACCTCCATCCATATTTCACTCCATCTGGTACCTTCCTCTTTCCTCCTTTTTCTTCCATCTCTGTATCTTTTGTTGCGCCGACATCGTCTCTTCTCCCGATGACGGATTTCGCTCCGCCTACTGGACCGCCTCCTCCGAAGGTGCCGGAAGGGTGGAAGGCTGTCTTCAACGATCAATACAAAGAATGGTATGAAGCCTTGTGACACCGAGTAATCTACTGCTCGTCTTAATCGTTTATCCTATGTTTTCCCCTATGACGAAGCTCCGCTGACATTGCTCGGTTGGCCTCAGGTTCTACGTCAATCTCCACACCAAACAATCGACGTGGGAGAAACCTACTGCGCCGGCCGTGCCTGCAAACGATGACGCTCCGCCTGGGGCGCCTCCACCGTCCTACTCCGCCGGTCGGGATGCCCCCCAAGTGTCCGATGCAAAGCGCCCGCTAGAGTCGAACAATCCATACAACAACACGAGCAGTCCGGCCACGGGCTCGCGCGAAACGGACGAAGAGTTGGCTCGACGTCTTCAAAGTGAAGAGAACACCCGCGGCGCCGCCGACACATACTATAACTCCAGCGGTTCCGGTGGCCCCAATCCTCCTGGCATCCAAGGCAATTACCCCGGCGCTCCGACCTCGCCCTCGAACCAGCTGCCTCCGCGACCAGAGAGCGCCGGCAAATCCAAGGGTTTCTTTGGCAAGTTGCTGGGAAAGTCGAGCAGCAGCAGCAGCAGCCCCTCACCCTATCCGCAACAGCCACGTCCCGGCTCTGGATACCCTCCCCAGCCAGTAGGTTACAACCCAGGCTACTCACCCGGTCCAGGGTATGGTCCTCCTCCCGGTGCCGGATACGGCGGGTATGGACCACCGCAGGGCTATGGGGGATACGGACCACCTGGTCCCGGCTACGGCCCTGGTCCGGGATATGGCGGTTATCCAGGATACGCGCAAGCTCCACCTAGAAGGTCTGGTGGTCTCGGCGCCGGAGGAGCAGCGGCTCTGGGTCTCGGAGGTGGTCTGCTTGGTGGTGCATTGTTGGCTGATGCCTTTAACGATGGCCAGCAGGATGCCTATCAGGAAGGCTACCAGGACGGAGCTGATGGCGGCGGTGGAGACTTTGACGGTGGTGGGGATTTCTAAAAGGTCAGAAGCAGATGTTGTGCAGGGACCAGTGGCAAGAGGGTATGGCTGGACCTTTGCTCGAGTATCACACGCACTTGAAGGGCGAGCTGTTCTCGGAAGCGAGTGCAGTCAGGGATGAAGGGCTCCATAGGTGAAAGAATGAATTTCTCAAGGCAGGCATGCAACACATGGAAGCAGCCTAGATCTGAAAGAAGAACACAATGTCATGTCAAAAATTAACTGTCGAATTAGAGTCATGGCAGAGGCCAGCCACGTCCTTGGATGACCGAACCATAAGACCACAAGACCACATTAATCACGCGCAATACGTACATGTATCCCAAGGGGTTTGACAACTATTGGACCATTGAACCGCAGCGCGAGAAAGAAGAGAACGAAGGTGAGGAGGCAAGCGAAGCAAAGCCTGATTGCGACTGGCATCACTCAGCCTTGGCCACCGACGAACAAATCTCGCGTCGCTCGCGTAGCTATCTGTTTCTCTCTCTCTCTCTCATATGCGGAATAAAATCCGACTTACCACCATCCCGAACTCCGCAAACTAAGCATTTCAGATCTGACAAGCGATCAAAGTCTTTGTCGTCACATACCACCACCTCCCTTCATCAGAGGAGGGATAGTCCTCAAGGATACCTAATGCGCAGCGCAGCAGGTATAACAAGTCAAACTCCTCCTTCCTAAGCCTTTGGCTGTCTGCCGTCGCGGTCATAAGTCAACCAGTGATCCGTGCTCCTCGCCGTGGTAACCACTCATAGTCCCAGGCACTGTTCTCAGAAGCAATCTCGAGCCAGGCCACGAAGCTTTAGGCATGTACAGCAGCGATGCAGCTCGTCAAGTCTTTCGGGGTCTGCGTTGACAGGCAAGAGGCTGTAGCCCAACTATTTTGGACGTCGTTTCCCGAACCTCTAAGGCCCATCCTGCTCTGCCGTTTGTTTTGTATCTGGAAGATGTGGCATTGGCTCAGTATGACAGTATCTCTCTTACATGCCTTTCAAGCTGGCACATCAGAGGTTGGCCAAAGACTGCGAAGGAACGTTTCGTGTCCTGAGACTTGAGGCTACTACCACCACAGCTTCATCAGCGTAGTCAAAATCGTCAGGATACACGCAGTCATGCCATCAAAATGTGCACGACACTCACGTCGCTCGACCTTTTGAAATTGTCTGTGGCAGAGGTTTCTGTCTCACAAGCAGAACGAACACTCCTGTCCAGTTCTTGATTTCCCAAGGAAAAGGATCCGATTGAAGGAGTGCTTCTGCTGACCTTGATACTCAGGCTATACCCTTGACGGCCGTGAGCTCCACCAGCTACGAGTCCATTCTTTCAGCCTTGAGATGCCACAGCGCTTCTGGTGGTCCTCAAGTCACGCTAGGTGGTCGAGCCCGATATTCCCGCCGACAGCGCTAGGGACCTCGTGAACTAGAATCAAAAGGACAATACATTTCAAATCACGACTCATGGATTTCTTCCACAGATACCCATGATGCCCTAAACGGGACATATGCAGGGTATTTCTCACCGCTTGTTGCGAGCTCAGTGAACCCCTACTCGTACGTTTGAAATGGGTTCTTACATCGCAACGTTGAACTCCAAGCGGCCGCCCAAGGCCGTGTGAAGAAAGCAACCCTTACCCTTCGAGGCAACAATATCGAACTCCCCCACACATCGCGCTTTTCTGAAGGAGGAAAAAGCCCAAGTTTCCCTTTCAGGAAGGGGGGCTACCTCAACCGACGGGGAATCTTTACCTGAGCCCTTGATGAAAAGGGATCGCCCACCCCCAGAAGAAGCCCGAGAAAATCCTTCTGATCCCCGAAAGTCAGTCAGTCAGTCCACCACTTTCTCAGCTGAGGAAATCCCATGCGGAGGGATTCCTGGACCCGAAGGCCCTCGGGGTTTGCCATTGGCAGGCGAGGCGAGGCGTTGATGAGGGCTGACTCAGAAGTTTGACGACCTGTGGACCTCGCGGCTCTTTCCTTCCCCCCTTTGCGAAGTGGATGAATACACTTGCGGTATAGCCTTCTTTCCTCCAATGCGACTCGTGTGTACTTGTGCTTGAAATCGACTTTCTGCTGTCGACTCGGTGCCTTGTCGTGTTGGTGATGGGGCATCTGAGGAGTTGTCCAAAAAAAAAAGGGGGGGGGGGGGGGGGGGGCTGTGGAGACGGTGATTGGATCTGTTTTTTAATTGTCAGATGGGTCTACTACACAAGTACATAGGTACGAGTTATTGACCGAAAAGGGGGTGTGGGAGGCGCGCCGACTCGAAACGGGTATGTGCATCGGTATACCGAGGAATACCAGGCAAGACAGGCATTATCCAGACAAGAAAGCCAGAGAAATCAAGAGTCGTGACCACAACTGGAACACCCATCCTGCATCGCCGTGCAAAGTGCCTCGTTGTACGGAGTATGTACACAATCCATCTTTGGTGATGAATCCCCCCCTCCCTTTTGGCCTCTGAAGCACTCAGCCTGATACCAAGTACATGATGTCTGAGGTGAGGAGAGGAGAGGAGAAACCTGGGGGGCCTTGGGGTTTGGGAGTAGTCGCTTGACAGATAGACAATCGAGTTGTTCTCTTCTCTTCTCTCATCCATCTCTTCATCGGTGGGTATGGGGTATACGTAAACACTCGTAAGATCAGGATTTCGACCTTGTTTGATTTGTGATTGTTACCGTTCTGCCCGAGCAGGGTGTAATACTAGTACTGGTACGGGTACGGGTACGAGTACAAGTACAAGTATGAGGGAATAATAGGGAGGGACGTAGTCATCAATGGTGAATCATGAATCATGATGGATTTATGGATGACTTACTACGGGGACGCTACTGTCCTGTTGCTCTTGATTTTGGTCTCAGCCTCGTCGCGTCGTGTTGGCTTTTCAGGCATGTACCAAATAATCGGGCAAGATACTAAGCGTAGGTATTACGATTACCAGTACCTACTGTAGGTACGGATGTACAGGTCAGAGCCCCATGGGATGGGATGGGATGCTGTGTGAGATATGCATACAAATCCATACATACATACATACGTACTTACTTACCTACAGGAGGTACTTGCCTGGGTACCTCCACATGCGGAGCAATGCTCAAAAGCGACGGGGATTCGAAAGAGGAAACCCGGGATGAATGACCCAGACCCAGGAAAGGGGATATTTGCCATGTTCATGTCCCAAGTAGCCCAAGTCATATCGAGGTGTTCGTTTCGTAGACAGGACGTATATAGATACCGAGTATACGTAACATGTGCAGGTACAGCATGTCATGTATATGGTGAGACGGACGAGATACGTACGAGTAAGAGTACGAGTAAGGAGTGCATTCAGACCGTTGCCACACTGGACCTGGACCGGGACCGGGACCTGGTAAGCTGGACTGTTGCCGACATCCGAACACGATTCGGGACAGCTGTTGTTCTCTTTGTTGCTCGTAATCTCTCATTCCCTAATGCCTGGATATCATGTCAGCGATGAAAATGTGGCGTACTGTCCTGTGCTATCGTGACTGTACTCGGTATACATGTGCGAATACTGTATGTGAATAAGTATGTATGAAGGCATCCTGTCTATCCTCGATCATGTCTGAGTCCCAACTCTTGCCCACTGTAAAGACACTCATTGGCGCCTTCTCAGCCATCTCTAGCCCTTTTGTCCTGTGCATATCACATTTCAGGGTTTCAATACCAAATGCAGCCGGATACGAAACGTTACCGACACTCTTCGTTAGTAAGGCCACCCATTCCCCTGCCTGGAGGACCTCAAGCAGTATGCCGCGCGTTTGCTGGTTTCTAAGCATGTGAGAGAAAAGAAAAGGGAGATGCTTCGGCTGGTGCTCAAACTTTGCATCGCCCATCGCGCAGCATCCTCCTAATACAATGGCATAGTCCCGGAGGTGGCCTGGAGTGCCTTCTCCATAATCTCGAGGCCCTGGTCGAGCTGCTCCTTGGTGATGACAATGGGCGGCGCAATCCTAAACACCCCACCAAAGCTCGAGTGGCTGCTCAGATTAGCCCAGAGACCCAGCTCGTACATCTTGGACGAGATATTTCGGGCCAATTCGACCGATGGGGACTTGGATTCACGGTCACCCACGATTTCGACACCGGCCATGAGCCCGCGACCGCGTACGTCGCCGATGCACCCGTACCGAGACTTGAGGCGCTGAAGGCCAGCCTGAAGGTGGAGGCCCATGGCACGTGAATTGGCGACGAGGTTATCCCGCAGAACAATTTCGAGAACCTTGTCACCCACGGCCGCTGGCAGCGGGTCGTTAACGTGCGTGGTGTAGAAGCAG
Organism: Fonsecaea monophora; assembly: GCF_001642475.1. Lineage (NCBI taxonomy): Eukaryota > Fungi > Ascomycota > Eurotiomycetes > Chaetothyriales > Herpotrichiellaceae > Fonsecaea > Fonsecaea monophora. The sequence continues at coordinate 306,389 of NW_019173951.1, read as the reverse complement.
TAGTCACGCTCGGCGCACACTCGCTCAATCTCGGAGCTCATGACCACAGCACTCAGGGGGAGGCCATTGCCCAGTGTCTTGCTAAGTGTCAGGATATCCGGGACGACACCTTCATGATCAATAGCGAACAGGTCCCCACAGCGACCGACACCTGTTTGAGCCTCGTCCACAATAAGCAGCATGCCCCGCTTCTCGCAGTGCTTCTTAAGCGCTTTCAAGTACCCGTCCGGGAGCACGTGCATGCCCGCCGACGATTGGATGCACTCGACGATGCAGGCCGCTAGGGAGCCACACGAGGCCCGGTCAATCAGGTCCCAGCCGTAGTTGAGTTCGGTTTCCCAATCGTAGGAGCCGTCCGAATTGCGGAAGATGGAGCGGTAAGCATTAGGGGGAGGGAGCATATGCATACCTGGCATCAAGGGTCCCTGGCCCTTGCGGCCAAAGTGGTACTGAGTGCCTAGCGCCTGTGCGGTGACGCCATGCCAGCTCGCGCCTAGGCCAACAATCTCAAACTTGCCCGTGTAGACTTTGGCCATCTTGATGGCTGCTTCGTTGGACTCGCCGCCTGTGGAGAGGAAGAAGGCTTTGTCTAACCCCTTAGGCAGGACCGACGTGAGCCGTTGAGCCAGGTTGATGACTGGGGGCGACAGCATGCCGGAGAATAAATGGTCCAGGTTGGCGGCGTGGTCGTGGATCGTGGAGACAATCTCTGGATGACCATGCCCCACAAGACAGGACATCTGGCCCGACGTCCAGTCCATGACTCGGTGACCGCGGGCAGTATAGACATACAGTCCCTTGCTGCCTGTAATGATGTCCTTCTCGAATTTGGTGCCATAATTGGCCAAGTACGCCTTCGCCGAGCTCTGGAGTTCGTCTTCGTTGACGTCGGTGTATATATTGGGTTTATCCCCAGATTTGACGGAGAAGGAGTTATTGGAGGGTGGCTGCACTCTGTCCTCGATCATAGGAGCCATGTTTTCCTATAAAGTACTTTGCAAGCACTCCACGGCGGCAAAGACTGACAAAGACTGCAGGAAATGGGGGGCAGGCCAAGTTTCACTGGAGATCATGGGACCTGTAGTCATACACGCCTCTCTCGACTGGGAAATTTGCAACAGGTAACAAGGGATTGATATACACCAGACACTTTGGGTCTGCCGACGGGAAACTCGCAGCGTTTGTGGTTTGGCCAGGGGTTCGACTTTACCCGGAGGAGGAGAAGAAGACGGGAAATGCGAGAGGTTATTGGGTGTATGACATCTCTCCACCGCGAAACTCTGCCTCTCATTTGACCAAATATATTGCCTCTGCGGGGCTGGAGTTGACGGTGTGAACAAGTCTGATGAGTGGTTTCGTCGCCGACAGGTCGACCACAGGGGCACGATAGGCGAATTCATAATGTCAAAGTAGCATTGACCACTGGCGGGAACGGAAAGGATCGAGCTCGGGTGGTCATTTGCAATCATGAGGCGCCATTAGCCAAGAGAGGGGCGGAAACCTGTACCCAACTTGAGGTTTCGCGCAGGACAGGATGGCCTTGTTGAGGAGGGGGGATGATGTAGGACGGAGGAGGAGAGGCGCACCCACCATGGCTGGATATATGACCAGACGCATAGTCACTGGTGACTGCGGCCAGATGTTGTCTCTGCCCTCGAGAATGCGAAGCAGCCCAAGGCACGACTAGTTGTTTGTTGAAGAGTGTTGAGTTCCGTTCGGTCAGCACCATGGCCCAGATCAAGTCTAGCAGCTCCAGCGGCTCCATCACCGGCGGCGCAGGAGGAGCAAACAAGCGCAAGGCCGAGTCACGTGCATATGCGGCACGTGACCGGCCCGCAACGTCCCTTGCTGCCTCGCCTCGACCTCCATCTTCAGACACAACAGCAACGGAGACACCAACCGAGTCCACCTCGCCTTCTCCCACCACGAGCCCCTTGGCCCCTGGCACTTCGTCAATAGCAATCCTGCCACCGGCTGAGGCTTTTTCCCAGGACAACACCAACCATCCGTCCAGCACCATGAAGACCGCCCGTCCCTATCGCTCCCACAAATATCCAGCTTGTGCCCGGTGTCACAAACGGCGGTCTCGATGCACTATCGAAATTCCGGGACAGGCCTGCTTGCTATGTCGCATGCACGGTGTACCCTGCTCTTCCGCCACCGCCAAAACGGATGAGCGTGTCACGCCCAAGGTTGGCTTCGTCCATCGTTCTTTGATTACCGACGATAAGTCTATGGAAGGATTTTCTCACATTGTCGGTCCGGTTATTGCACGCGACACCCAGATTCTCGACCAATACTTACCTCAAGCAAACGGGACTTCTGGTCATGTTCCTATCCAGCCGAGCCTCGGGAGACGAGAGTCGCAAAAAGCAATTTATCATGTGCCTATCCCGCCCAGGAGACCCAGTCCAACAGACTGCACTTGTGCCAGGAATATGCCAGCCGAACTGCTTGAGCAAGTGGATCCTTTCCTCGACAAACTGTTGGCCAACTATTTTGAACATTTTCATCCCTGCTATCCGGTCACCGACGAAGAATGTGTCATGTCCCGACTGAAGGACAGAAGTCAGCTGCCCCAGACGTTCTTCGTCAACATAATAGCCTACGCCCTGTTCTACTGGGATACTTCACCCGCACTGGCGGGGTATGCCCGACCCGACCAGGACTTTGCCTGGCAGACGGCAGTCGCCGCAAATATCGCCGACATGCAAAAAGGCGATCTGGCTACCATCGTGTCAACTTGCATCGACATCTCTGGGCGGCCCTCACGGTGCTTGGTAAAAAATGTGGCCGATGTTGCGCGGGCGGTCGCCTTGTCGCATGCAATTGGTCTCAATCACGACTGTAGTGAGTGGAAGATTGGTGAGATGGAGAAGAAACTTCGGTGGAAGGCTTGGTGGGGAGTGGTGATACAGGATCGATGGTTCAATTTTGCTCAAGGAACGCCGCCCTATATCTCAAAGGGCCATTATGACGTCCCACTACCAACGGTGGAGTTGCTCACTCAGGGGAGAGGCGGATCTGTGAAACACGTTCGCGCAGCTGAAGTCTACATTCATCTGTGTCGATTGACAGAAATTGTCGGGGATGTCCTTCCCCTCATCTACCATATACGGTCTGGAAATGACAGCATTGCTGCAGAGCAAACCTCGAGGTCAGAGATTGAACTTAACCGCTGGATGGAAAGCCGGCCCAGCTGGCTGAATCTGAACGATTTCAACAATCGACCGCCTGTGCCTGGCTTGGTCAATCTGCAGCTCTCATATCTCTCTGTGCGCATGCTCCTACGACGCATTGCGTGGCATGAGATTAGCCAACGAGAAAGCGATCCGGCGTCATCATGGCTTCTTGGTTGCCAGGCTGCTGCAGAGGATATCGTGCGGTTCGTTGGTTCGTTGCACAAGCAGGACTTGATGGGCTTTTGGCTACCCTACAATGCTCATCATTTCACGTCCGCAGTGACTCTGCTTCTCCGGTGTGCGCTTCAGACAAGCTACTCGAATGTCCGAACACAGTGCATGGGAAGTGCCCGGACACTCGTGGACTGTTTGAGGGGCTTCCAAGAGGAGCATCAATGGGATCTGGCAGAGACGGCATTATCGCAGAGTGAGACCGTGCTGAAGCGTATCGAGGACGCACTGCCCAAAGCACCGATTGTCGGAACTCCCCACTTGCCTACTGTATCGATGCGCGCCGAACCAACCGACACGCGTGGCTTCATGGACGAGAACATGCTTGGTGATCCACTACCCGAGGATGCGTTCATTTCGCAACAAGGTCAAGGCTCAATTGAGGAGCTTTTCCCCGAGATCTTCTCGGATTTTACGGATACCGCATTGTTCGCCAGCTCGACCCACAATGAATACGCCGAATGAGACCTGATACGTCTGGATATCAAACAATCACTTGAGACACGTGTCGGGAATACTGCGCACGAAAGGAAGTCTCTTTCCTTTTTGTACCAACCGACATCTTGAGACCAAGAGAGGTGCATAGCGGTGACTCCAGTGGCTGACCTCACTCCGACTCAATGAACTCCGGTGGCTGACCTCAGTCTGACTCTCAATGAACTTACATGGGTTTCGTCAGGCCAATTCAAGCAGCGCTGCCACAAGGAGATAGTGTAGCACCTCTCAAGCGGCACACGGATGACCGAGCATTACCGAGAGCAAAAATGGGTCAAACAGGAAGACAACGTTCTTCCGGAGACATTCTCACAGACACTGAAACACTGCCTGCAGATGTCCCAGTGCCATTCATCCAAGCTTACCAGGGGGCGATTGTGTGGACTTCCTCATCCCTCGTCGCTCTTGGGCATATCGAAAGCGAACTTGCTAGCGAAGACGGAGACGATGCTGTTGTCTTGAAAGCAGGGCTAGAAACCGAGCGATGCGGATTCAGCGTTGACATCGCTATGATATCGATGTGGAGAATCCATTGCCATTTCACGATCTACATGACTTACAATCCGCCTGGTCTTTTTTTATGTGTGTATAAGGTCATCTCGTGGATGGGCGAAGTCGGATGTCCCGGCGAGGTACTCGCAGGGGTAACAACTAGGATATTATATAGCGAGGCAAAAACATGACAGGGACAGGGACAGGGATGGCATAGTATAGCATATCATACCATGGATATAGGTAGGTACGTATGATTACATCACATGTGTTCTCATATGGTATGATATGAGCATGGCAGAGCATATGAGAACACGGGAAAATGGGATACAAAAAAGGCCTTGGTCACGGTTCATGGTTCATGGTTCCTGATGTCGGTCGCATGGATTCTCTATCTCTCTACCTCAGTGTATGTGTATCTGTGGATGTGTGTGCCGCCATTTGCCTACTTCATCATCCATCGTCCGTCATCCGCAATCCATCGTCTCAGGGGCCAAATCGAGCTCAGTCCAGCCACAGCCAACCGAGTCGAGTGGAGTCGAGTCGCGGTATAGCTATAATACAACACAGTACAGCGTGGCATAGCGCGGCGCGGGACGGTATCGCACGGCATAGCGCGGCGCAGGACAGGACAGCACAGCACAGTACGCGGTAAGCAGCACAACACAGCACGCAGTAAGTACATGTGGAACTGAAGAGCTAACGAGCAAGGGGCAAGGGATAAGGGATAAGGGAACAAGAGAAAGTAAACAGTCCTGTCTGATTGAACCATGCAATACATACTTCCATACTGGAAATCAATCAAAGAATTCAGTATTCAGTACCCAACACCCAGTATCTGTTACCTAGTACCCTTTCCCCCCTGCGAAATCCATCCCATCACAAGGACAACTTACAACTAAACTCATGACTTGAGCTTGATACTCCTCTTATTCGGGTCCAGATCGTCGCCGCTGACGCCGTGGCCGTAGGCGACCCTCTCCAGCTCATCAAAAAGCCTCGTCACGGTCGGATTCAAAAAGGGCAAAATGCTCGTGCAGATCATGCCGGCGATCCCGGTCGCCGGGTCGACCCAGTAGTACAAGTTCCCGAGGCCGGCCCACGCGCCCGACCCGGCTTTGCGACCGTAGGGTAGGTCTTCGTGGTTGATGAGCAGACCGGCAGACCAGCCCCGTTTCTCGACCGGCATGGACGGTAGGAACGTACCCTCGAGCGAGGCTTGCGGGACGCTGGTGCCGACTTCGCCCACGCCAGACCGGTCGACTTCTGGACCAAGGATGTCCTTGAAAAGAAGGCCTTTGACCGTGTCGGGTTTCAGGATCGAGTTGCCCGTAGTGGGCGATGTGCCGTCGTTTAGCAAAGTCACCAGTAGTTTCGCGTAATCGTTCATCGTCGTGTAGAGAAACCCTCCACCTCCCCAGAGAGGGGGATTTTCGTTGTGCTTCGCATCCGGGACCCCTACAAGCCCGTCGGGTGCGTCGAAATGGACCAGCAAAAACTTCTTCCCTGGTGGAATCTTGCCGCTTGAGTTGTGCATGCCTAGGGGCTTGCAGATGTGTTCCTCGAAATAATCTGGAAGAGGTTGGCCCGACACTTCCTGGACAACGAAACCAAGCCAGTCGATGCCGATACCATACACGTATTTGGTGCCTGGGTCGGCCAGCAGCGGAGTTTCATAATCTTCCCATTCAGCGGTTGCGTGGTACTGCATGGGAGGGCGGCCGGTAGCCACGCGGTATGCCAGTGTTCCGTGATCGAAGAAGTCGTACGAGAGGCCAGATGTGTGGGTCAGGAGATGCTGAATGGTAGGTTTTGACGCTGGTGAGCGCAAGACGGGTACGGGTTTGCCATCTGCGTCCGTCTTAACAGACTCAAGCACCTCCAGCTTCGAGATTCGAGGCACAAATTTCTCCACCGGATCTGAGAGGGAGAGTTTCCCTTGTTCGAGCAGTTGTAAGGTGGCAATCACGGTGAGAAGTTTGGTGCATGAATAGAATGTCACCAGGGTGTCTGCGTCGAATGGAGCCGCGTCGGGATCTTGAAGATGAGAGCTTCCCAAGGTCTCCTTGAGCAAGTAATTACCCTTGGAGTCGACGATGAAGCACCCGATCCCTGGTACCTTCTTGTCCTTGACAGCAGCTTCCAATAATGGTCTCAGTTGGGCTTCCATGGTTTGCCTAGGATTATCGCCAGTGCCTTTGATCGGTGACGAGGAAGATGTCAGAGGAAAGCGAGCTCACGAAAAGCGCTTCTGCGGCTCGTTGGATGTCGGTAGTTATAACAACTGAGCATTCGCAAGAAGCGCCAATGGAAGCGAGAACGAGGTTAGGGCCGGGGAGGAACCGAAGAAATGAGGAGAAGCGAGGGGTAGTGGAAGAATGGAACGAGACAGTTGCAACGGCGGGACGGCCTTCGTATTTTATTTCCTAGACCTGGAGCACCCCGGATATTCCAAATGTCCAAAAAGTCAGCCAGAAGTCTGACATCTTGGCCGTAGGGGCGGTAAGGAGGATGTCGGTGCGTGCTGCAACGAGGTACAGGATCCTGTCCGTCAGACTCTGCTTGAACTCCCCAAGTCGAAGGATCTGTTCGGTTAGACACCCGGAGTGATGGCTGCGAGATGTCAAAATATGAGAAATCATTAGACGTTGTCGACAGTGGGTCGTGAAAAGGATTTGATACGTCCAGTGAGTGGGCTTCTTGGGGTGGTTCATGAGGCGCGACATGCGTGCTTAAAGACCCAAGATGGAAGTAACAGTACTGGACGACATATGCCTTTCCAGATTTAGTGCTTGATAGTGGCAGTCGCCTCCTTGGTTGGATTGGACCTAGGCAAGTGCTGATCGTCAAGTAGTTCCCAATCATATTTCGCGATCTGTTAACACAATCCTTCCCGAGCTGTCACTTGCAGTGTGCTGCGGGATAGTTGGTCGTCAGCCGGGGCACACTCTGGCGCATTGACTAGGCTAATCTGGCCGTGTATGGGTCGCTATCGCTGCACCACTGCCTGATATTACTGTTCGAGAGCGACATGTCTGTACACACTGTCGTAGGAGGGATCAGGCCTAGGGTCGCATTGGCGGGGTCGTACTGGGTACGGTGGGGAGAGCCACAGGGACCCTTGTGATAGGATCTTGGACCGGGAGCTCGGATCCCGCTGCTGGCCATATCGAGAGAGACGGCATCGAAACAACACAGGAGATACTGCTCGTTGATGCTGAGACGCTTCTGAACGAGGTCCGCTCACGTAATCTTCTCAAGTATTTGTTGAGCCTTATTCGTTAGAGGTTTTTACTTTCAGCGCGCGGTACAGGGTATCTGCGACACGGAATGAGGTGTGGTTTCAATGCTCCGGATTACATCTGGAGGGTAACGGAAGATCCTTGGTGGTTTGCAGAGCTGTGGCCATTCTCGTACATAAGGTATTCCAGCGAGCCATTCCGACGAATCTGCCCAACCAGGGGAGGCCGGCAAAGCGCACTCTATCGCTTTCTTTCGCGGATACTGTCTGGGTTTCGGTCAGTGCCCGTACTTTTGCCAGACCCCGCTAGGTAGCCAGCGAGGTCAAAGTTCTCCGCTGCAGACCCAGCACCTCCACCCTGCATGGCTCGCGTCAGACCACCCATGGGACTCTTTTTCTGCATCTCTTCATACTCGGCGCGCATTTCGGGATCCATGTTCTCCATCAACTTGGGCATCCCGAACGTAAAAGCAAGAGCCACGACCGCCATGAGGATCATTGGATTCTTCAAAAGACTCAAGGGATTGAAACCCTGGCGCTGTTCGTAAAAGTTCTTCTTCGATAGAATTTTGGCCGACATGTCCAATTGCCCTGTAGGTGCGGCCACCAGGGCAACTCCTCGATCGTCCCATCGTGTTCCGCGGTATGTTTCCCAAGCTCCTGCAACCACGGTACCGTCAGAGTCGGATGAGGGGGATATATCGATTCTGTAGGGTGCGAAGACGTAGTCGTGACTGTAGATGTCGAGGAGATGTGACCCGGAAGTGGAGATTTCGGGAAATTCAAAGTAGTTGCCCTTTCGCAGGACAGCCCTGATCGGTGGTCCAGAGCCTGACGTTAAGACAGCATGCGTCGAAGCTGGCAGGACATTGGGGTTTGGGAGAATATTCGAGGGTGTGACCGTAACACGGAGCGATGCGGCTAGCACAGGGCTGAGAATATAGCAGAGGGCCACTAATGGCAACATCGTGAGAGTCCGGGAATCTCTTGTGCGGTAGCAAAGGTCAACTGGTTAGTTGGTTAGTTAGTTGCCGTCAAACAAAAGACTCGATTGAGTTGAATGGAACAGAAATGAAGCGCAGACTTGTTGAGCGGCGGAAAGGGAAAGGTTCACATGCCGCTTTAAGTGATGGACGGAGCATATTAAAACAGCCACTACCACGTCCTGTATATGGATGCAATAGGAGGGAAGATCCTCAATACCCTACTGTAGACGCACCATGCATCGCACTCAAAGTCGAGGCGCCGATTATAATGAGTTCAAACGGATTGCCAGATACGGCCGTTTGCGCCAGAGTCGAGCTCTCTGCCCTCTGTCCCTCGAGTGACCCCAGACCTGCGCCATATGGGTCAAAAGATCCCTGCCAATCCGAGCCGAGCGAACAACGTAAAATTGGGGAAATTTCGAAGGAGTCGTCGTCAGCGAAGACCATGAACAGTTTTCGGGGCCTCTGGAATGAGCAACAGGTACTCGAGTCGGCGCAGTGAGTAAGCATTGGTAGCGTGGTCCAGAGGGCGCCACAAGCTTGGGGCTGGCTGGCTGGTCGGCTCGAAACACCGGAGGATGAAGCCGGTGAAAAGAAGCCTGTGCCGCTCGATACGGTCGCTTGCTCTCGCAAGGTCGTGGCAAACCTTCTCCGTACAGTCCACTATTGACGGCCAAGAATAATTTCCATGTAGAACACCGCCGCTGAGCTTCTGGTAGTCTTCTAGGCAATAAATGGGTCCTGGAATCCAGAATTAGATCCGTTAGACATGGCAGACTGGCTTGGTTAAGGAGCCTTGTCTCGACGAATTCTGTTTGAGTGGGTTTCACGATAGATCCGAGTTGAACTTAGATGGTCCTGAGCTCTGCAGAGGGACTCACAGATGCTGGAATGGCTCGCGAGGGTGTCTGTCAGAGGAGTCAAAGGAGGATTTTCCGATGTCTCTTGTTGTTGTTTCCCCTGTGTCTTTCCTATCGTACATATGTTCATCACCCTGGACTTCCACTCTTGCAATCAAATACCTAACGACTGTATAACTGTATAAAAGAAAACCGCCACCCCTATTACATCAATGATTCAACGTCAACATCGTGCGTGTCGCCGGGTCTGCCTACCGCCGCAGCACACACGATGGTAGCAATATTCGTCCCCTAGACAGCCCGTACCATAATCGCCTTGTTCAAGAGACCTCCAGATATGAGATCTCGACATCGGTCTGTTTCCGAATATCGTCTCTTCGCTTGGGTCTTTGGCCGTCTGCTCCTGTTTTCCCCATATCATCCAGCATGACAACTTCGTCGCTGTTTGATTCACTAATGGGATATGATTTGGGCCCGCCACCACTGATGACGGTCGTGGAAAACCCCTTGGTAGGCGAGGCAGGGTTCGGAAATGATGAGGCGCCCCCCTTCATAGATGATCCATGATAGCTGTCAGTGAGGGGGTATGCTCCAGATCTAGTTCGGTATATGGTTGACGGGCGATTGTAGGACGAGCCGCGGAAGATCTTCGGGAAGAATCTGGTAATTGTGGCCTTCAGAGGTGGAATGCAGGTGCAAATGATGGACGTGTTCACTTCAATGCCGAGCCACAAATTATTCTGAGCTTGGTAGTCTAGACCAAAGGGTTAGCAGGTTTGTACTCAAGGGAACGATGGTGCTTACATGTGCTGTCCTTTGCCGTTGCTGCCGGACCAAGCGTAGCGATGCGGACGATACAGGTTCCAATGATGCTAGAGATCTGTCAGCTATATATCCGGATAGCAGAGTTGGAAACGAATGGCCTTACAAAAACCCCAAACTGAAGAGGAGAGCCAACCCAAACTTCTGAGCCTTGGGTAGTTTGAGCGACCGGATTTGAGCAATTGGTAGCACGATGATCATGACGTCTGTGGCGATGTTGATAGAGGAGCTAGAGTACCAGATTCCAGGAGTCCAGATGCAGGTGCCAGGCAAGGTTGGGGTCCATGCCTTTTGAATAGGATGGCATGCAAAGATTGTTGGGATTATGGTCCCAATGGCCGTGCCGAAGCATATGAACATGACAACGTAAGCAGCAATGCGGAAGTTGCGAGACGACGAGAAGATCCGCAGATAGAGGAACAGCATAGACAGTTTGGCAAAGAGAGCGGCAGCCTTGTATAGCACCTGGCACGATAGGAAGTACTGTTGGGATAGTTAGTCCATATTCGCACGGCTCTTGGATCGTTCCTCGGGATCTTTGACTGGTCACAACTCACTTTCCAAGCTTGCAAAAAGTGTTTCTCGTTGACTTGGTCTTGATGGAGACCGAAACCATTCTTTGTCTCTGTGGTAGTTGGTTGTCAGCTTCAATAATTCACGTCTCAAAAAGGGTTGAGCGTACCGCCGTAGAATAGCCCAGTCATGGTGATGGCAATAAACTGTTGACGCCAGTTAGTTTTCAAGAGTCACCAGCTGGTCCACGAGACGTCAAGTTACTTACCAGAGCCATTAGGACACACCAGTCATCCAAACCAAGCATGTGGTTGATGACAATGCGGGTCCAGAATCGTGCAATGACGAGTGTTCCTGCAACAACCACCAGCGCGATATTGACATGCACCACAGTGTCGCCCCGGGGATTGGGGGCACCATCATCAACTGCATCTCGTTTGAGGAGTATCATTGTTTCCAATGACATGTTTTCGAGTGCTGGGAACTCGAGAGGCCTGGGGTCCTGCGAAGTGCGGGTAGAAGGAATAGATTCATTGGGCTGAGGGAGGTATCAGGCACGGCCATATATGATGTTCAAAGACGAGCTATCTGGGAAGGCCATGGCCAGGTTTCCAAGCCTCGCTTTCATGAGTGGTTTCCTAGGCGGAGCCAGACCAAGTAGCGAAACCCGACTACTTTCACCTACCAAGTACCCCTGACCTGTTGCCACCCCCAGAGGCGCCAATGACATGATGCGAACAAGAAAATCGTTCTTGAATACCGAGTAGTCTGGAGTGGACTGACTCGTGACAGTTTAGTGAGGTTGGGGCAAGGGTCATGGGCTTGTGTTAGTCGTGTAGGCTAGCAGTTTTCCAGAACCCCCGCCAGGCACATGCTTCATGAGGAGGCCAAAAGTGTTTGGTGATTTGAGCCTCGTATTTTAGACAAACGTGGCCGTTGGCTTAGTCCAAGGTGAAGTGCTGCAAGGGGAAGGAACCAGACCAGTAACTAAACGACAAACCCGGTTGTAGCTGCATGCCCGATCTCCTCTTAGCTTCCTTGATGATGACCGTTTCTGGCAAATAGAAACGACAGACCCATGTTACCTGTGAGGAGTAGCCATAGTTGCAGGAAAGGACTGCTTCACATCCGTTATTTCCGAGTGACAATGTATGTAGACCGAGTGCTTTGTACTGTGAGGGAATGCAACTCGCCTTAGGTCCTGGGGTATTGGTTCTCGCTCTCTCCACACACGAAAACTAGCGATTCGAATTCCAGCAAAGTTGCAGACCTTGGCGGGATAGCCGTTGACCATGGTGGGTATAGATTCGCTTAATCCATGTACACACTTGAGCCAGGGATGAGGTGCGAGAAGCTCCGCTGCTGTAGAGGTGCGCAGCCTCATCGTGTCGAAAGATATGCATTGAGTATATTGTCTTGTGCATACCAGAAGAGACAGAGCAATCTGTGCTATCTCTTGAGCCGCGCCCAAATTTGACACCGGCTTTGGGGGAGCTCTCAGGCAGACTTGGAAAAGGGCTTGGGGATTTCCCATTCAGTGGGTGTAGGCCGAGTGAGGGCGCAAGTTTTGGACAGAGGGGGAATAATTTCGCAGGAATTTTGTGAATACGAGGTGTCTAGTGATAGCAGGAGCGTCCAATGTCGGGGCGAGCATCCCGGTACTCGTCGAGGCTCAGTGTAATGGAACGATTGGAGGTATATGGGTTAGACTTTTTGCTAACACAGGTGGCTGAAGTTAAGGAGGACTTAGGATGGTAGAGCCGTGTGGTAACTTGTTTTAGGAAGCGTCGCCAGACACAATTTGAAGCGACTGGTTTTTTTAGTCAATTATGTCAATCATGACAAGGCCAACAGACACCGTCTTTCCACGCGCATGATGGCTTGAGTGTCTGTTCCGCATTCCTGGTAAAGGACTGCGGTTTAGCTTTTGTAGCTCAGCAGCTCAAGCTGGGAATTTCCCGACGGTGTATGCTTATCAACAGCGGTTCGGTTACCCCAGCTTTTGACTTGCGAAATAGGAGGGCCGAATATCCGAAGTATCGCATATTCGTAGCCTCTCGGTTGACGTGGATAGGTATATGTCTGGAATGGGAATGTAAGCTGTCTCGTTCGGCGCGTTCTTCTCGCTATGGTTCTCTGTTCTGCCCAAGAAATACCCACCGACCTCGGAAGTCGGAAGAAACCCTATTCTTTTGCACATTACTGGGTCCATCCCTGCAATCCGTTTGATCTCCTCGCCCTTTCTGGGCAACGGGGGAGGCGGGCGGTGGCGGTTGGACTAGGGTCGACTGGGGCTGCATTGGCTTGTCAGGAGGGCCAGAACCTTGAGCTCCTGACCTACGGAGTTGGACTTCAATTAGTCCCGCTAAGAAGTCACTCTCGTGGTTAGAGGGACATGTGAAGCCTGCCACCAGTCTTAATTGCCAGACCAAAATGAAGTGTGACCTCTGTTGGAGCACCTGAGACTTGACCCTTGAGCTGCAGAACCAGCGCGCAGATACGAGCAGTTAGAGGGTTGCAAGCCTGCAAGAGGCACTGCGCAGAATTTGTCTCGACTACTAAGTACGAGTTACCTCGTATTCAGCGGGGCAAGAGTCTGCAAGCCTCGGATTTGGTTTGCGTGGTTGCGTGGTTGAGGTACTCGGAACAGCGATTCTCGGACGAAGTTCTCCTTTCTGCAATCCTCGCCGTGCCACAGCTCGTGTTGGTCCTTTGCGAGTCGGACGCCATCAAGGTTATTTTTGAGGCACCCTCTAGAGCGAGCCCAGCAGTTGTGTTTCAGATATGACAATGACAAGAAAGGAATCAAACGAGTATCGTAATGAAATGATCAAATTGCTTCCCGCGGACCGAGGACCGAGTTCCTGAGTCCAGAGGATGAGTCACCCGAGTGTGCCTTGTCGCTGAACCAGAGCACCGGTTATTGCCATGATAAGTAGGGAGGAACAATAAAGACACATACCATGTAATAATGAAAAAGAACCTGGCAATTGCCTGGACGAGGGTTTTGGCTTTTTCCAAGTCACAATCCGATACCGGATGTAAGCAGCCAATGATGCAGGGACATCCTTGGGTCATCGAACGCAGCCTTTGAGCTCCGCGCAACACCGAACCACACAACCAAGTGAGTGTGAGTGCTGAGCATTCAATACAAATTGAAAAGTACTATGTCCCTCCAATACGAGCACTAATGGAGACCATCATTCACACTTACCACCCGAAACGGACCCTTCTCCTTCTAGAGTATAGGAATACCAGCAACAAGACCTCTCCCCAACCACTCGCCTCCCCTCCCAATGTCCTGCTCTTCGTAGGCGGCCTCTACGACAACTTCCGCACGCCTCGCTACGTCGATGACCTGGCCGCGCTGTTTCCTCGAGATGTTGCCGACCAGACATGGAGGGTGATGCAGGTACAGCTCTCAAGCAATGGGAGGAGTTGGGGCTTGTTCGATCTGGATCGTGATGTGAGTAGTGCGATTTGTATCATCTTCTTGTTGGTGTAATCATCCCCTCAAAGAGGGCATTGACACCTAGCCATACAAGGCTGTCTGTCTGTCTGTCTATTGAAATACTTGTCAGACGTGGGAACTTCCCTGAGATTGGCTTCTCATTGACGTGGATTGAGAAATGTGTCTAGGTCGAGGAAATTGCCGCAGCCATCACATACATCAGAGACACCATCACTGAATCTCCTTCGACGCCCGTGGTATTGATGGGCCATTCCACCGGCTGTCAAGACCTCATGCACTATCTCGTTTCTCCCGTGGCGACCTCCTCCTCTCCGCGTCCTACCATTTCTGGCGCCATCTTACAGGCGCCCGTCTCGGACCGCGAAGCCATTTTGCACGCCACATCCGAGTCCGCAGCCGCAAAAGAAGACTACGATTCAATGCTACAAATCGCTTCTTCGACGCCAAAAGAGAAGCATAAGACGGCGGTTCTGCCTATGGACCTCACCACACCCATTTTCGGCTCTGCTGCAGTGACCATTTCCCGCTTCCTCAGCTTGGCGTCACCGACTTCGCCAGAGAACCCAGGAATGGACGACTATTACTCCAGCGACCTGTCTGACCAGAGACTCCGAGAGACGTTTGGCCGCATAGGAGCCGTAGGGCATTTCCAGCCTTCGAGCCAGGTGGGGAAGAAAAGTCTGTTAGTCCTGCAGGGCGCCGATGACAAGAGTATTCCCCCGACCGTGAATAAAGCGCATCTGCTCTCGCGCTGGAAGGTAGCGCTTGAATCCAGCGCCGAGGCCACCCTGTCTCCTCACTCTGCCATCATCCCCCATGCGGTGCACGACATTTCGGGGTCGACCAACGAGACGCGCAGGGCAAGGCTCGTGGTCATGCGCGGCGCAGTGTTGAAGTACCTCCAAGACATGGTCGGCGGGATCGATCCGCCCCCAGGACCCGATGATGACAGCGCGAGGAGACCATGGGCGATTCTGCAGCGAGATCTGGACGAGATTGAAAGCGAAGACAATGCTAAGGGCCAGGGCGCGGATGCTTCTACGAGTAGACTATAACTATCATACGAGTATGCCCCGGTTGGCGGCCTGATCGCCCGGTCATGATCCCTATACTTTATACCGGGACGAGGACGACCAAGACTATGTCGCCTAAGGCCCGCCCGCGGATGGAATAGTGAATAGTTAGTAGGTAGGTAGATTCAATCTTTTCGGAGCCTTGCAACCTTGTGGGGAGCCCCGTGTGTTGGGGGAAGAAAACGGATCCGCTGAACCCCATCCATGGCATGGGATATGGGATGCCTGATTCTCAACGACTCGTATCATACTACGGGTAGGTACTCGTACATATTATTACTTGGGCAATAATATTACTAGGTAGGGAAATGACAAAGTCGGCAACCTCCTTCCAGACGAGACGGAGGGGCGGGATGATACTAAACACATAAGAGTAAGCAGCCACAAAAAAAAAGATCCTTCAAAGGATCTCCCATTACTCGGTACGTCAACTCGTCTTCAACCTGTAATAAGTATCTCTTTCCCTTCCTCGTTTTCAATTACTAAGATTCTTGTTTCGTGTTCTTATGTATTCGGTACCTGGTACCAAGTGCCAAGGACCATTTGTTTCCCTCCTTTGCCGCCCTGTTTCCCGCACACGCTTCCATCTATTGATAATGAGTTTCGAGTCCGTTCTATATTGACACTTTTGCCGTGTCTAGTAAATCCATCCTTTATCCATCGCTTGCAAATGCAGAACCCCTGCCAAACGCTTCGCGCCAGCGCACAGGGAAAAACAACAAAAAGCCCCAGGGTTCTCAAAGCTGACATGACCGTGCAGACAATTCCCACAATGTATCCATCCCTGGAACAAATCTCCCTCCCTAACGCCATCGCTTGTTGGTTAAAGAGAAGGTATGACATGACATCACCAGAAGATGGCGAAGATAACATCGACCGATCAGTGATCACTAGGCCGGCCAATGTAAACAGGATGTCGATATCCTTTCAAAAGCAAATCAGTCGTTTGTCGTGAATCCCCTTACAACAAAGGAGATCCAGTGCCAGAAACTATGTCTGAGTTTCAGTCTTCTCTTTGACCTTCTCGGTCTCATTCTCTTGTTGGTCTTGTTGGTGGTCGTCTTCGTCCTCCTCCACCGGCACTGGACCTTGCCTGTTCTGCGATCTGATCTGTTGCATCACCTCATGTGCCTGGGCGGAATACTTGCACTTCATCCGAATGCTCTCACCATACTTGTAGAAGATGAACGGAAACGGGGCGCAGGCGAGTGCCAGGAACGCAGGTATCGAACTGGCCCAGTGGATGCCGAGATTGTGATACATTTGGACGGTGAAGAGGGGGAAGACGGCGCCGAACAGGGATCGCAGGACCGAGTTGGCCGCCAGCACTGACGCGGCGTAAATGGTGTATGAGTCGATGAGGTAATTCATGCACGCGAGGAAGACATTGACCATGCCGAAACCGAAGGGCGCTGAGGCGATGATGCAGACAATCCAGTGGATCGAAGGGTAGTTGGTCCATGCAAACCAAAACATGCCCAAGGGAATGGCGATGGCTCCCACAGCGGCAGGAGGAAGACGTGCTTCAGCGGGCGCCTCTCCTCCATGCTCTGCTTCAATGCGGGCATAGCGCTTGTTGTCCCAGATGGCGTAGGCGGTGCCCGAGACCATTCCGACCGCGACACCGGAGAAGGCGAGGCCACCGATGCCCTGCGACCAGCCTCGTTCCTCTTCAAAGACGATGGGGAAAGCACCGAAGAGCATATACAGCGTGCCGTACAGAATCGCCATATATATGGAGATGAGAAGGACGATTGGTTCAAGGAAGAGCAACGCCCATGGCCTCGAGATGGCCTTGGAGAAGGCGGCCTGAGGCGTGACTTTGCCTTGACGTCTCTCGATAATCGAGATATAGACCTTACCCGTTCGCTTGCTCAGTGCCTTGGCTCGGCGCGACAGGATGACAGGGGTATAGGTTTCTGGGATGACCAAGGTGCCGAAGATCCAAAGGCACCCGGTGAAGATGGCCATTACACCCTCGACCCAACGCCAACCGATTGTCTCAGAGATGAAGCCTCCAACTACGGGACCGATGCAAGGACCCAGGAAGGGAGCGGCCGCGAAGATGCTCATTCCCAGGCCTCGTTGACTGGAGGGAAATATGTCGGCGATGACACCGCCGGCGTTGGTGAGAGGAGAAGCGCCGAAAGTGCCCGCAAAGAATCGCATCACGAGCACACCTGCCATCGTGTTCACGCCAGCTGCGCCCGCATTGAATACGGTAAGAACGGCGTATGTGCCGAAGAAGAGGACTTGACGGCCATACAGCTCTGACAACGGCGCCCAGAGAAGCGGTCCAATAGCGAAGCCCAGGACGAAAAGAGATACCCCCAGCGTTGCGACCTCTTGACTGCAATCAAAGGCATCGATGAGCTGCACTATGCTGGCAGTGTATGCCGTGGAGACAAACGCCACGGCCAGAGTTGCAAAAGCGACAGTCAGAGTGAGGGCCCACTTCTTCCAATCCGGAAATTCCATGGGATTGCGAGGATCCGCGGGGATGAACTCGACAATATAGGGATCCTCCTCTGTTCCCGAGCCCTTGTATCGATGGTTCAAGACTTCGTCTGTGATGAGGGTCTGGCTGGCCACGAGGCGCCAATGCGGCACCTTCTTACTCGAAGGGCCACTTTTCTGGCTCTCGACATCGTTTGTGAGGGTGAAGGTGGACGAGTTGGTTGGGGAGTTGGACATGGTGGGCCTTGTTCAGGTGCTTCAGCCTGCTGGGGAGACCGGGGTGGTACGTGTTTACCCTGCAGACAACAACTCTGTGTGTGAGAGATAGAGATGGAAAGCAGTGTGTAGGAGAAGGAAGAGCAGGTCTTTAAAAAGGGATGTTGAGAATCATGGATTCGTTAATGCGATTTGCATCGATGCAACACAACACTATGCCGAGACACCATATCTCCCACCCGTGCTGGCACGCAGATCATAGGTTTGTCCAGGGACCATTATTACCACCGGGCATCATTTACTTCAAGATTGTTCATCGATCCGCTTCAACCGCCACGATCTCCTGCTCGTCCGGTGGTCGGATGACGAGCCACCCCCGTCCGGGAATTTCGAGTCTTTGTTCCGTCAGACAACGAGATTTTGGGTGTGTGTCCACGGGAAAAGGTGACGGAAACATCTCGACATTTCCTTTGTCACGAAGAATCTGGTTCGGAGGAGGAGAAGAAAAAAGGAAAAACTGCCGTGATAACCGTACTGGACAAGGGCACTGCGCGCCAAAAGCCAATGTCATTGGGCCGATGAAGCATTAGCTTTGGTTGTCGGTGTCTCTAGCATACCGCCCCGTTGGCAACTTTCGCATCATAAGCTATGCATAAACAGGCATAGATGGGCTTGTGCTCGTCACACTTTTCCTCGCCGGGTTTAAACAATCAACTTCGTGGTGTGTTGCTGATGCTGCTAAGCTTTTTTCTTCATGCGGTCCTATAGTCCACCTGGCGATAGAAGACTGATATCTGGTCGAAAGAATTTAAATCCGACGCTCAATTGCCGGTTGATCATCCTGTAACATGTGGCATGTGGAGCACCAAGGTAGTAGTTTTTCGTTTATGCCGTCACTTTATTGTCCTTGTGTACACCCAGTACTTGTACTTTGTATATATGCAGGGCAGCCTTGTCTCTGCCTGGAGCGGCGGTCTTAACCTCGCTGTTAAGGTCCCGTCGTATTCGTAATCTCACTTCTTGCGTTACCGGCCCACTGGTCATTGTTGACTTTTGGGGGAGAAAGAGAAGGAGAGGGGGGGAGGGGACAGACAGACACACACACACACAACAAATCCCTCCTAGTGACCTCGTCTTCCGTGCTTCATCATATGCATGAATGAAACCCCGTCTCTTGAACGAGATACGAACGATGCTCGGCCCGACTCCTGACTGCGATAGATCCTTGGACGTTATTACATCGGTCGTGGGTCCCCGGATCCTGCAGGGCGGACGGTGGGGTAATGCGTGCTGAGCCTCGTCTTGCCGAGATTCCTGCTGCTCTTTGGGCACAAGTTGGTGAGATGCAGAGGTATAAAAAAGATATGAACAGGGTTCAATCTCCATCTGACTAAGGAGACGGGGAGAAGGTGGAGGTCAGGGACACTCTATTTTGATACACAAGCATGTTGCATGTTGCATGTTGCATGGGAAGATGTTCCGGTGATGAGACAAGAAAGACGTGAAATTTGTACCGAAAAGTCCGTCCGAAGAAGGAATGTCTCGTCCTACACGACTTCATTTCCGCTCATTTTACCTGCTGGATGTTTGCTGAACCCGTGGGTAACCTTTCATTCCCTATAGACTGATGAACCAATCGAGTAGGAACCAAAAACATATTGCATGGTCAGAATGTGACGCCTGCGGTGCAGCGACTTTCATTGAGAGTCAATGTCGTCATGACCGTTGTTTCTTCCTCCCCATTAAGGGACCTGCCTGTAAAGATTGATAATTCTTGATATAGTCATTTCTCACTCAACACAAATAGCCGGCCCAGAAGATTCTGTTACGCATCTACTGTGTGTCGGAGCCCAGCTATCATGGCAGAGAGCACACAAGATATCCATACCAAGTACGAACCTCATCCAGATGCACATCAATTGACTGGGCATGACAGTCAGACTGTTGATTACGAACCTCACCCTGAACAATCGTTGAAGATATCACCCGACCATGAGGCCATAGTCACATCAATCACAAATCTCTACTCTGGAAGTTGCAGCGAGAAGGATATGTCGGTTTATGCAGAAAAGGCGATATATGACGACCCCCTGTCCTATTGCGACACCCGCTACAAAATCGCCGGCCAGTGGTATGGGCTCCCTAAGATCTTCGCCAAGTTGGAAACCAAAAAGGTCGAAGTTGTCAAGGACACACCAACCGATATAGTCTTCAAACTTAGGCAGGAGTACACTCCCAAGCTGGTCAACACTCCCAAAGAAGTCGACTCTTTGGTCTCGTTGTCACTCGATGATAGCGGGAAGGTGCGGTATCACAAGGATATGTGGAATTCCAACGACTACAGCCATTCGGGCATTGGCAAGCTGATTAAAAACTTGAATGGTGATCACCTCCCAAAGATCACTCAGCCACCAGGTTCGCTTTAGGCGCATTGAGCCGCTGTCTCCGGGCTGCGGGTCGGTACAACCGGTTCATTTCTGGGGTATAATAGCCATCTTTCAGGGGAGTGTGTGTCAATAGGGAAGGAAGATAGAGTAATACTATGCACTGGGATGAGTAAGAGTAAGCGAGTAACCGTCCCGGTCGGAGCGCAGTCGGAGCGCAGGCTGGAGTTTTCGGGGGACAACGTGAAGCGCTTGGAGTAGGGGAGCTGGGTAGGTAGGCACGCGTGGTACGGCAGGGCAGGGAACAAGACGCTCGCGGGCGAATCTTTGACAGAGCGGCGGTATACAAGTGGTACTTGAGGATTGAATCGAAGTGGATGTGGATGTTGATACGTGTGAAATGGATACGCTCTTGCATGCGTGAAGGTGAGGAAAATCCTTCGCGGCCACCATGAAAGTCTCCAGTCCTCCAATCCAATCAAGCCTAAATCCCCATCTAGTTTAGGTGTCAGCTATCCCCAAAAGTGACATAAGAGTTACCCAGTGGTAGGTGCCCAAAGGGAAAAACAAGCACTGTTAAGCAAGGCACGGAATGCCGTTGACCAACTGCACCCAGTTAGCTTTGGCTGGCGGGGGTCCCGGCACTGTGGCTGGCGCCCCTCGAATGCCCTCCACTTCGATACCCAGAAAGATTCTTTTGCCGTGTCGTGCCTGTTGCTCAACTTGGCGTCATGCGCATGCGTATCCCATTAATTCCCTTTGGTATTTCTGCCCTTTGACTGCGCAGATCCTCGACTTGAAGTTCCAGAGCTCATCCTTCCTCCCAGTGTACAACATGTGGTTTCCACTGCTTGACCAACGAAAAACCTCTCCCTCCAATGTTCTCTCTGTCATCATGCTGATCCTCACTCCCACTCCCCTGATCCTACCCTAATAAATAAGGGATTGGCCTGCCCTGATATACGACCCCGAGTACCCGCCGAAACAGCATCTTTAAGAAAATAAGTTGGCAGTCTCGTCTCGGTCTCTATCCCTTTCCATCGCTGGATTCCAACACCATGGGTCTCGCCTATGAATGGGCCTGGAATTTCTGGGAGTTCTGCAAGAGAAACATCATTCCAGATGTTTTCATCAAGAGGAGGTTCAACTTCATCACCATCCACTATCTGTACATGATTGGAATGACGATTCTGGGTTCGGTCATCATCTTCGGTATCGGTGACATCTCATATATCGACTCCCTCTTCTTCGCTTCCGGTGCCTGCACCCAGAGCGGGTTGAACACCGTCGATGTGAACAACATCAAAGTCGGTCAACAATTCATGCTATTCTTCCTCGCAATGCTGTGCAATCCCATTGTCGTCAACTCGGCTGTCGTCTTTGCCCGGTTGTATTGGTTCGAAAAACGATTTGAGGACGTCTGTAAGACCTCGAATGCACTCCGCCGAACAAAGTCGAGACAACGCACCATGACCACCGGAAGGGATGACCCTGAACAAGGTCGACCAGGCGTCGCAGGAAAAGCGATTCGGATATTACGAAACACCGGACGCAGTCAAGGTCATGCAGATGCTGAGAAGCTCGAGAACGGCAATGGAAAGGGTGTAGATTCGTCTGACACCTCGCAAGAGGAGCAGGAAGAGTTCAAGGGACACATGCCTAATCACCGTCCAAAACCCCTCACAACTCGGTCCGTCGATGATGTGCGGGTGCCGCCACAGATGGATCCAGAGCAACACATCCGCTTCCTTGAAAATCAACGAAATCCAAGTGACACGACGGCCCTGCGAATCCCCAGTCCTCGTGAATATGAGCTGGGGGATAGACCCCATGATGTTCATGCCAACTTTGATGACAATCTATTGCGCCCCATCATGAGCGTACCCGAACCTCCCAGTGGTGATGAGACGAGAGCTGACGGGGGAGCTGCGGACGACCGTGCGCCTCCTACACATATCACCATCGACGAACCACAGTTTCTGCGAGACCGCCAGGACCGAACTGCCACCTTTCCCCGACTCAACACTAGACAGTCTACGCAGCCGTCACACACCTACGATCTCCCTGAGCCCGGGTCTTACCGTCGGAGGGGGTCAAATACGTTTCGGTCGCTGCATCGGGTCAATACGCCGCGTACACAGGAGCTCGCCCCATACCTGAGTTGGCAACCGACCATCGGACGGAACTCGTTTTTTCTCGGTCTGACCGAAGAACAGCGAGAAGAGCTGGGCGGGATAGAATATCGGGCACTCAAGGCCCTGGCTCTGATCCTTGTCCTTTACTTCTTCTGTTTTCACATTCTCGGCATAATCTGTTTAGTGCCCTGGATCCTCCATACGAGTTTCGGAAAATATGTGACAGAGCAGTCGCAGGGAAGAGTCTGGTGGGGTCTATTCACAAGTGCTTCGGCTTTCAACGACCTCGGTTTCACCTTGACCAACAATTCTATGCTCTCATTCCAGCGAGCCGTTTTTCCGTTATTGCTGATGACTTTTCTGATCGTCATTGGCAACACTGGGTTCCCCTGCATGTTGAGGCTTGTTATCTGGGCCACGTCCAAGTGTGTTCGAGAAGGCACCCCCCTGTGGGAAGAGCTCCAATTTCTTCTCGACCATCCTCGCCGATGTTTCACCCTGCTGTTCCCCCGCGAAGCAACTTGGTGGCTTTTTGCCATTCTCATCATTCTCAACGGTTTGGACCTAATCTTCTTCATCATTCTCGATCTCAATGATACCACAGTCACGTCCTTACCCGGGGGTATTCGATTTCTGGACGGTCTCTTCCAAGCCGCGTCGACTCGAACTGCTGGATTTTCCGTTGTCAATCTGGCCGAACTCCACCCTGCCATTCAGGTCAGCTATCTGATCATGATGTACATTTCCGTCTTTCCGATAGCTATTTCTATGCGACGTACCAACGTGTACGAGGAGAAGAGTCTGGGAATCTACGGGACTTCATCCGAGGAGAACGAAGACGAGGGTGAGCCAAGCTATGTCGGCGCGCATTTACGAAGACAACTATCGTTTGACTTGTGGTACATCTTTCTGGGAATGTTCATCATTGCCATTGTCGAAGGCGGAAGACTGCAGAATATCAACGAATCCGCGTTTACGCTTTTCTCCGTCCTCTTCGAAATTGTCTCTGCATACGGCACTGTGGGCCTTTCTTTGGGCTATCCGAACATCAACGCTTCCTTTTCAGCCGAGTTCCACGTTCTCTCAAAGTTGGTGATCATCGCCATGCAGATCCGTGGAAGACATCGTGGACTCCCCTACGAGCTTGACCGGGCCATCCTTTTGCCCTCTGAAAGCCTACAAGCGAAAGAAGCCAAGGAAGCTGAAAGAGTCATGTCTCGTGTACAACGTCGAAGATCGTCCATAGGAGGGCAGTCAATGATGTCGGCCGTCGACGGCAACATGGAAGGACGCCATTTCCGGGCTGAGACGGGTTTATCTTCCGGGTTGCGGGATCTCAACGAGAATCCAGAGTTCAGTCCCCGTTCTCGTACGAACACGAACAGATCACACAACAGAACAGGAAGCTTAACGGAGCACCAACTCCACAGCGACCGACATAGCGAACCTCACAGTGCGCGCCGGGGTCTTGGTGTTGGAATGTTCAAATTAGCATCAGGCGTTGAGGCCATCAAGGAGGAGAAGCTCCGGGAGTGATTGCAGAAGAGCCGAAGAAGTTGTCAACCAAAAATACTGTATTCATATTGACACGACGATTCCGACAATATCGATGCATTTGAGCGAAGGCGAAGCGAGGAGTACTGAATCATATGAGCCTGCCAATTGGGGGCCCGCATTATTGCATTGATATACAGCAACATGTCTATGTACTGCGCAAAGTGTCCCAGAAGGCCTGGACCACAGTTTAGGGGATGGTTACGCGAAGCGACCGTTATGTGCTTGTTTATGGCCACCTTGGCTCTTTCCGGGTGAAGTCGCAACCAATATTTAGCTAGACTGCGGACCTCGACACCAAGCCTCAGGGAGAATCTTAGGGGTGAAGCTTCCGCCAGAAAGAGATCGTCAGGATCAGCACTGTTGGGTGCTTGGGCGGTGCAAGATTGTGCCAAGCCAAGCCAAGACAAAGGACGTGTATTGTCCCGCCGCTCCAAGTCTTTTCTGGGCGGAGGAGACTTGATATCAGTCCCGATTGGCTGCCTGGTTCAATGCCAAGGCGACGACGTCTCACACATGGCCCCCCCTTATGAGGTCGGCACCGCCTTTTGGAACAACAGCAGATGGGCGGGGTATCTTCCGTGCCTCCCTTTTGGGTGGAAAAGGTCGCTAGTGGCTGTGTGACGCTTTGTTGTTTCTACAGTCCTTGGCTCGCGCCAACTTCTTGTCCTCCCCATAATCTCACCTGTTCCCTTTCATTTGTGTCCATTGCAGATTTTCTCATTGTTCTCGCCTTTACACCAACACCGCCGTGAACAAACGGCTCTCGCCCTCGACGCCATTCCTCCCTTGAGTATCTCGTATACCAACCACGTGGCAACTGACATTTCCCAACTCCCGCCGCCCCGGCCGGACTGGGCACTACCTTCGTTAAAGTTCCCCCTGGTCACTCTCTTCATTCAGACCTCCTTTTCCGTCACTCCGCTTCTGCTCCTGAAGTCTCGTTTTCAGAGTTGGATCTGAGTTGAGGGTCATTCTTCTGCGATTTCTATTCAATAACTCCATCTTGTGTGAGGACGCTCGACGTACAACCAAACATGAAGTCGCGCATATGTCCCGCTCTGGTGCCGCTGGCCGGCCTACTTTCCTTGACCAATGCGCTCACTCTGGACCTCAACAGCTTAGATTCGATCAAGTCTGTTACCTCTACGTTAGCATACGATATGATGACCTATTATTCGGGCAATCAGTCTGGTCAAGTGCCAGGTTTACTGCCGGGGCCGTGTGACTCGACTGCTTGTTATTACTGGTGGGAGGCTGGCGCGATGTTTGGATCTCTTATCAATTACTGGCAGTATACTGGGGATGACAGCTACAACTCGGTCGTGACGCAAGCTTTACAGTTTCAGGTTGGACCCGAAGAGAACTTCAATCCTCCCAACCAGAGCAAGAACATGGGTGTGGACGACCAAGCATTCTGGGCATTCACGGCCATGGACGCTGCTGAAGCCAATCTGCCGGATGTTGGAGGCGATGCTCCTTCTTGGCTGGCTCTGGCTCAAGCAGTGTTCAATTTTCAATCAACTCTCTGGGACGCTAACACGTGCAACGGGGGGATGAGGTGGCAGGTGTATTCTTTCAATTCGGGCTACAATCTGAAGAATACCATCTCCAACGGCGGAAACTTTCAACTTGCGGCGCGTCTGGCTCGATACACCGGGAACCAGACCTATGCGGACTGGGCAATCCAGATGTGGGATTGGATGGCAGGGAGCCCATTATTTCAATATCAAGATGACGTCCTCTACATTTGGGACAACACGGATGTGAACAACAACTGCACGGACGTGGCACACTATGCGTGGACCTACAACTACGGCACGATGCTCATGGGAGCTGCTGCCATGTACAACTTCACCAATGGGGCTGAACCGTGGGGAACCCGGGTCAACCAGATCCTGCAGGGCGCCTTCAACCTCTTTTTCCCCGCGGAATATGGCGGCGACATTATGACCGAGTTCCAATGTGAACCAACCATGGTGTGCAACAACGACCAAAGCAGTTTCAAAGCCTACTTGTCTCGTTGGATGGCGGTTACAGCCTTAATCGTACCCAATACTTACGACATAATTATGCCCAAGCTGCGGGCAAGCGCCAACGCCGCGGCACAGCAATGTACCGGAGGGGATAATGGGCGCATGTGTGGGCGGCGGTGGTATTCAAACTTTGATGGCTCCACGGGTGTGGGACAACAGGTATGCTCTTTTCGCACGTCCGGGTTAGCCCTCTTCAACTCACTGACTTGGAATCAGATGCAAGCACTTGCCGTCATCGGAGCATCAACTATACGTCCAGAAATCGCGCCCAAGACGGCCAATACCGGAGGCACATCCGAGAGTGATCCCGATGCTGGGACAGACATCGACGCAGATCCAATCCAACACTCACCCATTACCAAAGGAGATCAAGCTGGCGCCGGTATTTTGACCGTCTTGTGTATCGGCATCGTTGTGGGAGGTACTATCTGGATTGTTTTATAGAGCCTGTATAGGAAGAGGAGGGCATTTCTGGAGTTTTTTCGTGTTGGATCTCGTCTCTCCTGATCATGGGAAAGCCTACGAGTGTAGCGGGGATCGTTTTGCGTTCAATTTGAATCATGTGTCCCAAGACAGAAGCGATACCAAGTACATAAAAACTGGTTGGTCGGCATTAGCTCAGTCCTAATGCACTTGTCTAGAAGTACCGAGTATATTACGTCGTACGGGTCCAGTACCTACAGTAGTAGCAGATGGATGTTCACCCCCTTGCATGGGACCCCCGTTACACACACACGTTGTGGGGAATCTCGCCCCCCAGGCCAACTAATTACCGACTCACCGTTTTCGGCCAGTCAACAATCTTCCGTCTTTCGTCCTCCTAAACATTTCTCTCTTCTGCGCACGATCAATGACGATGATGACATGGAACGACTGCTTTGAACAGCACTGATTTCATTTTGGAAAATTCAGACGTTTTGAACCTACGAGGACAGCGGTACAGATCGTCTTTTCCTCCTGGTTTCACCGGATCACCTGTTGCTCTTCCCCGAATTGAACGAACCACCCAGCACGTCGTGCTCTACATGATCAATCTGACCCACGGCGATGGAGGTCGAGTCCAGTGCGGTTTCTTCTCCACAGATACCTCCGAATGATACCTCCGAATCGGCAGAATCCAACCCAGACGGGCTCTCGAATCCGACCCGACCAGCAACGACGAATGCTGGTGCGTCAAGAAGGCACATCAAAGGACTGTCCCTGAATTTCCCCATCCTGGTGCCCACGAATATCGGATACTCGCAGTCTCCAACCCTGGGGTCTGGAGTGCAGAGCCCGATCGAATCAGCCAAGTCCTCGCCACTTACTCGAAGCGTGCCTTTCAGAAGCCCCGATCCCGCAGCTGAACCGCAGGAAAAGGCCAAGACAAGAGGCAGCGCAGAGTTCCTGACATTGCTGGCGGCACAAGAAAGAAAAGTCCTCGAGTTGAAGGAGGAACTCCAGCGGGCAGAGGCGGACTTGCTGGTACTGAAAAAGCAATGGGCGGCCTACGAAGCCAATAAGAAGAGGGACGAAGTCAGACAAGTGAAGAAAAAACAGCCTGTGGCCTTGGGCGAAGTCGGCGGCGTCGAAGGAGTGGTTGCAGAAGACCATTTAGACGAAGAACGAAGGCGAAAGCGAGCACTGGTGGAGAGAAGCTACACGGCTCAGCCAGCTACGGCGAGCAATGCAGGATCTAATGGTTTGACGAGAAAGGGATCCAAGCGGGTTTTCGAAGGAGGTCGACACACGAGAACTTTGAGCTTGCTCAGTCCGACCTCTACAAAGGTTCCAAGCAAACAGACGGAGGAGACACAAAATGCGCTGGATCAGACACCAACCGTCGATGGCGGAGAGTTTACTAGGCCTTCGCTGTCGCGGATGGCGACCCTCGACAGCCTGATATCTGGTGATGCACTTCCTCTTGGGTTTGGAAAGACGTACAAAGATCTCGCAGCACATCGGAGATCGCTACCCCCAGTGGCAGCAGATATGTTGGTGAAACAGGGAAAACAAGTTTACGACGGGGTTCGGGATGGTCTATGGACGTTCTTCGAGGACATCCGGCAAGCCACGGTGGGAGAAGAGGGAATCAATGGAACCGTCGCTCAGCAGCGCTCTGCAAGGCCTGCTCAGAGAAAGGCCTCACGAAAGCCATCGGACAAACAGGGCAAATCAAATTCCAAGGGCAGCACTGAAACGCCTAATTCGCATCATATGGAACCGTCGTTCTGGAACGAATTCGGGCTAGACACCCCACACAAGAACTCGACTCAACCAAAGGTGGTGGAGAAGCCTAATGGACATGTTCAGCAGAAGAGTAGCACCGACTCATCGAACACGCCTAGTCTGCTACCAGATTTGAACGACAATGATGACGTCGAAGATGCCTGGGATGCGTGGGACTCCCCCGTGAGCAATCGAGAACCCCTAATTGCGGGGATGGAGGACACCAGACAAAGGCCAGCTGGCGGAGAAGGTGGCCTTCCTTGGCCGGAGCTGGAGAGAATCACTCCAAGCAAGCTCACCCGGACAGTCAGTGATCTGATGAAGGAGTGGGATTCAACTCAGGACGACCCAACCAAAACCACCGGATTAGAGCATGGGCAGACGCACATACTTGACAGCCCACATATGTGAAATGGAGACCACGAGATCGACATGCGAGGAGCACAGCGTTGGATTTATTTCCCGACTATGGGACCTTGTATATTGCCTATTTTGACACTATCAATGCCACGTGATTGACTGAACAACATGACATAATGCTGTTTCCCCAGAGGACGGTTGATGCATCATTTTTGAATTTTCCGATCAAAAACAACAATCCGATCTGCCGCGTGATCGTGATCGTGGCACAAGGTAAATTAATATTACCCCTACTTCACACACACATGAGTGTTTCTGCTCAAACCGACAGAATCAATATGTGTAGCACATCGCCCTAGCAACAGAAAGTGATGTAAATAATTCTGGAAGGCCACCTGACACCCTGTCAAGGCCTATCCATCTCTTTCTCGGCCCTGATGGAGTGGGAGGGCGTTGGACCCATTTCAGTTCCTTGAAGTCGGGAATTTGATTGTTTCGGGACCAGCTCGGCAGGAGTACCCTGTACAAGCGACTGGGAGAGCTGTCAATCTGGTTCAGGTCGACTTGAAGTATTACGGAGAACCCATGGTACAGCGGGCCTGATTAATCCAAGGCAGAGAGGCTGAGAGGGTAGAAATTATGGAACCAGAAGCAGTAACGGACCCCTGCATTAGCGTCGAACCTTCGCTGCATTAGTGGATCTTGAGCCGAGGCGCCTTTCCATATCCGGCGTCTCGTTGCTATGGCAGCACAACGTCAACATCCGGCTCTGCCCTCCTCCACCTCTGCGGACAAACGTTCATCTTGACGCACTACTATTACTACCACTGCAGTCTACCCTCTATCTTTCTCTTTCCATGGCTGACTGTTCGCGGATGCACTAGTCGTGAGGCTTGGATCCAGAGCGCTACTATGCACGAGGCCCCTTTTTCCAAGATCCACGTCGCACCAGATATATCCTCGGCGCCTCGGACCCTGCAAACCACCATCCCTCGCCCTTTACCCAGTATTCTCACATTCATTATTCTCTGTACCACCATTGCTCACCTGTGGTTATATTGCGGCGCAAGCATTTCCTGCATTTCCTGCATTTCTTGACTAGACTGCATCATCACGTTTTGTGCGCGCACTCACCAATTGTACATGAGCCCCGGGTTACAACCAATGAACAGCACTTGGTGATTGGAGGTCCCATTCGAGGTGTTGAACCAGGCGATTACAATAAACCACAGTGTCGAGGAGGGAAAAACTGCGTCAAGAGAACAGCAGCACGGCGCCATGGCCATGATTTCCCCCTTCTCCGAGGCGCCTCACCAGGCCACGGCAACGCAACAGAGCTACTTCGAAATTCAAGACGATTCTGCACACGGCGATACACTGGCGGACAAATATCAGATGCTGGAAGAACTGGGTAGTGGCTCGTTCG
This sequence comes from Fonsecaea monophora, assembly GCF_001642475.1. NCBI lineage: Eukaryota > Fungi > Ascomycota > Eurotiomycetes > Chaetothyriales > Herpotrichiellaceae > Fonsecaea > Fonsecaea monophora. The sequence goes on along the minus strand of NW_019173951.1, from coordinate 276,246 downwards.
GTGTCGTCTACAAGGCCATAGAGAAAGCCACGGGTGAAGTCGTCGCTATCAAACATGTGTGGAAGACCCCCTGCAGTTGTCGGCATCCCCTCTTCTCCAGCTAACGTTGAATATAGGTCGACCTTGAATCTTCCGAAGAAGACCTCTCCGATATCTTGTCCGAACTCTCCGTTCTGTCGTCATGCTCAAGTCCGCACGTCACAAAGTATCGTCTGGCGTTTCTGCGTCGGCAGACTCTGTGGATTGTCATGGAATATCTAGGAGGCGGATCGTGCGCTGACCTCCTCAAGCCTCCTCCCCATCGTATATCCGAGAGCCACATCGCCATCATTTGTCGAGAGCTGCTCCTAGGCCTGGCATACCTTCACGGAGAAGGAAAACTACACCGAGACATAAAGGCGGCAAACATCCTGCTGGGCATGGATGGCCGGGTGAAGCTGGCCGACTTCGGCGTCGCCGCGCAGCTGGTTGGACTGAAGAGCATGAGGAATACTTTTGTCGGAACTCCCTTTTGGATGGCACCCGAGGTCATTCAGCAGGAAGGTCATGACGCCAAAGCCGACGTTTGGAGTCTGGGGATCACGGCCATGGAGCTAGCAAACGGCGAACCTCCGCACGCCAACGTTCACCCCATGAAAGTCCTCTTTCTGATCCCGAAACAAGCCGCGCCACGACTGGAAGGGCCCAGCTGGTCCAAAGATTTCAAAGACTTTGTTGCTTGCTGTTTAACCAAAGACGTCGACAAGAGGAAGAGTGCAAGGGAGTTGCTCAGCCATCGCTTCATACGATCGGCGGGAAAGATCGAGGGGCTACAGGAGTTGATTGTCCGAAAGCAAGACTGGGAAGCCAGCAAAGGAGGGGACAGAAACTTGAAGTATTATGCCGAAACCCTCAAAAACCTGTCGCAAACCCGAAATGACGACGACTGGGTGTTTGAGACTGTCAAAGCCGTGCCCACCATGAATTTGAAGGAGTTCCAAACCCAGCGGATGAGGAAGGCCGAGAGAACTCCCTTGGACGGGCTGGAGCGAAGCGCCACACAGATGATGGAAGATCTGACTCTTGACCGACGCCTGCAACCCGAACAAAGCCCTACTAAGTTGACGATGCGCAAAATCTCAGAGTCCAAACAGCAACAGAGCTACCAAGACCGAAGAGACTCGACAGATTCGCTGTCAGGCAAGAGGACGAGCAGAAAGAGACTATCCAGTGCCCAGGTACGGCAGCCATTGGGCGTCAACATGTCATTTGGCAACAGCCCGAGCACAGTCCGACAATTCAGACGAGTATCACCCAACGCCAACACCAGCCCAAACACGGAAAATGAAGACCCGAACTCTAGCGTCATTCGGACACCGTCAAAGGCGAAACCTGGCCTGGCCTCTCTGGTCGACATAGAGACCTCGTTGCTCTCAAAGCCGGACAAAGCTTCCCGATTCTCCTCAACCGCGACAACCATCGCGATGGAGACCAAGGAGGCGAGCCTTGGCCGCAAACTCTACTCCAACGCAATTGGCATATCGTGTCAAGACGTCCTCAACGACACGGCCGACGAGGTCAAACGCGAGGCCGTTGCACGGTTGGCTGAGGCCTTTTCCGACTTGGAAAGCGTGGATCCAGATGGCATGTATCACATCATGCAGTCGATCATTTCCAAGATGAAACGGGACGACACTTTGAAGAGTATGCTGCCACAACAAACCATGACGATGTCACCGTCGAAGGAGATGCTGCAGTCACCTCAGAAGCTCATCGACCCCTTGCACGCGTCCATGGCATCACCGCAACCAATTGGCGCCAACGAGAGCAGACAGGTGACTCCAAGTACCCCGACTAAAGGTGCTGTAGGTGCCAAACTGGTCCTTGCGCAAAACAACCCGCACCTCAAGAGTCATCGACGGCGGCAGAGTGCACAAGCCGCCATTGTCAAGTCTCGCGACACAAGTCAAGTCTTTGCCAGTCCATTACGGAACACGAGCGTCGAGGAGAAGAGAAAAGCGAGTCTGTTGGAGGCAGACAGTCAAACGGAGAAGGAGATGATGAACGGGTTGGTTGGTGGGCTGGAACACACGAGACAACTGGCCGACGCGCTGTTCGAGAGATGGTGCGAGGGTCTGAGGGTCAGATGGCCAGCGGTCTGAAAGTGAGGGAGGGAGAGAGTGACACAACACAGTCACTGAAGTGCTCCTCGCGAGGAGGAGAGATGGATGTGACAATGATCGAAATGCTTGCTCTGGTAATGCCAACCGCATAGCGACATGGAGTTTGGCGTTTCTGGATTTTTTTGCCTGCTTGGATGGGCGTGTGTGCGTGCGTGTGCTAATATACATTCTGGGTTTCTTTTTTCTCATCTGTGGTCTCTGTTTCGGACCACGAGGTGCGACGAGGCGCGGTGCGATGCGACGTCGGGGATTTTACGGCATCAGGGCATCAGGGCATCACCCAATGGAAAGACAAAATCACCCCCCCCCCTTTTCCCCCCTCGCCTCTCTTTTTTGCAAAAACAATCAGGCAGGGACAGGAACAAGGACAGAGGAAGAGAGGAGAGAGGAGAAGGAGAAGAGAAAAGACAAAAGTTTTACGATCCGCTTGCATGGCATGGCCATTGCATTGCTGTTTCACATTCAGTACAGTACAGTACTTTGACGGCCCTCCCCGATGCGACGAGAGTTTGGAATACACGGAGAGAGCAGGAGCAGGAGCAGAGTAGAGCAGAATATGCTTCCCTGCTTGTGTGTATGTATGTACCTATGTATGTATGTGCGTGTGTGTGCTTGTTTGTAATATTATGTGCTTGACCACATCTCGAGTAGGTTGGGAGGCATAAAGTCAAATCATCCTTTTTTTCCCGTGGAGGAGAAGGAATAGCTAGCTCGAGAGTTGGACGACAACGAGAAGACGAGACGAGACGAGACGAGACGAGAGACTGGGAGTTCCAAAAACCCTGGGCTGGTGAACCGGTCGAGTCGAGTCGAGTCGTGGCGAGGCGAAGGGGAAGGGCAAGTGTTGTGTTTGTATGTATGTATGTACCGAGTGCCCTAGTCTAGTCTAGTCTAGTCGAACGGACGGTAGAATCGAGAGATACGCGAGAGAGGAGGAAAGTGAAGAAGTATTCGTTCAACACGGAGATACCGTCTATGGACAGATAGATAGACTGCGCCAGGATGGAGATCCAAGTGCAGCCCAGTCCAGTGACTCCAATTGCAAGACGATGCATACTGCATACACACAGATAGATATGGAGACGGTATTGACTCCGAAGTCCTTTTAGAGTACTCGATATACTTGTCTCTGCATGTGTCTTCCATGTATGTGCCGTGTACTATGTGCCACATGTATGGACCTACAATACAACATCGGAGTGAAATGAACGCTCCTGCCATCATGTATATATCAACGACTAACAAACCCGCTAACCAGAACATCATCTTCGTCAAGAGAGACCTCGCCGGCTGAGTCATGACAACAATGAATCCTCACACCTACAGCACTGCTAGATCAACCATCAGATGCCTGACACACAATGACAAGGCTCATATCGCTGTCTCCTCTAGCTCAAGCGTCCCTTTCCGCCAACCACTTCCTCCAGCGTGATGCTCTCAGCTGTCGCCATCTCTTTCCATAAATGTAGGTTGGTACAGCCGCAGCCATGGATGCCAGAACACAGAGTCCAAAGAAAAGGAACGTATATCCGTAACCTGCCGCATTAATAAAGGGCTGGACCGAGTAAGAGATGGCAAAGTTGATGCAAGATGAACAGATGGCCAATACCACCACCAGTTCTCCCGCAATCTGTTTCTGGTCAGTACAATCTCCATACCAAAATGTGCTCAGTGGCTAACTCACCCCCGGGAAGCATTCCATGGCGTACGCAGTGGCAATCGAACAGGCAGAGACTTGGTGAGCAATCATACAGCCCACCCCAAAGCCGATGGTCATCCAGTGGAGTCCAAATTCAGCCCCCCAACCATACAGTTGATACCCGAGGGTTGCGTAGATAAAGGACAAACAAAGAGTCCACAGTCTCATTTCGGGCTCCTTCACTCCCGAATTGCGTCGAGCACAAAAAATCACAACGTGGTCGCCGAGCACGCCAGTGGCCCATCCAACAAAGTTACCCACTAGGGCGGCAAAGAAGATCAGCCCTGTCGAGGTCGTCGACCAGTTATAGGGCGCTTCGGTGAGAATCTCAGAGATGGTGTTGAAACTGACAATGCCAGCGGTGCATCCAAAGGCAAAAATAACCCCGGCGATGACCACATTGGGAAAGGTGAACAGCACAAAAGGCCTCCGGAAGTATTGCCAGTACGTAGTCCGATCTTGTGGGTAGTAGACCCAGAGCTTCAGCTTCTCCAAGTAGGTTCGTTTGGGAAACTGCGCCTCCAAGGTGGTGTCGTGTTCGATCTCGCTTGGACTTTGGCTCTGCGTCAAGGTGTCGACGGGAGCTTTGCTGTCAGAAGCCTGTGGGAAACCCATGGATCGAGCGACAGCACTGGCACTGGCGATTTTGCCGAACAAAAAGCGTGGGAACATTGTTTCCTCAAAGGTCAGGAGAAGAAGAACAAGCACGCTGGCGTCGATGATGGCAACAATGTATTGGGACCATCGCCAGCCAGGACCGTCTGCAATGCTACCACCGCTGATGAGCCCCAGAATGCTACCCAGTTGCTGTCCAAAGAGATAGACCGACAACATCCGTCCTCGTTGGTGGACAAAGAACATGTCAAAGACACTCAACTGTATGACAGCTTGGTAAGCCGCGGTGCCGACTCCGTTGAGTGTCATACTCAACATCCACGATGCGGTTCCGTTGACTTTCCCAAGCCAGACGCCAGCGGCCATACAGATGATAGTGGTAGCCAGGAAGACTGGCCGTCGACCAATTTTCATAGCCGTGGGGATCCAAAAGATGTTGACAAACCCCAACAGGAGATAGTTGAGGGCACTTCCACCATTCATGTTGGTCAGGCTGACCCCTGTGTCTTCAGAGACGGTCGTCCAAGCAGCTCCGAGGGTGTTTTCTCCAAATGAAAACGCACACGCATATAGTGCGAGTAGGAAGAGTTGGTAATACTTCTTCCAGCGACCCCATCTTAGAGGGTCACCACCAGCACCCGTTGGTTGAGGAATAAGGACGATGTCGCTGGTTCCACCCACGTGCGCTGCTTGCAGTGTATGATGGACTAGGCCAAATGGTTAGCTGCGATATTCGACACCTCTTCTCGAAAAGCTTATACTGACCATCAACGAGTTGTTCAGTGCCAGGCACATCAAGCTCGTAGATTTCGTCCGCCATATTGTCCAAGACAGTCGTGAAGAACCGGATGACACACAGGCTAATAGGAGAGTGGGAGGCGAAGTTGAAGATGACAGTCCCAGACGTTGTTTTATACAGTTGTAGGAGCACTTCGTCGCTTTTGCTCCCCCATGATATCGCTATTGCTATCTCCCCGCTCGGTCGTTGATGCTCGGGCTGTGTGGAGACGTTTTTCAGATGAAAGGTCCAAGCGGGCCAATGAGAGGGGGACGTTATCTGGCCACGAGTAATGATCCATAGAAAGTCGGCCTCGACACATGGTGGAGTAGGTTGACTGTCGCGTCATTTGGTCCGCTTGTACCTTCATGCACATGTGTGGGGCCAGACTCCCACTGACGGGCAATCAGCAGGACGATCCGGAGAAGAGCGATATCTCTTTTGGCCACTTGTTGGAGATCAGTCTATACAGAGACCGGGCTGGTATGCCGGCCTGTGGGACCGTGGTCGGCTCTGGCAGGATGTCTCATTCGACCCATCGACCAACAGTGACATTTTGCTCACGCCAGAGACATGTTTCCGCAGAAAGGCGCGACAAATTGTTCCCAGTCACTTTCTGGGGAAGCATCGGCGTTGACTGGGGCTTCCCGCATCTCTCGTGCCCGCCAAACCTTTTCAATGACTCTACGGATCCTGATAGTGTTAACCATTGAACCGGTAAGTTTTTCCAGGGCGAATAGGATGAAAGGCCGCGCATGTTTTGGAGCTATGCCTCCCTCCCAGTGGAGTTCGAGGTCCTGGTCCGGATGCAGTTCAACAGCTGCAATGAAGAGAGGCCAGCTGATGCCAGAGACTAAATGAGATCCCAGCGAAGTGCTGATAAGGCGGAGAATCTCAGTCACTTGCTGCGATATCCACGGTGTAGCAGGGTTCGCTCCGTTCAAGGCGCATTGGAGATAGACCTCGGCCGCGAGTCTCTTAAGCTCGCCAGCTCGAGTTAACATATCATCACTGTTATCCCACACCGTTTGCTTCAGCATGCCCAGCTGTTCCTCCAAGGCAGCTGCCGCTGCCTGGAAGTGGACGGTTTGACGACTCATGGGATCTTGCCGTCCCAACTCAGCGATTCTGCTAAGGATGGAAACCAACTGAGGGGAGCAACCGAGCCACGGCTCGCAGTCGGTCTGGTCATTCGCCCAAAAGTCGCTCCCGAAAACAGGGTCCTCGCCACAGGCAGTACGGCCCATGATGTCCTGAAAGGCAAAGAAGCGCTCGCAGAAGAGAGCCAGAGCACTAGCGTCCGTGTTTTCCACCAAGCCTATCTGATGCCACCTGCGAACGCGGATCAAGTCGCGTGCCCCTTTCAAATGCACCACCCATCGACTGTCGCATTCGTTTACGATCTCAAACATACAAAGCAGAAGCATGACGACCAATGTTTCGGGAAGCTCCGCTACCGCCATTGAGTCGCAACTTCTTAACTTGACCCGAAGAGCGTGGAGAGCACGGTGACTGAGGTTTAATGCTGCTGACTTGTATTGTAAAGCAGTTCGTGATCGATGGCAGGCAGCCAGTGCCAACATGGCTTGCATGGTGAGAGGCGAGGTGCTGATTGCAAAAGGAAGGAGCAGTGTTGCAAAAGGGGAGACAGATGTCAAGCTTGAGACTGTCATCGGGCATATTCTTTCGACATAATAGGAAAGTAGCGAAGATTGATCTGACGTTTCCCATGGCGGGAGAATATTCAGCGGCGCCGCGATTCGGGGATCGGCAGACCGAACCAGGCTCTGCGTCGTTGGCCAGGGACTGAGGAAGCATGCAGTAGTGGTGTCGGGGTCTGATGATGTCGAGGCTGTAATTTGATGGGCATTGCCTTTCGTTTCAGGCGCCCATCGGACCGACTCCTGCAGAGTATCCACTGTGGTGTGCACGAAACTATAGGCATAAATTTCTGGGATAGGACACCACCACAGAGGTGCATGATCGTGGGCTGACCAGTCCGAAGTCGTGGAAGGCGAGGCTGTTTTGTATGGGTCCTTGGCCCAGACACCAGCTCTGCCAAACTTGAGGCCTTTCGAGACGTAGTCTGTTTCCCACTTGAGAGTCGTTGTATTGTCGCAATTCAGTCCTTTGAGTAAGCATTGGCGACAGACTGGCTTCTCTTCTCCACACTTGAGCTTTCTTGCCCGACATGTTCGGCATCCCGTCCGTGTGCGGCGCTTGATGAGCACATTGGGGGATTTCCGCGGCCGGGGCATGGGGACAACTACATGTCAGGGGCTAGACGCTCAGTTTGTTGACATGGAGACCACGATTGGGAGGCTCCTAGGAAGGTGGCAGTTGCGAGATAATGAGATTGAGTGATGGTCGGATATAAGCCAGGAAGAGCGAGAGAAAGGAATGAAGTGTACCGAGGGCGCGCACCAAAAGTACTGTTTACGCTAATTCAAATGACAAATATTACTTGCTATGAAAGGAGATTTTCTGAGCTTGTAGGCCCTCTAACCTATCTCTTAGCTATAAGTCAGATCTAACAGGCGGCCGCCCAACCTATATTTCCAGTCTCGCTAGGCGCTATAGGCGTCAAGTATTGAGCTCCGATATCTCAGGGGGCCGTTGTAAGAAGCAACGAAAATAAAGTCTATCGTCTTTTGATCATCTCGTCATTCTCTTACTAGCGTTAACAATACTTTTGATGCGCGCCTCGTATCGAGAGGGCGATTGGATGGAAATGTGATGATGGATCATGGCAAAGATGGAGATGTTGGGTGGTGGTGATAGCGGCGGGGCAGTTGGGAGGGACACTCACTGGTTGCCTACGCCTTTCAACCCCGCCTGCGCGGTTTGTCAACAGCAGTTTTTCTCGCGTGGACCTTCTTCCTGATAGTCCATCTCCGCCCACCACACACCATGACTGATTATTATGGTGGCCACCCTGAGACTACGGCTATAATGCGGTTCGAAATGGAGCAACAGCCCTGGCGACATGTCTCGAAATGGCCCACGATTGTGGCCACGATTGTCATTTGTGACAGCTATTTAAATTCTCTCGTTATCCTCACGTACTGATTGATCTATGTATGTTCACTGGTCAAGAGATTGCCGATAACGCCATGCCATCACCACTCACTACCGACTCTAAAATACTCATTGTAGGAGCCGGGACCTGGGGCTGCAGCACCGCACTTCACCTGGGTCGTCGAGGCTACAAACATGTGACCGTCCTCGACCCTTATCCTGTTCCCTCACCCATCTCGGCTGGCACGGACTTGAACAAAATCCTGGAACTGGGCTCTTTTGCTGGAGACGATGCTGACGAGCGTTATGTATCGAACAAGTTGCTGGAAGCAGCCACGGAGGGTTGGCGTAATGATCCCGTGTTCAAACCCCATTTCCACGAAACTGGCTGTATCTTGGCGGCCACGTCGAACGAAGCTCGTCGGCACATGAACACGCGGGATGGGCCCAGCGAGGCAGGCGGGTGGATTCCGCTCAGGACCAAGGAAGACTTTCAAGCAACCATGCCTAAGGGTGTATTGACGGGCGAGTTCCCTGGTTGGGAGGGGTGGTGGATGCAAAAAGGAGCTGGGTGGGTTCATGCTCGCAAGAGTATGGAGAGCGCCGCTCGGGAAGCTGCTCGTCTAGGGGTCAAATTCATTACCGGCGACCAGATAGGCCGTGTATCGAGTTTGATCTATGATTCTACCGACATCCGGGGCGCCATCACTGCTGATGGCACTTACCATTATGCAGACAGGACAATACTCAGTGCAGGCGCCAGCGCGGCGGCTCTGTTCGACATGAAGGATCAACTTCGGCCCACTGCCTGGACGCTGGCCCACATTAAGATGACCCCAGAGGAAGCCAAGTTGTACAAAAACCTTCCGGTATTGTTCAATATCGAGCGAGGTTTCTTCATGGAGCCCGACGAGGACAATCACGAACTGAAGATGTGTGACGAACACCCTGGGTATTGCAACTGGATCTCCGACGCAGCTGCGCCAGATGCTGGTCAGATCAGCTCCCCCTTCGCAAAGAACCAGATTCCGATTGAAAGCGAAGCGCGCTGCCGGGAATTCTTGCGCGAGACCATGCCTCACCTGGCAGACCGACCTTTCTCTTTTGCGCGGATATGCTGGTGCGCAGACACGCCCAACCGGGCATTCCTAATTTCAAAGCACCCAGATTACGCCTCCTTAGTGCTGGGTGTGGGTGGCTCTGGACATGGATTTTGCCATATCCCCGCAATTGGAGGCTTTATTGTTGATGCTATGGAGGATAAACTGGACGATAAGCTGAAACAGAGCTTTCGATGGAGACCAGAGACAGCCCGGGGTAGGGATTGGAAAGACCTGCAGGGTCGGTTTGGTCCGCAGGGCGCCAATCGGGTGATGGATTTTCAGGATATCAAGCAATGGACAAACATTGGCGAGGATCAAGAGTGAATGGACGGTCGAAATATATAAAACTTCGAGTAAGCACCCAATCCCTGAGGGCAACTGATCGACCTTATCATGTACGCCAGAGACACTTCCCCCTTTGGTGGCTGTTGAACCCTTCACTTCGTCACCAGGATAACCTGACAAGCTAAAGAGACCCTGCCACTTAATGTGCCTGGCACCGAGCAAGCAAACCGAGAATCTCGGTTAGAATCTCGGTTCCAGCTTCAAAGCACCCATGAGACCTGGGCTCAACTTGGCACATCTAGCTCTCGGTCATGTAAATTTTTGGCGATAGTGCTGCTGTCCATCAGCATATTAACACGTTATTCAGCGCATTGCCAAGCCAGGTCGAGCAAAGTCCAAAGCAACAAAGGGGGCCCCCGCTCGCCCAGTAGCAAGTGTGGATGGACAAGCTGGCAAGCTCGTCAAGCATGGCTTGCTTGTCGCCTCCCCACAACCTCTTGGTCAAAAGGTTCTTTTGCCATATTGGGAATGGCATCTATCTTCCCCAGGTTGTGGAGGTGGGGCACTCAGCCAGTCACACATCAGACCATATTCGACCCCCAGTCAGAGTCCGTGCACCTCCGCCTTTCTGGCGAAGCCTAGAACGTGGCGAGTGGTACGACCCTGTGAAGTGTGCACCTCGTGAACGCTGTGACACGCTGTGCAGCGCCAAACTATCCTGAAAAGGCTCAAGATTACGACCTTCCCACCCTCTTCTCCCCCTCCTCAATTGTATTTGCCCGAGTCAGACGCACTCCCACCCTCGCTAAAAGGTGTGAGGAGGATTCTGGGCTGGTACAGGTACATAAAGGTCGCGAGTCTTCGAGTCAGTCAGCTTGACGCATTGTCACCTCCCTCTTTCTTATAGTCCTCACGGTGGACAGTGGATAGTTCCCCGTCCAACTCTTCTACCTCCAGACGACTTTGTCGCATCGAACATTTTCGCCTTCACGTCACAACAGAAATCGACCATGGAGGACGACAAGACCCCTCAGCCCAGTGGGAATGAAGGCAGAGGATCTTCCTCGCCGTCGGAGAAGGAGACGGGCGCGCACATCGAGCAAGTCCGCACTTTCGAACGCGTCGAGGGCCATCCCGGCTACTATGAGAAGGACGGCCTGCGAACCTATGGCGACGACCAGGACCATGATCACGAGCCTCCAGTAAGTCCTTTTTTCCCTTTTGCCGTTCTGTGCACCACCGCCCGCATTTGTGAGCCTCCCACCTTTACTGATATGCGGCCAACAGTGGACGACAAAAAGGATCATGAGTCTCGTGGCCATGGCGTTTCTCTGGACCGGCTCTCAGATCCCGGCCTATCTGCTTGGCGGTATTCCCCCTCTGATCTACTCGGAGATCGGAGGCTATGACAGATGGGTCTGGTTCGTGCTGGCATACCTCCTCTCGTTGGCATCCATTTGCCCTTTTGTGGGCTCCTTGTCCGACCTGATCGGGCGCCGATATGTCGCGCTCTTGGGCTCGGGGCTTCTCGTCATCGCCATGATTGTTGCTGGCACCGCACAGGGTATGAATCAGTTCATTGGTAAGGACTAACCCCGCGTTCGCCTACACTTTCCAAGGGCAATGCGCGACTGACTGATTGAATAGGTGGCATGGGCATCTCTGGCGTGGGCGCCGGTATTTGCGAACTAACGTGCCTCGCTGGTACGTCGGAACTGGCGCCTACACGTAAACGTGGCATCTACGTCGCAGCCTTGGTCCTCACGATTATCCCATTCTGCCCTTCGGCTCTATACGCCTGGCTCATTGCCGGCTATTCGAGCTGGAGATGGTGCGCGTTCATCTCGGGCGTCTGGGCCTTGATCGGAGCTGTCGGCGTCCTGGCATTCTACTTCCCGCCACCGCGGCCCAATTCTCGCGGCTTGACCAAGAAACAGATCATCGACGAGATCGACTTTGTCGGCGGCTTCCTCAGCATCTCAGGCATGATCATCTTCCTCGCCGGTCTGCAGTGGGGAGGATACCAGTACAAATGGGGATCTGCCCACGTCCTAGTCCCACTTATCCTGGGTTTCTTCCTCCTGTTCGTTCTGTTCCCGATCTGGGAGATAAAATACGCCAAATTCCCCATGTTTCCTTCTCGCATGAAGAAAGATGCGCGGGTGCTGTCTTTGACCCTGGTGATTACTGCCATATCGGGTGCAAATTTCTTCTCAATCTTGATGTTTTGGCCCACGCAGGCCTTCAATGTGTACGGCCACGATCCCGTTGGTATGATATCCCCAAAGCTCAATCCATTATTCGAGTGCCCCGGGCTAACTCTAGCCAGGTGTCGGAGTCAGAACTCTTCCGATCGGCTTCTCCATCCTCGGAGGTTGCTGCATCATCTTGGTTCTCCTGTCACTTTTCGGCGGACACATCCGTGAGCTGCTCATGGCGTCCTCGATCTTGATGACTGCGGGCTGTGGCGCGCTTGCAGCTGCCGACCTCGACAATATCCATGCAGTCTACGGCATCCTTGTCGTCGCAGGTCTCGGAATTGGAGGAATTGTTGTCCCCGCTTCCATCATCACGACCATCATTTGCCCGGACGACATTATCGCCACAGTCACGGCGCTAACGCTGTCGATTCGTGTGATTGGCGGCTGCATCGGGTATACGACCTACTACAACGTCTTCGTCAACAAGTTCAAGGTCAAGATTGTCGAATACCTCGGAGGAGTCATGGTCGGTCAACTTGGAATCACCAACGAGACGTACATTGTGAACGCCATCACAATCACCGGTCTCTCCCTCCTAGACGAACTCAAACAGATCCCCGGCATTGCTGGCAACGACACGGCTTACCAGATGGTGGTGACTGCCGGACAAGTGGCCTACGCCGAGAGCTACCGCTGGGTGTATCTGGTGTCGATCGCCTTTGGAGGGGTCGCCATCATCTGCTCTGCGTTCCTGGGCAACATTGAAAAGTACATGGACGACCACGTGGCTGTTGTCATCTAGTGGTGGCAGAGAATGCAGTTCCTGAGGGGAGCATGAGCATGATAGGAGAGGGTGCTTGTGTAGTAGTAACGTAAATAGTTTCGACATGGGCAGTTGTTGACCGGGAAGATCGTACACGAGTCCTGTCGGTCACGACATCTCGCCCCGATCTTATGCCTCGTGTTCTCCAGAATGAAATCGTACCATTTCAAGTCGTAAAATTTCACTCACCGTTCCTCGTTGCTCCTGTCGAGAAAAGGGGATCTACATGACTGTGAAGCAAAGAGTCGTGCTCGGTTTTTAGGCATCCAAGGTAGATAGATAGAAAGTCTAGACAATGCCGGATGATAAGGATCTCCACGATGTGGTATTGCTGCTCCCTCCCCAGTCTGGAGGTTTGGTAGGGAATGGCAAAGTTGACCAGCAACAAAGGGGGGTCAGTGCCTGATCACCGCTGAGAAAAGCGGTCACGTGGCAATCCTCATAGTATGTACGGCGGAGTATTCAGTGATGACATACTGACTACGGTTGAGCAAACAGGCGACTTTCTTTCCCCTTCGATCCTCTCTAGCCATTACAATGCATTCTCATAGAGCCCCAGTGGTTGGGACTAGTGATATGCAGACAAGATCATCGCAGCAGTAAAGTAAGGATACTGTCCCTTCTGTGCTTTCCCTGTCATTGCACCGAAGTCTCTCAACCCTTTGTCTTCTCGCTAGCTCGCACGCAAAGCCTACAGCACACTTTCGGATCACTACACGCCATGATCGAGGTTGTCATAGATATATGGCTGTCAAATGGTAGGCACTAACATGGAAACTGACCAATGGATCATGGCCGCGTCCTCTGAACAGCAGATCCTCCACATTCCAGACTGACAGTTTTGATCCCTTGCGGCGAAGCTCCCCAATCTCCCACATTCCAGTCATGGCTGTCAGCGCCCTTGTGCAAACAGCACCCGCGAAACTCGCCTTCTCCACCATGTTTCGGACTGCTGCGAGGTGAGTGATCAATAGACAACGAACGAAACACGAAAGATGTGGCCCTTATGGCTAATCATAGTGATTGCGGTGGTGGGCGCGGCAATTCTCACCTGTACAGGGATCTTGCTTGCAATCACGCTGGAGCGACGCCGACATCGCCACATCATGAGAGCCCACGGATTGACCAGAGGTCTCAGCAAATATCATCGTCCAAAGCTCAGTGCCTCCGAGCACAACTACTCTCACGTTACACATCCGACGACAGCTTTGAGGCGAAGCGTGCAGCTCCCTTTCGGAATCATATCTATCGCGGGCGACAGTGCTAGCGAAGATGAACAGACGCGACTAGACGCGACGACCGGTCATGTCGACGACTTTGTCGAAGTTCTGCGCCCTCGAGGCAAAAGAAGCATCCGACGGCCTTTTACTGGTCAGCCGCTCTATATTCCAAAGACGCGAAAACAGGGAAAGCTAAGGAAGGCTGTACCGTTGGATCACATCCAAAAATCCCCTCTCTCGGCTATCACCGAGTTCAGTGATCCCTCGACAGGCGTGTCACCAATGGTGCCCGAATTTCCATCAGAACCAACGGAAATTACCACAAACGATAAGAGTGAGGCTGAATCAGAATTTGATAACTCCGCTGAATGGCCTTTGAGCGCTGCAAGCACGAGAGCCTCCGATATCATCCCCACAGAAATCACGTCGATAGCAGTACGAGACAGCGTTCTCATGAGGAAAAGGGCAGCAAAATACAGTCAGACGGCTGCTGTTCCTCGCTCAGCAAGTGCAGCCAGTATGGCTTCTTTGCCACCCGACGAACCCTTGCCACCTTTGCCGACAATTCAGGTCCCAAGGAATCTCAAGGCAAGAGTCTCAGATGCCAGTTTGGACACAGTTGGTAGCTCAGTCTTGGGGGCCTTTATGAGTTCGCCTGCGAATAATAATATCGAGCGCAACACTTCAAAACTCGATTCGAACCAACATACTCCTACGATGAGGCTGGGATACGAGCGTAAGTTCTCGACTCCTACACTCCAAGCGCCGCCTGTGAAACAGACCATACATGGTCTTTGTGCTGGCCAGCCCAGCATTCGATCCCTTCATCCGACCGTCGACACAGACAACCTAAGCCCGGGCAGTACCAATATCCCGTCAAATCCCACACCATACCCAACAATCATTGTTCAAGAGGAATCTTTCAAGGTCATCGATGCGAGTGGCTGGGATCTACCGCCACTCAAAGTTGCCAAAACAAGGCTTCCGTCGGACAAGCCTAGTCGACATTCGATGATAGAACAGTCGAGAGTCGCCCAATGCCGAGCGATCAGTGACTCCGCCACAAGCCTGCTCGCTGATGAGGATGTATTTTCTGTGCTGGAGGGTCCCAAAAGACCCAATTCGGTGGCGACCGGCAATCCTTTGAAGTGGGATCGACAAGGTAGCTTTGCAACGAAACGGCACTCTTTGTCTTCTTTAGATGGAGCAAAGCGAGGTCACAAACGGCAGAATTGCGTCCGCATAACTAATCTGCCCTATCTGGATTTGAGATCAAATGGCACCATGCGTTTGCCTGAGCTCAAAGAGGAGCAGCAACAGCTAGCTCACGTCAATAGGATCGAGGCAGATGGATCGTTTCATGGCTTCGACATCAGACAATCTCGACCAATATTCCAGACTGAGCAATCGGATGCATGCACCAGACCAACCACGACTCCTATACCGTCTCCCTTTCGAAACCCACCCATACTGACGCCGACACCTCGCCCCGCGAGAAGGCAGTACATACAACGCCCCGACAGTGCTCTTTCAGGCACACCCAGACCAGATTCCGAGGTCTTCAACTCCAGCCACATGGCTATGCACGTATCAAACCGTCACCACACGTCACCTCATGATTGGCCACTTTCGCCGTGCTCGCGACCCACCGCTCCTTTGAGGAATACGCCACCATCTTGCCGACAGCATGAACGAGTTCCATTTGAATCTCCCACCTTGCCCTCGCCCGCGTTGAAATCAGCCTCTCTTTATCCTCGCAAGTCTCTTGTCAAAGGGCCACGCGACCCTCGAAATTCGACTCCGGGAAACCATGCGGCCTCTGCGAGTCCTCTACAGAACAAGATTGGACCACACGACCGGATTACTCAGGCTCGTGACTTGAGCGAGTCGGGGGATTTTGCGCTTCGGAAATCAGTTATGATGCTACGGAGCATGGACTCTGAGGGTCGTCTGCTCGAGCAGCGGAGTACCAAATCGTCCAACTTTGGCGTAGCCGGATATGAAAGTCCTGAAAGTGTCGCGATTCCTTCTCCGCTGATGAATAAACGTGTCATGGGTCTCCGAAGTACGAGCTGTACATCACCCATTGCAAGCACACCTCGATCTACATCATTGGATAGACAGCAAGTCAATCGCGGCTCCAGTCCGTTGGCTCCGTCGGGCTCGAACTTGAACAGACCTCCCCAAACAAGGGTGGCAGTACGCACCTCATTGCATAGCGACTTCGACCTGACACCACCACTCATTTCCGTGTCGCCATCCGTGATGTCGATTGGCGGTGGTTCAATCTGGGAGGATGTCAGTGTGCGCGGTGAGAGCCCCGAGCCCGAGGTTCATGTGGCTCCGCTGGCCTTGCGGACCAAGACGGATTACAACCAGCAACGGCATCCATCGGCCCCGACACTACAAATTCGGCGTGATGAGGATTTCTTCAGTGCCCGGCGCAACGGACAGTACCTCGTCCCACATGCACCTTTTGTGAGATCTGATGCTGAGAACTCGCATTTGGTCCAACGACTCGAACGGGCTGTGAGCAGCGGTCAATGGAACCACAAGGATAGTTTCGTTCCCGATGATAACCCGTATCTGAACATAGCTCCAGTCCAGTACGATGTATCGGGTCAGCGAGGAACTGGTGTTTTTCAACCTCCAAATCGCCCCAGACAGGAGATCGGGCTGGGCTTACAGCTCGGGGACTCGATGGTGAGGAGTACATAACAGCAGAGGGAGTCTGGTGAAACATACCCCCTCCTCTCTCGATGTTTACTTCCAAAGTCGACCCTTCTCCTCTGAGGATGTCCGATGGTTGTTGAAATGAGCGCGCTTGCTGTTCTGATTCTTGTTGATGTGGGCATGATGGATACAGGGCCTTCCACTGCTTCTCGACAAACATTCTTCCATTGTGTCACTTGTGCTGTTGAATCCTTCTTCCCGTGCCGGGTATTTGAACAGGATAGTTTCCCCCATTTTGCCTTGTTACTTTTCTTCTGCTTCATCTTCTTTACTACTTCTTCTTTCTCATGATTTGATGGTAGCCTGGCGCGGCGGGCTGGGAGGGTCGTGGAGCGAGCGCTCTGTATTGTGGATCCTTAAAGTAGCCACTGCCCCCTTCTATTTTTTTTTCTTTATTTATTTGACGATTTGCACCTTTCGATTCCTACCAGCGCGATGGGTTCTATGTGCTGTTACTTTGATTCGGGGACCGTGAACACAAGCATGGACTTGTGATGAAAAGGGGCCTTTGAATTGAATGCCGGCTTTGACTTATCAGATATAAATGTACTGGCACAGAAATTGAGAGGTTCGATATGATCGGTCTTGAAATACTACAATACCAGGCTACTCGTTTGTCGCCGTGCCTATCTTTGACGCTGAGCTGCACGAGTTCTGTGCTGGGTAGGCAGCATAATGCTAATGGTATTATATTACTTGTCCACTTGCCTGAGTCATGTTGCATGTAACTATTTCTACAGGTATTTGCTATTTCTTTCTAGCTTTCCGCCAGTTCTCTGTCCAAGGGTAATTGCTTTCACTGGGCGAGGCTGTGGGATGAGTGTTCTTATCCTGTGAAGCAAACAAATGAGCGCTTTGAGAGGGCTGATGTGGACGTGATAATTTTTGTACAAGACTCCTGACTGATAGCATCTGACGAACGATTTGATGACCGCTTACCATGTCGACATATGTCGTTGATGACAGCTCTCTCCATACACAACTCAGGACAAGGAGAGAGGAAAAAGTTATACCGTCACGTGGAACCGCGTCGTTAGCGCGACCCTGTGCGGCGCGAAAAGTCGCGTCGTCCATCTTCCCTGCGCACATGCGACCTCAACCAATCCTTCACCTCTCCACGTCGATTATGCGCCGAGGAAAAAGGCTTCAATGCCCTTCAAGTTCAAATACCTCGTACAACTCCTCGAAGAACTCGATACAGCCCAGAAACAAGCACAATCGTCCTCGACGCGCCCTTCGCGGCCTTTGCATGAACTCATCATCCAATGGTTCAGGAGCCACGACTCCGAAATCGTCCGACATGGACCCTCCGCCGTGGCATTCCTGTCTTGCCTGCTGTTGGAGCGAGTGCCACACCTCGTCTACGGCCTGCAGCCCAAATCCCTAGCTCGCGTTTTATCCAAGGCTCTGTTCATTGAGAACACATCCCGTGGTCGGCAGCTACTTGCGTGGGAGGCTACAGGTTTTGATTTTGCTACCTGTCTTGAGAAATGTGTCATGGGCCTGGCCGAGAATGATCCACCGCCTGTCGACAGAGAGGTAACGCTGGAGGAGGTCGATGCTGTTTTGTGCCAGCTTGCTGCCAATTCCAGATTTGCTTCGCCCGAGATGAGGACGCGTAGAGATGGCGCTAGGTCTGAAACCCTTCTGCGATCTATTCTATCGCGGCTCCATAGCAAAGAGGCCAAGTGGTTTGTGAGAATGATTCAGAAGTCCTATGACCCCATCCAGATTCCTGAACACTTGGTCCTGGGGTGCTTCCACTTCTTGCTGCCTGATATTCTCCCATTCCAGAACTCTCTCGTCGAGGCGATCAAAGTCCTAGAGCAGCCCGAATTGGTCTCCATCCCTCATGACCCACCCCGTGCTCTGCAACGAAGGTATCGACAAGAATGCGCCCGACACTTGACCCCCAAACTTGGTGTCATGATCAAGCGCCAAGAGTATGAAAAGGCGAGGAGTATCAGGCACTGCTGTCAGATAGCGAACGCGAGGACGATGAGCGTCGAGCGCAAGTATGACGGCTGGTACTGCCAGGTCCATATCGACAAGTCAAAAGGCAAAGACTGTATACAGCTATTCTCCAAGCGTGGTAAAGACTCGACAAAGCCCTGGATCCGGCTTCACGGAGCACTGGAGGCCGGTCTACGCCTCAGTGAACCGGATTGTGCGATCGCTCAAAACTGTATACTCGAAGGCGAAATGTTGGTCTGGAGTCACTCGCGAAGAACCATTCTGCCATTCGAAAAGATCCGGAAATATATCCAATACAACGGCAGAGCGATAGGCGCAGCTGCCGACTCTCCGAGATCGTCAGACGAACAACTGATGATTATATTCTATGACTGCCTTTGGCACGACAATCAGAACCTTGTCAATCAGCCTCAATATTTGCGGCGCCGTCGATTGGAGCAGATTGTCAGCGTTACCGAAGGTGTTGCCCAGCTCGGCGAGTGTCGGGAGATTAGATTCGGCACGAAAAGCGCCAAAGAAGAACTCCAAAAGTTCTTCGGACATGCAATTGAACAGAGATGGGAGGGGTTCGTGCTGAAAGGCCGCCACGATTCCTACTTCTCAACCCTGTGGAACGCCAATGCGATCAAGTTGAAGAAGGACTATATCAAGGGACTCGGGGACGCGGCTGACCTCTGTATTGTTGGCGGCCGCAGAGACGCGGTGGAGGCAGACAAGCACGGCTGGTCCGTCAACTGGACGACGTTCTATGCCGCTTGCCTCAAGAATAAGGAAGCCGTCCAAAGATTCGGGCTCAAGCCAGAATTCCTGATCATTGACATCCTGACACGTCAGACCATGTCGGAAGAGACGTTTCGGGAGCTGAATCAACGTGGTTTGGGATTCTGCTCGCCCTTTTCTGAATCGACCGAGCACATGAACGTCACCATCGACCAGCCAGATATCGCGCGCCAACCTCCCACAATCTTGTTCACCAAGCCGTTTGTTGTCGAAGTGACTGGAGCCGCCTTTACTAGGCCCGCAGACGTTGCCTACTACACGCTGCGGTTTCCTCGTGACGTCAAGTTGCACTTTGGTCGGCCTTTGACGGATACTCACAGCTTTGAAGAGCTACAGGAGATTGCACGAGAGAGCCTCACTCCTGCGGATCCCGAAGAACAGGAAGAGGTTGATTGGATCAGACGTCTCATTGAAGCTGATGGAAAGCGACATCAGTGCGTCGACCTCCACGCGGGAGGCACACCGAGCCCTTCGCGCTCATCCACTG
The DNA here is from genome assembly GCF_001642475.1 of Fonsecaea monophora. NCBI lineage: Eukaryota > Fungi > Ascomycota > Eurotiomycetes > Chaetothyriales > Herpotrichiellaceae > Fonsecaea > Fonsecaea monophora. Next base: position 256,368 of record NW_019173951.1, on the reverse strand, counting down.
CCAGCATCAGCATGTGTGGCTCGTCCCCTCCGCCTACCAGCCATGTTCAGACTACAGGTGGACACCCATCGCAATCACCCCTGAGAAGTCGCAATGTTACTGTGATGCGTAACGGCACACTGAGCCCCAAGCTCGCCCGCAGCCATGAATCGTCTCCTCTTGCATTGGCAGCAACCGATGTAGAGAGTGGGGAGCCATCTGCAGGGCCAATACGACCAACGCACGATGCCTTTAGTCTCGAATTGGGGGTTAAACGTAAATATGAAGCTTCTACCTTGGCCATGACGGCCAATAAGCGACCAAGAAATCATATTACCCTGAAGAGGCCTATTATTTCTCTAGAACCCTCTCTTCGAGACCAGATGACTTCTATCCAGCCCCATGAACCTCCAGCAGTATTCCGATCCCAAGGGAAACCCACAGAACTGAGGTCTTCGGCCTCTACTCGGCGCGAACCTCTTGGTGAGCTGAAAAACGTCCGTGCCAAACCGGCGTCAGAGCAGAAAAGTACCACTCCAGCTTGGCCTGTTGATCATGGCGACGAGCTAGATCCTAAGAGGCCCGTCGGGAGGCTTGTGGAGAAGACGAGTCTCGCAGCTCAACAAGCGAGTCCATCCCTGACGCAGCCAGCAGCCTCTGCTCTGGACAGTATCATACTGACGGTCATGTCATCTTCGACGCTTTGTCTCAAGGACGTCAAGTTAGCCAATTGGCTGACGATGGTGTTTATGCAGCTCGTCGACAAGACAAACTCGAAGAGTGTCCGTGACACCATCTACGAAACCACAAAGGCAGTCCTGAAAGAGTATAGAAGACGGCGCAGCGAGGAGAAACAATGGCGGATTGACCACCGTGGGGAAGATGTGGTGCCGACAGTACCGATCCCTCGGCCACGGCGGCAGCAGCAGCAGAGGATGATTCTCTTTTACGACGAGAAGATTCGATCTCAATCTCGACTTCTACCGTCTTTGTCCGATCCGTCGTCGCCGGAACTTCTCAGAGGGGCAGGCGACGTGTTGCGGAGGAAGTCGTCCAAGAGGTATTTCGCCGGGGGATTGCTCTTGACTGTTGACGAGGATACGGACGAGGTCGTGTCCAGAGTCATCTGGCATTGGCACGAATCTGTCCGCCTTATGGACGAGGTGCAGGATGGGTACAGTACAGTTCAGGACAGGGGCGGGACAGGACAGTCGTGAGCGGACAGGAGGCAGGAGATAGGAGACAGTAGGACGTCAGCGGGGATTCCAGGATGTTTAGGAGACGCGGGCTCGTCATCACCAAAGGTAGACATGTTGGCGTGCGGATATGGAGATATGTAAATATTTAGATATGTGGACGTGTAGATATATAGTTCTTTAAACTTATAGGTATGTAGGGATGTAGGTATGTAGTTGTGTAGACATGTGGACACGTAGACATGTCATCAGACCAAACGACCCTTTACCATTATGATGATCACAATGACCAGGATTATCCTCTCTCTGTCCCTCTCTAAAACAACCACGCGACAAAAGTGCGGTAGAACCAGCCGCCTCGCTTCTTGCCCTCGGCGTCCCTCGCGGCCTTTTGGGCCAAAAACTCCTCTTCCTCGCGGTCGATGGCGTCCTTGCCGGTCCACAAATCCGCGTGGGCGGGGATCACGCGGGGACAGCGCGTCCACAGCTTATACCCGACGATCATGATGATGTAGAGCGGGATGCCGAGGTAGCCGGTGATGAAGTTCTTGTAGTCGAAGTCGCCGTAGGTGGAGGGGGAGCGGACGAAGACGGAGAAGTTCTTGGTCAGCGCGATGAGGATGCACATGGCCAGGGCGCCGTAGGAGCCCGGCACGCCCAGCGGCGCGGTGTACGCCAGCGAGGTGACCGGGACGGACTGGGCGCGGCGGGCGCGCACGAAGCAGATGTGCGCGACGAGGATGGAGATCCAGGTCAGCAGGCCGAAGATGGTCGTCAGGTTGACAAAGTACCCAAACACCGTCTTGGAGTCGTCCGACACGTTCATGAACGCCAGCAGCGCAAACGCGGCGGACAGGCCGAGGGCGTAGATGGGCACGCCGCGCGCGTCGGTGCGTTGGAAGAGCCGCGGTGCGTGGCCCTCGCGCGCCAGCCCGTAAAGGGTCCGCGACGCGATGTACAGGTCCGAGTTGGACGCCGAGAAGACGAATAGCAGGATACATCCGTTCAGGATGCCCGGCAGCGCGTTGATGCCCGCCAGTTTGATGGCCACGACGAAAGGCGATGCCGACGCCGATGACGACGCCTTGTTGGCGAACGCGAGCTCCTCGCTGTCGTAGGGGACTAGCATCCCCAGCAGCAGGACGCTGAGGCAGTAGAAGAAGATGATCCGGTAGAAGGTCAGCTTGATGGCGCGTGGGATGGTCTTGCGTGGGTTCTGCGCCTCGCCGACCGTGACGCCCACCAGCTCAGTCCCGAGGTAGGCAAATGTGGCTGTCCCGACGGTCGACCAGAACGCAAGGAATCGTCCCGTGGCGCCGTCGTCGATGTACTCTGCAAACGCGCCGGGGTCGTTCCAATACCGGAACCCCTTGCGGTCATGGTCCGGCCCACCGCCCAGTGCGAGCACGAGAGACAAGATGATGACACCGACGATGACGATGACCTTGATCGTAGAGAGCCAGAACTCGAACTCGCCGAAGAAGCGAATGCCAAAGTAATTGATGCAGACGATCGCAACCCAAAAGACGGCGATGAACACTCCGGGATTGACGCGGTCTCGGTCCACCCAGTACTGGATGATCAGTGCCCCAGCCGTCAATTGATTTGGTGTTACTATGATATATTTGAACCAATACCTGCGCACACGGTGAGCCTTTTTTCCCCCAAAGAAGATGTAGCATGGGAAAGAAACCCACGTGTAACCGAGAGCAAAACCCAAGGCAGGATCACAGAATCGGGCGGCGTAACCGGTGAACCCAGACGACAACGGCAGCCAGGCGGCCATTTCTCCCAGCGCACACATGACAAGGTAGACAAGGAATCCAACAATTGTGTAGGAGATGAAGATCGAGCCAGGGCCCGCTTGTGCCAGGGCTTTGCCAGTTCCGATAATCAGACCAGTCCCTGTAGTCCCAAGGTCAGGCTATACATCATTTTGTTGGTTGGCCTCCGTGTAACCCACCGATAGCGCCACCGATCGCAATCATGGTTATGTGGCGAGCCTTGAGGCCTCGGTGAAGACGCGTGTGGTCTTCATCCTCGACGCCGCGAAGGCCCCGTTGGCTCTCTATGGGCGATATTGTTTCGTCTCTAATTTGCTTCTCTGCCACATCCGCGTCCGGCGACGAAGAGGAAGATCGTTTATGGAAATCCATCTTGTTAAGGCAATCAAACAACGATGAAGGGAATGGAAGGAAACACGACAGGCCAACTGACCTATCTGCTCTTCAGCTTCGCGGAAGGTGAGAGGAGGGCCAGAAGTGAGGAATGATCCAAGGAAGAGAACTCGGTACTTATCTTTTTGACGCAACCTCGCCTGGCAAAACGCGGGCAGACTGATCCCTCTCAGATCCCATGCTGATCAGATGCCGCCTAGAATTGGGCTTGTACTATGTCACATTCTTGCAATGACCAGGGATGAGGCTGTGCCAAGTATCCTGGGCAGACCAAGGATCGGCACTATGGGCGGGATTCCGTACCAGTGGCGTGCGTGACTGGCGTAATCCAAGAGGATTTGCGGGGGTTGAATGGAGTTGGTTCGCTGCGTCGGGGCTCGAGTGATGAGACCCAAGAAATACCAAGACCTCTTGGAAGCCCAAGGAAAGATAAGAAGTGGGAGCTTTTTTGTATTACACTGGGGACCAAGTTGCAGTAAAATAGTAAGAGGGTGACATTGTAGCGGGACTGGCCGAAGAGGTTGACCCATGTCTGAAGCTGGGCGATGCAGGGCCAGCTTTGCACAAATCACAGATCGTAGTATCTCGCCATGTGTACCAAAGAGCTGATCAACCTCGGAGGCGAAAGCTGGTGGAGACAGAAGCGCGGGAGATCTGCGTTGTGATAAAGGGCCTTCAGCAACATCTTTCGGGGTATTGCTGGAGATAGAGATGCGACTTGTAGGGCAGCACTCGGCAGAGGCGTCGTTGTAGTGTCCAGATTCATTCAGTCTGTCTTCTTGTAATCGCTCAACCTGGTACCAACAATAGCGCTGGTATATCTTGAGGAGTTGCCGTGGATAGAGGAACCCTATAAATGCTTTGATATCCCAAGAGCAGCGGCCACCACTCATCAAGCAGCTTGTGGTCATCTGGATACTTTGTGAGATGATGTTGCTGCGTCCTGCAGGACATGCTGATAATATTATTGATTGACTGAGTCGAGTGCGTTGTTGGTGCTGCTCGATAGTTTTATATGACTGGCAAGCACATCCTATAGTCACATGAAATAGGTTCCTGGTGTCCTCATAACATACCTGAATGCGTTTTGCTTTTCCCATGGCCATTCCCTTATTCAAACAGAATTGCTTGCTGGATTTCTATCCCAACCGTTTCAATCTCCCCTGAAAATGTCCCATAACGTTGAAAGCCAGCCACCACCTTCGCCGTCGCCTCCCCCTCCGGTTCCCGCCTCTGGCGCTCCGTCTATAAAAGGTTCCGAATCTTCTAAACCCCAGACGTCCTCACCTTGTTGCTGCTGCTGCGGCGGCGTCTGCGGTGGCTCACCGGAACCACCTTGTGAATCTCGAGGGTCCCAATAAGTATCTTCTGCGCCTGTTTGCTGCCGCCTAGATGCTTCGTCATCGCTTCTGGGTTCGGATCTTTGTCCCAGTCCTCTTTGCATTGCTTCGTAACCTGCCATGGTTCCGGCACCTGCAATCGCGCCCTCGCCCATGCCTGTTGCTCCTGCGGCTGATCCAACTGCTCGGCCAGCTCCACCCACAACAGCGCCGCCGGCTTCAGCAGCACCAACTGCTCCAGCCTCTCCAGCCCCAGCCGCTCCGGCTCCTGCTGCCCCACCGGCCGCCTCTCCACCACCTCCAAACCAGATAGGGAAGAAGCCATGTCCTCCGCTATGACGGGAAAAGTAGTCATAATCAATCGTCACGGCGGTGGCGAGCATCACAGCTCTTTGATCGAGAGTCATCCCATAGGTGCCTTCGTTCCCTCCCAATGCTTCCGCATAGTCACGATCAACCTCCTTGTCGACCGGATGTTCCATCCCAGCGGCGTCCATTCGCAGAACGTAACTTCCAGTATCGGTGAATATTTCCCGCCCGAACCCGCGAAATTCGCGATTGACCGATCCAATCTTACGCTTGTTCTGGTCTAGTAGAGAAAAATCCCAAGATAAGAAGGGCTCGTTGACGGCAGCGAATTGGACGAAGTCTGTGGTCGAACGAGACCTTTTGTTTTCAGCGAGTTGACTCTGTTGCAAGCTGGACAGTCCCTCTGGTCTCCTCTTCGATATGGCATCAGGCCCAGGCTCATTCAGGGCGAGATCATGGGAAAGAAAGAGATCGTATTTCCGGCGCAGTGGAGCCCATTGTGAATGTGTTTCGCCAATTATGCGCATTGACTCCAGCGGTAGAGGAGATATTTGTGGCTGGTCCACAGGGTGCGCATTGTTTTGTGGGATCAGCGCTGTGGACGAGGATCTTGGTGTGTTGGAGTGAGGATCCCAAGGATCGTAGACCCGAATGCGCGTATTGATCCATGAGAATGGGCGATGGAATCTCAACACCTCCCTAGAGTGGCGATCGAAGACATGGGTAGTGAACGCGCGGTGTGTCGTGAAGAACTGCCTCCTCATAGTGTGCCCTATGCCACCATCGTGCTCAGCCATATACCCGATGTGATTCCCATGGGGGTCGAGGATGACATATCGATTGGCTTGCTCGAAGCCGATCAACACATTCATCATTTCAAGTTGCCGTTGGACGACGATGCCGGACTGAGACAGGATGTCGGTGGCGGGGTGGTCAGACCTGAGGATGGCGTTTGCATCTTCTGCTATATGTACAGGGGCGAGGAGAGAATTGTCTTGGGGGCTTGTTTCGGCGAGAAGGTCCTCCATCGACGGAGGTTTGGGAGGAGGATCTCTCTGTGAGGATGAGGGTGTCGAGCCATCTTGGTCTTTCTTTGGGTTGGAGGCTGTGGACGACCGCCGTAGGTTTTCGTGGAGACATCTAGAGACGGTGAGAATTTGCCGCCTCGGCCTCAGTGCAGCGAAAGCAGAGGGCCTGAGGAGGAAGAGAGGCTTTGACATCTGGGATTACGGGCAAGATGTAACGGGTGTGAGAGCTTGTCCTGAAGGATTGCGCGACCATGCAAATACTATCCTTCAACAGTCAGAGTAAAGGATGTGACAGCATGTTGTGATGGCTGAGCTCAGTAGAAGTATAGCTTCCCGCGAGCTGGATTCATGAAGAGACTACACCAGGATGTTCAACCTATAGGGCGGGCATCGAATAAATTCGATGAGTATTCATCACACATGAGCTGTTGGCGCAGTTTGGAGAAATCAAAAAGTGACGCTCACAAACCTCTTCTGTAACTCCGTAGTGCGGCGGCTCTGCTCCTCCGGCGAAATAGTTGCTCCGCGCCCGTAACGAATTATGTGACTGTAAAAGACCTACAAGGTCGTGAAGGATTCTATACCTCTCCAAAAGTAGCGACTCTTTTCTTCAGGAGAATTATGTCATGCATCTGAACGGCATCTTATTCAGCTTGCAACCCATTTCCTCCTAACAGCCGCACGTTTCGAGCCCAACCTCCCCTCCAAATTCCCGAACCACGAGGACGACCTCACATCCGATGTGGTCCTGCCTAATTTGACCCTTAAGGCGATCTTGAAACCAGCGATGGGCCTCAATGAAAAGATGGAGCAAAGCTGAAGATAGAAAATAGGTCACAATAAGACTCAAATGGTGTTGTCTCTCCTGCTTGGTCTGAATTTCGCCATTGCTGCCACCTTCGATGAGCACTAGAGCATAGGTATTGAGAGGCGCATTTGCTCAGGGGACTATATGCGCTGTCAGGGCAGGCATACCACTTGTCCAGGCGCGAAAGCTATCGACATGCTAACGAGCAGGATTAACCTGGCTGAAGTGCCCGAGATGGCGACAAAGTACGGAATAGGGACGAGCCGGTGTCAAAGGATCAACAAAATTGCGGGGGTGGCTGCCTCTGTCGAGCTTATCAAAAGCCCCCTGGATCATTTTATACGAGCCTTAAAGTATCTCTCCAAGCCATCAACCATTTTAGCCGTGTCGCCAACTCGGATCTGGAAGACCCAACTCTATACCCGTACCTAGCTAGAACTTCGGAACCCTCAACCTCGACAAGAATTTGTCCAGAGTCGCAGCATGAGCTGCCACGGCTGAGTTCTTTGGTGACAAATATCCAATCCCCACCTCAAGCAGAAAATGTGCCTTGTCTGCTTGTCTCATCCACTCACGGCCCAGAACTCGGCATTAAGACTTTTTCCCTCGCACAAGATACAGTATAACTGTTAGGACTAGGGTACCGTCGAGAGTTAAGGGGCCACAGATTGAAGTATAATTGGAAAGGGCCTGGTTCAGGCGCCCAAGCACTCCACTATCGACAGGACTGATACACCATGCTAGGCTAGCGGTCTCAATGTCGCAGATACCGGTACGAGTATGGTTCCGGGGCGTCGACGGCAGGCGGGTAAGCAGGCTGATTTACGTGTCAATCGCCATCCTTTTGAATAGTAAAATCACCATCAGCTTCAGCGATCCCCGGCCACGATTGATGCGATATCAGGTGGATTACTTTGCCAGGAATGATGGCCTCCTCTATACCAACAGTGAAAAGCCGCAGACTATGGCCAAGCCCAATTTCGGGTTCTGAAAACAATACCAGGAGCTAGGCGCTGTTACACACACCGGCCCCAGACACGGGATGGGCTGTTTGGAAATATGGGGCGATGCACGTTTCAGAACGTCAAAATGGGCGCCTGCGTCCAAAGTCTTCCTTGTCAACTTCTCTACATCGTTCTTCTGTCATCGTTATCACTGTTGTTGCTATCGTGGTCGACGTCAACATCATGCTGGGCGCCATTGTTGCGCTCGGCCTCGTCGCCGCTCATGCGACTCAAGCGATCCTCATTCGCGACACCATTCTACAATGGTTCTGGCTTGCTAGTACGGAGTTACCCATTCCGTTGCCGTTGTGACAGATTATTGTGCTTGTGTACTGACTCTCACAGCGGTGGCTGATGACAACTACTTGTATATCACGGGAGGCGAATTTTATGAGCCGGAAGATGACGTGGTGACCATGTACTATCGTAAGAGACGATGGCTGCTCGAACATCTCGAAGAGTCCTTGTTCTGACCCCATTTATCTTCAGAGGGCAATACGCTTGTGGTCGACCTCAGACAATCCTGGACGAACCAGACAGTCGACGCTGTTACTTCAACCCCCGATCCAGATGGAATGATATATGTCCGACAGCCGATGGTTTTTTACGACAAGACCCGGAACAAAATAAGCCGCTATGGCGGATGGCCGTACGAAGTGTCGGATTTCCCATCTTTGCTATGGTCCTTCACCGCAGGATCATCCGGTGTTACATGGAAGAATGAGACGCCTCCCGCCACCGACGGCCTCGCAGCGAATTCGCCAGGCCCGTTCGCCTCGGCGAATGCCTACACTAATTCCACGTTCTACAACTTTGGTGGGAACGTCGTGAGCTCGTTACCCGACATGACGGTTCTGTCTGGCCTCGTCACTCGAGACTTTGAGGCTCAATCTTGGATGAATTCCACCGCCATTCTCCCCAATCAGAGCAGATATCGCACGCAGGCCCGCATGGTCCACGCCCCAACTTTTGGGAACCAAGGGTTTCTCGTCGTTGTCGGCGGGGAGGCCCCTCCTACGCAAGAATCTGTTTACGAAGCTGGCGCACATATGGTCGACATGTCCGTCATCACTCTGTATGACATTGAAACGGGGAACTGGTATACGCAAACTGCGACAGGAGCTATTCCACCTCCAAGGTCGGAATTCTGTGCCGTCGGTGCATCATCCCGGGGTGGTGCAAGATTTGAGCTGTAAGGACTGTTCTTTACACCAAGCTCCATGCTCTAGTTATGTTCGACTAACGACGACTCTCCTAGGTTTGTTTACGGTGGTTCAACAAACGCCACATTTGATTTGAATCACAGCTCCGACGAGGGCTATCTCAACGTCTACGCACTGTCCCTGCCGGCTTTCCGGTGGTTCAAGTCCAATTCGACAACTCCCGTGCGTCGAGCTTGCAACGCTTGCACGGTCATTGGGAACAGACAGATGGTGTCGATAGGTGGAAGATTACCCAGCTCTCTACAGGCATTCGGCAGCGAAAAGGATCCCTGGCCCAGCGGTCTGGGGGTTTTCGACATGACCGATTTTGAATGGGTCGACCATTACGACGCAGCAGCTGCCGCATACCAAACGCCCGATGTGATCAAACAGTACTACTCGGAACGTTACCAGGAGCCAGATTGGAGTGACGCGACATTGGCAAGCGTATTTGGTATGTCATTTCTATGCCTTCTTCGGGGACGTTGAAGTGCCTTTTTTTTTTCGCAAAGCCTTTTCTAATGAGCCGTTTCTCTCTAGCGTTCACGCCACCCGCAAGCTCATCATCCGACAATTCGACTTCCACGGACGGCTCTAGCAGTTCTTCGACCGAGCAAGCTTCACCGACGCCCCCGCCAGTCGTATCTACCAAGAGGACCAACACCGGCGCCATCGTTGGCGGAGTGGTTGGTGGCGTTGCACTCCTCGCGATCATCCTCGGCCTGTGGTACTGGATGGCAGTGCGACGCCGCCGACGAGCCCGGGCAGAATTCGCTGCCATGACGGACAAAGACGGGGACGGAAACACAGAAGTCGACTACAAGGACCAAAAGTACACGCCACCGATGGAAGCCGCGTCGACACCAATGTACGAAGCCGACGACAACTCCCGCTCGGAATTAAATGGGTTGCCGCCCAAACCGCAGCTGATAGCCGAGTTGCCTGTGAATGAGGAGCCGGTGAGAATCCCCGGCGCGGCCACGAGATGACACTTGCTTGCACTTTTGTACAAACACACCAAAAAAGGAACGGTTGACGATCAATACACCAAAACCGCTTTTCCCCCACAGCGTTGGCGTTTCGGAATGATTTGCAAGGGATTGTGTATTCCTACCAGCTTACTTACCTACCCACAACCCTCACGCAACCCATCTACCTATGTAGGTGTACCCATGTACCTACCAACAACATCTGGCGAGTGGGTAGCTAGAAGATGTATAGACCATAGGGGGCCAGGCACGGCTACAGGCCAGATTCTCACTTTTGAAAGGCATTTGCGTTATATTACATTGATATCAGTGCAACCCACCGAGTAAAGGTGTGAGATAATGCCCTTGAGCAGCGTTATATCACGTGCCCGAGTTGTACTGTACCTGCGAATGTAAAATGCTCACTGGTACCTCGTACTCGGGTACAGTGAGCGCGCGTGCTCCACCACGATCGTCTGTGATTCTCATTTAAAACCACTGTTTCCATGCTTTGTAGGTACATAGGTACATAGGTACATAGGTAGGTAGGCAGGTATGTCAGCCCCTACCAAGGCTAAGCTACCTAGGTAGCTCGTAAGGGAACATGACTTTCCGGTTTCACATTCCCTGTGGTCTGTTCGGCGACCAGCGATCAGCGATCAACGATCGGCAATCAGCTTCCTGGTTGTCTCATGTCAGGGGGTGGTTCTCGACATATCTCACACATGACATGCATTGCATACATTACAAGTACCGCAAGTAAAAGTACGAGTTCCAAGAGGTAGTTACTTGGTATCTACCTATCTATCCAGTACCTCGTGCAGGTGCAGTGAGACTTAGTGAGACTGTATACGTGTGTGTGTGTGTGTGAGCGCGAGACAGAGGGAGGGGTTTTGTGTGTGAGAAAGAGACAGTGTGTACCTCGTACTCGGCAGTCCACCTTCCCCCTTCCCGATGACCATACACATCACATCATGTCATTTCATGACACAGGGGCGTTCTCTTCCACAAGTTTCTCCCAAAGCACGATCGATCTGTTCTTCCGTCAGTGCCTCACTTTGTATTAGTTGTAGCAACGTTAATGACTTGTCACACGAAGCCATTAGAGGTCTTCGGTCGAAGGGCCACCGAGCAGCGACAGTACGCATCCTATAACTACTCGATAGAGTTCCAGACCTTGTAGAAGTCACCGTATTGCTCTGTTGGAAGAGTCACAAACACCACGCAGAGGTGGCTCAGTCGCAGAATATCCAAGAACAGCTATGAATTCTGCTCTTCCCTGGGGTGAGCACGACGGAAAAAGGTATACTTGTTCTATAATCAAACTCCATGAAATGCCCACCTAGAATCCAGCCTTCTCCAATCTCACATAACACATTCGGGGATGGCGGGCCAGCTTGTTCGTGGCCGCCCAACTGCTGACCTCAGCCGGGGTCTCCTTCAACTCAAAGTTCCAGATCATCATGACCAGGATGATCCGCATCTGGAGATATGCTAACCTGCGACCAAAGCACGCCCGAGGACCCAGGCCAAAAGCAAGATGTGGTCCCGCCTGGGAGTCAAAGACCTCTTGACCAACCTGCGAGTCGTGCACGAGCCAGCGCTCAGGTCGGAATGTCTTCATGTCTTCCTCGTCCTGTGTCCACTGGCCGACCTGGTTCTTGGCGGCTAAGCTGGAGGCACTGCGCTTTGAATCACTCACAGGGAGAGCGGGTGACAGATACCCGGGCCCGTTCTGCATGAGAAACACATCTGTGCCCTTGGGGATGCTGTAGCCTAGCAGTGTGGTGTCCGTGGTAGTTGTACGAATCGATCCATTAAAGAGCTGCGCTGTCCGAGACATCTCCTCAATGGTGGCATCCAGGTATGGGACCTGAATCTTGATGATCTCTTCCATGGTTGGGTTACGTTGCTCTGCTGTCGCTACAGCATACGCGGCCCGGAGACGGGAGCGGAGAGTGGTTTGGGCGGATTGAGCAGTGGAGAGGTATTTGACAGTCCATGTAAACGTTGTACTTGTCGTATCGTGACCACCAATGATAAACCCAAAAAGCTAACAGGTATGTCAGTGTGGTCTAGGCAGAGCTTGTAGATAAGCCACTCACCTCATCATAAATTGTGCGGGAATGGTACCTGGGTGGTCGGCCATCTTTCTTTGCAGCCGCCGTCTCTCGCTGTAGGATGTCATCGAGAGCCGATCTCTTGGCTTGATGTCCGGAAGATAATCTGTTCAGGGACTCATCAATCATGTCGGAGAAGAGCTTCTCCTTGTCGGCTCTGGCTTTCCGCATATAAGGCAGTTGGCGTAAGATCCAATGGGCGAAGCGAGGGAAAGGCGCTTTGACGGATACCTCTAGAGACTCTGTAAGCGTTGCGATCGCCTCAAAAGTTGCCGGGCGATGGAACTGAGGGAATGAGATTGGGTCGGTGAGGGCCTGTGGAAGATCAAATTTCTCAGCTCCCAAAAGTTGCTGCAACTGCGCGAACGTGTTGCTCTCTTGGATTTGCAGTCCAAAGGTGGTCGCGAAGATGACATCTAGCGCCACATTGTAGATGTCTTCACCAGCTTCAAAAGCATGCCCCTGTGCCACCTCCGTCTTTAAGTTCCAAAGTTTTATAAAGGTCTCTGTGTTGGCGTATATCTGTGGACCACCAACACCATGGAGAAAGGCAGGTGTCATGAGATCTTTCAAGAGGTTTCGGTGAAGTTTGAACCTATTCTCTGTCGATTTCATACTGATATGCATATCTGGCACCAGCCCCATGAAGACATCAGCTGTGAAATCAGATCGGTCGAACTCTTTCGTCCGTCGAAGGAGGATGTCAGAGCTCTCGCGGTGATCGGATACGATGACCCAAGGCCGGGCAAAGGGCCTTCCAAAAACTTGCACAACAGGCGATTGATGTTTGGTGATCTGTTCTGTGATCCACGGCCAGATTTCCTCAGTTTTGGCCATATAGCTCATCATCTCTGGTACGTCGCCAAGGAGAGATCGGGTTGCCGACTCATTGTATGGAATGCCAGGAATGGGCTTGGGAAGAAGCCTGCGATAGCCAGTATAAAGCAGGACGATACAGATAGCGACGGGTATGAAAAATGGAGCAGTCGCGGGTATTGTGTCAATGACACGGAGAGCTGATAGTCCTATCATGGCTGGGGAATGTGTTTGCCAAACGGACAGAGAAGATGAGGCAGTACATGCTATCTGACCACGTCGAGCAGGACCGTCCAACTTTATGTCCTCTGTATCTCCTGCGGACATTCCAGGGTGGACGATCCTCCGTCAGCTCTTACCATAGGACATCACCACGACATACCCGTAAAAGCAACATTTACCACTTGCGGGTATCGCGGCCGACTCATCAGGCTCTTTCTGTACACCCTTGGGCTGTCTGACATGGCAGTGTTGCCTGCGTGCAACCATGGTGATGAGTTCGTCCGGCGAATCATGGGAGCCCGGTGATAGGTAGCGGCGCTCTCGACCGAAAGCATGTCTTCGCCATCTCAATGTCATGTTCGACGTCGTAGGCTGTCAAGGCGAGCATATCGTGTCCAGATGCTGACACGAGCACTGGAAGGTGGGGTTTTCAGGCACTATAATAGGGGATCATGGTAGCGGTACCTCGAAGGGTCCGATGCCACTGGCCCTGAGCCAACAGAAAGAATCTCACCCCAACATAGATTGAACTTCGTTACTATTAGTACTCGGGACAAGAAAACCTCAACGGCATTATAGCACGTGCTCAACACCAACTGTAAAGAGGGGTTGAAAAAGGGGATGTTGCGTACTCGTATTATATGGGGATCATCATCGTTGTCCATCTGCCAAAGACAAAATAAACTGTGCCACTGGAGGGGGCACCAAAGGGGCTTGGTTTGATTGGACGGGCGGGTGGCTCTTCACCTGTCAAGGCGTGTTGCCGGTCGAGGGCCCAGCCCATTGGATCTTCACGAGTGGCTTTCTCGCTAAGGATGCGAAACCTCATGGCTCCAAGAAGGTCTAAGCCTGGATGGGGAGGTCAAGATTGATTTTCCCGGGGTCGCACTCCAGTCATGGTGTCATTGGAACTGCGGCGGCAGCGGCATCTGCTGGGATCAAGAAAGCCACCAAACTGCGCCCTCAGACAAACCACTCTCGTTCCAGGCAACACTGTTTCTTCTGATCCTTGGTCGGCACCACTGCTCTAGGAGGGTGCTTGTCTGGTCTCGCAACATGTCTTTCCTTTCGACACTGTACATATTGCCCATGGGTCGCCCGCTTCTCTTCGTGTGAATCTTGATTGCCTCCTCCATCCCTCCACGATTCCGCTGAACTCAGTGCGTGTCAATGGCAATGCTAGGCACGGAACATCAACTGTGCTGAGAAGACAAGCGCAATCGAGACCGAATATTCTCTCTCCGGCCAGGTTCTTGTGGTCGCATCATGGCTCTCTTTGTGCGCCAGGTCGTTACCTTGACTCTCAAGAATCTCCTGCTTGCTTTTGTCCGGCGCTGGTTCTCGACCTTAATCCGAGCGTTTCTTTTGCCTTGCGTCTTTGTCGGCTTCCTGTGCGTCAACCCTACTTCCATGCTCTGGCAAACCCTTCTAACCTCTCAGATCTTATGCTCGCTTTCTCTTTATTCCTCCCAGCGTCTATGGCATTGGTGACCCCACGCCGATTCGAAGTCTGTCCGAAGCGCTGGATCTGGTCTCTGGTGGCAGAGATAAACTTGTTTTCGTGAACAACGGGTTTACAGATGGTCCCATTCAATCAGTCATTGAGAAAGTCGTGAATGATACTGGGTCATTTGGTGGTCGCGTCGAGATATTGTCACAAGAGGAGGAGCTCTTGACTGTGTGTCGGAACTCGATCAGAGGAACTTCGTCATGCATAGCCGGCGCTGTCTTTTTCTCCTCACCCTCTGAAGGAGAGGCTGCTCGGTGGAATTACACTATCCGTGCAGATGGCGGACTTCAGTCCAAAATTGTGACTGACTCCTCCAAGAACGATGTCGAGATCTACTTGCTTCCCCTGCAGCACGCCATTGACCGTGCCATTTCGGAGGCTGAGGCCGGCACTAATGGAGCTACAGTTCTGCCTGATGCAGCAGAAGAATACCCTTACACTTCCCAGACCAAAAAGGAGCGGCTGAGACGCATCCGAACCCGATATATGGGAGGCATCATCGACATCCTAGCTGTGGCTTTCTTCATTGGGGTAGTAGGTGTTACGTACCAGCTTACTGGAGTCATCGCCTCAGAGAGAGAGAATGGAATGGCCCAGCTTCTTGATTGCATGATGCCCAATTTGAAGAGATGGCAACCACAGATGGCACGAATTATCGCTAACCACCTGGCATTTGACCTGCTCTACGGGCCGGGTTGGATCATCATGGCAATTATTCTCTGTGCAGGTGTCTTCAGCAATACTTCAGCTGGCATTGTCATCATCTTCAATATTCTGGCCGGACTGTCGATGTCATCCTTTTCAATTCTGGGAGCTGCGTTCTTTAAGAAAGCCCAGCTGAGTGGAATCACTTCTGTCATCGTAAGTCTTCTACTTGCCATCATCGCGCAGGTCGCCAGCAAGGCCGGCACAGCATCTGTCGCCATACTTTCTCTTCTTTTTCCACCTATGAATTACGTATACTTCATCATTTTCATGGCTCGCTGGGAAAGACAGGACCTTGCCACGAATCTGGTGAGACGGGCGCCGAATAACACATCCGCTTTACCCGGCATTGCTCTCTGGATCTTTTCGATAATTCAGATTTTTGTCTTCCCAATCCTTGGTGCTTATGTCGAACGTACGCTATATGGAACAGTGTCGCAAAGTCGAAAGACCACATATTCAGACGACACTGCCTCTATTTCATTGTCTGGGTTCACCAAGGAGTATCCGCCTTCGTGGTTGGCGAGAATTCGCGCATTCTTCACGAGGAAACAACTCACCACTGTACTCGCCGTTGACAATCTAACCTTAGATGCCACACGAGGCCATATAGTGGTGCTACTAGGCGCCAATGGAAGCGGGAAATCCACCACTTTGGACGCAATTGCTGGTCTCAGTTCCATCACCTCTGGTGATATAACCGTCAACTTTCCCGAGGCAAACACAGGTCTAGGGTTTTGTCCTCAGAAAAATGTGCTATGGGATGATCTGACCGTGGAGGAGCATGTTCGCATTTTCAACCGCATCAAGAGCCAGAAGCCCTCTTCGAAAGAAGACAACCTGCAACTTCTGGCCTCATGCGACATCGTTCGAAAGATGAGTGCCCGTTCAAAGACGTTGTCAGGAGGTCAGAAGCGCAAGTTACAGCTGGCTATGATGTTTACTGGCGGCTCGCGAGTATGTTGCGTGGACGAGGTGTCCTCGGGTCTTGATCCATTATCACGGCGGAAAATCTGGGATATTCTGCTTGCTGAACGTGGGTCGAGGTCGATCGTTCTCACCACACATTTCCTCGACGAAGCTGAGCTCCTTGCTGATCATATCGCTATCCTGTCGAAGGGCATTCTGAAGGCCTCAGGGACTTCGGTAGAGTTGAAACACAAACTCGGCTCTGGCTACCGAGTTCATATCTATCACACCCATGGGTCTCAGCAGCTTTCAGCGTACATGGATGTCAATCATGTGCGACGAGACGATCAAACGATTTATGCCTTGACAGACTCGGCAAAGACGGCAGACTTTCTACGTCGCATCGAAGGCGAGGGGGTCGTGGAGTACCAGGTCAATGGTCCCACCATCGAAGACGTCTTTCTGAAGGTGGCTGAGGAGGTGAGACGGTCGGAAGGACTGGCGGAAAAGGCGGGCTCCGATCCCATCCTCCAGGAGGTCGGTAGTCACAGCAGTACTGAGATTGACCCCGACAGCGCTTCCAAAACAATGATTAGAGACGAGTCTTCGGGAGAAACCCCTCAGCTTCTGGACGGACGTCGCATCAGCATGCCTCAACAAGCTCTCGTACTTTTCTCCAAACGATGGGTCGTACTCCGTCGGAACACTCTTCCCTATCTTGCGGCATTACTGATTCCAATCATTGCTGCTGGACTCGTCACTCTCTTCCTCGACAATTTTGAAAAGACGACCTGCAATCCGGCGTCATTAGCTCTGGTGTCCGATATTGAGTCGTTATCATCGCAGATTGATTACGATCTTGTGGCAGGACCACGAGATCGTCTGGGGCAAAATGCAATCCAACTTTTCGCTTCCACACTCGCCGGCAGCACGGGTGTTGCAGGAATTGCAGCAAATACAACAAAGCTGCTAGATTCTATCCATCTCGTCGATACCCTCGATGAATTCAACAACTACATCGAGACCAGGTTTGCCAATGTGACCCCTGGAGGTTTTTTCCTGGGAGACAAAACTTCACCGCCAACATTTGCCTGGCAGGGAAACGGAAACCTTGCATTTTCGGTCATTATACAGAATGCCATGGACACCTTGTTGACCAATATCTCCATTTCAAATCAATACCAAGCCTTTGACGTGCCTTGGGGTGCCGACGTTGGAAAAGCATTGCAATTGATCACGTATTTTGGGCTCGCCATGGCAGTCTACCCATCTTTCTTCGCCCTGTATCCAACAATTGAGCGGCTGCGCAACGTTCGAGGACTCCATTACAGCAACGGCGTCCGATCGGCACCTTTGTGGCTTGCATACACTTCGTTTGACTTCGTCATTGTCGTCCTTACCAGCTCGATCACTATTATCATCTTCCGGGCAGTGACTGATGTCTGGTATCACATTGAATACCTCTTTGTGGTGTTCTTTTTGTATGGCCTGGCTTCGACACTGTTGTCGTATGTCATCTCCCTCTTCTCGAGGTCGCAACTCGCAGCCTTTGCATTCGCGAGTGGTGGTCAGGCCGTGATGTTCTTGCTTTACTTTATTGCTTACATGTCGGTCCTCACCTATTCACCGATCGATAAGATAGACAGGAACGTCAATATCTGTCACTTCACAATCGCAGCCATCTCTCCCGTGGCCAACCTGACCCGCGCACTTTTTGTTACTCTTAACGTGTTTTCGATCACCTGCAGAGATCGAGAATTTGCTTCTTATGCTGGATCAATGACCACGTTTGGCGGTCCCATCTTGTATTTGATTTTGCAATCATTCTTGCTCTTTGCGCTACTATTGTGGTGGGATTCGGGTCCTCTGTTTCGACGGTTCGGGAAAAAACAACAGGAAGAAGAGGTGGAAGAGAGAGACACCATGGAAGCAGAAGTCTCCAACGAACTCACAAGGGTGTCATCGTCGCAAGACGGTCTTCGTGTTCTAAATCTCACCAAGCGATTTGGCAAAACGCTCGCCGTGAACAATGTCACATTTGGAGTGCCTCGTAGTGAAGTCTTTGCCCTCCTCGGGCCAAACGGAGCTGGAAAGTCGACGACAATCTCCCTGATACGAGGTGACATCCAGCCCAGCCGTCGAGGAGGCGATATTCTGGTCGACAATGTCTCGGTGATCCGACACCGGGCGCAGGCGCGCTCTCGACTTGGTGTCTGCCCTCAGTTCGACGCGATGGATACCATGACCGTCTCGGAGCACCTGCATTTCTATGCCAGAGTCCGAGGTGTGAGCGATCCCCGGCACAATGTCGAGGCGGTGATGCGAGCGGTTGGCCTCGAGCAGTATGCACATAGGATGGCGGCCAAATTGTCTGGTGGCAACAAGCGCAAGTTGTCCCTTGGGATCGCGCTCATGGGCAACCCAAGTGTCCTCCTGCTGGACGAGCCTTCTTCAGGCATGGATGCGGCGAGCAAGCGCGTCATGTGGAGGACGTTAGAATCGGTGGTTCCTGGTCGATCTCTGGTGCTCACGACTCATTCAATGGAGGAAGCAGACGCACTCGCAACACGAGCTGGTATCATGGCAGGCAAAATGTTGGCACTTGGGACAACTGACTATCTTCGCAGAAAACACGGCGACGCGTATTATGTCCACCTCGTACATAGCAGAGCCCCACACGCCTCCGATGAAGACATGCTGCGCATTCGAAACTGGATACAACGGAATTTCCCCAATGCGAATATCGAAAGTAAGGTATATGCAAGTCAGATCCGATTTTCGGTCCCACCCAAAACTTTGTACGCGAGCAAGGATGGCGAAATTAGTGTTGAATCTGGGATCGCGGCTCTATTCACTGCCCTAGAGACAAACAGGTCAGAGTTGCAGATTGAATACTACAGCGTCAGTCGCGCAACGTTGGATCAAGTTTTCCTCAATATCGTGGGCAAGCACAATGTTGAAGAAGAGGGCGGCGAAGGACCCCTTGCGCCACAGGCCAGTTTCGTCAAGGAGCTCTCCCGGCTGCGGTCTCGTCTGGCACATAAATGAAGAGGGTGGTTTTCTTGAGTTAGGTATACAAGAGGTATACGAGAACAAAACCAAACAGGCGGGAACCTCTCTCTCTCTATATCCTGGACTGCTGGAAAATGGGCGGCCCTTGTATGTCTGTCGTTTTGACGATGTCATTCCTATTGTTTGCACCGCATTGGGAAATTCGGCCGCTATACCCTTGTTACAGTTGGGCAACATCCGGCGGGAAAAACAGAAGCAGAAAATGGGATTTGTAATGGCCTACACTACTTGTTCGGTCCTTAGGCGGGTTTCAGCTCGCTAGACAGTGCAGATGGGCTATGGGGGGGTCGGATTCCGCACCAAACTTCGGCTCAACAAAAACTATGATATCCTCAGCCATCCCCTGGATCCCTCTGTGTGCGAGGGGAGAAGGAGAGGAGGTGGGGAGATACTTGTCTCGTATCTTGGCTCCGCAACGGATTTTGGCGATCGGCTTTTGGTTCAATCAACGTGTCAGCCTCGGCCACTCAGTCCATGAGTCAAGCAGCAGGGACTCGCTAAACTCCCGGACTGTTGCCGCCGATAACCCCCCAATAGCAATGCCTTGAATGCCCCTCGTTCAAGGACTTTGTGTAAAGACCTAGCCTCACCGTCTGCCTTTATCGAGAAGCTGGAAGCTCGTCTCCGTGAACAAGATTCAGCTGTTTCAGGCAATTGAGAACACCCCACTCCATTATGGGCTCTTCGAGATACCCGATATGGGTTCCCAAAACAGTGGAGGCAAGAGTCGTCGTTGACTGGTGCGTTCAGTCGGATGCCGCTCTGCCGGGCCATGCACGAAGCGCACCAACGCATGTCCCAAGTGGAGGCTAGCGGTCAGTGGCCACTGGCTAGAAGTCCGCCGATTTTCCAAAGTATTTTCCAATTCCTTTTCCGTGGATATTCTTTTTCAGACCATTGCATTTACGATTTGACCTACCGGTCGTGCCTGAGGACACTTGGAGCAGCTTTTGTCTTTGTTGGTTTTTTTTTTTGGTGATACCGTATTGCATTGGGTCTACCGGCAAGCTCTGAACCACTCAACCACACTTGACCGTTCATGTGGGGAAAGGAAGGATCATAGCCGAACAAAAAGACTTGGTAGGGACGGGCCCAAGCTCACAACACCATGGTCGACACCCTTTCAAAAGAATTGGGCCTGGGCCAACCGGCACAACAGCACGGTGCGACCACGGATCACGCTTCTCAAGGAGATACCCGTCAATATGACGAAAAGGAGCCTGGCGCAATTCGAGATAGAGAAACATTTGCTGTTGAAAAGCACTATGAAAGACCTCGGATATCAACCGACTCTTATGGTCTGCAACGCACCACCTCAGGTGTCAATGTTGAACAGGCGGAGAGGGATTTCGCCGAACTGAGCAGGGAACTGAGTGCGATCAGTCGTCGAGTCTCGCGGACACACTCGAAGGCTTCTCATGTCAGGGCAAGAGATGTGGAGAAGGCCATCAGTTCCTCTGATGAGACTTCGGACGATGTCTTTGACTTGGAGACCACGTTACGCGGTGCGAGAGAGGCGGACGATGCTGCAGGGATCAAGCCCAAATATATTGGTGAGTTCGGGACACCTAGATATCCCTCTTTCTTGGGACTTATCACAGTCAACAGGTGTGGTGTGGGAAAACCTCACTGTCCGCGGTATTGGTGGCGTCAAGAACTTTGTCAAGGTCTTCCCTGATGCCTTCGTCGATTTCTTCAACGTGCCGGGTACGATCATGAGCATTCTGGGGATGGGGAAGAAGGGTCGCGAGTTCAACATCTTACAAGGCTTTCGCGGCGTCGCGAAACCGGGTGAAATGGTACTTGTGCTGGGTCGACCCGGAAGTGGCTGTACGACCTTCCTCAAAGTGCTCGCCAACCAACGTTATGGCTATACAGGCATAGACGGCGAAGTTCTCTATGGTCCTTTTGATGCAGCTACCTTCGAGAAGCTCTACCGTGGCGAGGCGGTTTACAACCAGGAGGACGACGTACACCATCCCACCCTGACTGTTGGTCAAACACTAGGGTTTGCCCTTGACACGAAAACGCCAGGGAAGCGTCCCTTGGGTCTCAGCAAAGCCGAATTCAAGGACAGGGTTATCCGATTGTTGCTCAAAATGTTCAACATCGAGCACACCATCAACACCATCGTGGGCAACCCTTTCATGCGTGGTGTTTCTGGCGGAGAAAGAAAGAGAGTCTCGATCGCTGAAATGATGGTCACTCGAGCCACTGTCTGCTGTTGGGATAATAGCACCCGCGGACTCGATGCATCGACTGCCCTTGACTACGCCAAATCGCTCCGAATCATGACCAATATCTACCAAACCACCACTTTCGTTTCGCTGTACCAAGCATCTGAGAACATCTACAGCCAGTTTGACAAAGTCATGGTGATCGACAAAGGTAGACAAGTCTTCTTCGGTCCGGCAAAGGAGGCGAGGGCATATTTTGAAGGGCTGGGTTTCCTGGAAAAGCCTCGTCAGACGACACCCGACTACCTGACGGGGTGCACCGACGAGTATGAACGGGAATATAAGCCAGGGCGATCTCCTGAAAATGCACCTTCAACCGCCGACTCGTTCGTGGATGCGTTCAACCAATCCGTCTTCGCCGAAAGACTCGAGAAAGAGATGGCCGACTATCGAGAATCCATCCAGCACGAAAAGCAGGTGTACGATGATTTCGTGGCAGCACATCGCGAAGCCAAACGAAAACATACACCCAAGAACTCGGTGTATTCGGTGCCGTTCCACTTGCAAATCTGGGCCTTGATGCGACGACAATTTCTGATCAAATGGCAAGATAAGTTCTCTCTGGTGGTTTCGTGGATCACATCTATTACCATCGCCATCATCGTCGGTACGGTCTGGTTGCATCAACCCAAAACTTCCGCGGGAGCGTTTACTCGAGGTGGTGTGCTCTTCATGGCTTTGCTCTTCAACGCTTTTCAGGCATTTTCGGAACTGGCATCTACTATGCTGGGTCGACCGATTGTGAACAAGCATCGAGCATACACTTTCCACCGACCCAGCGCGTTGTGGATTGCACAGATTGTCGTCGACCTGGCCTTTGCGTCTGTCCAGATCTTCGTCTTCAGTGTCATCGTCTACTTTATGACAGGCTTAGTCCGGACTCCCGGGGCATTCTTTACGTTCGTGCTTATCATTATCACGGGCTATCTCTCCATGACTCTGTTCTTCCGTACCATTGGCTGTCTGTGTCCGGATTTTGACTACGCCATCAAGTTCGCCGCCGTTATCATCACCTTGTTCGTCATCACATCTGGCTACATCATTCAGTATCAAAGCCAGCAAGTGTGGATGCGATGGATATTTTACGTCAACACCCTCGGTCTTGGCTTCGCAGCAATGATGATGAATGAGTTCATGAGGCTGACAATGCGCTGTACCGCTGAGTCGTTAATCCCATCGGGTCCTGGGTACAACAACATTGACCACCAGGTCTGCACCCTTCCAGGTTCTCAAGCGGGAGAGGTCGAAGTGTCAGGGGATGCCTATGTTAAACAGGGCTTTTCTTACGACCCGGCCGATCTCTGGCGTAACTTTGGTATCATCGTCGTTTTAATTGCATTCTTCCTTTTCACCAATGTCATATTAGGAGAAACGGTCAAATACGGCGCCGGCGGTCGCACGGTCACCTACTTCACCAAGGAAAACGACGAAAGGAAAGCCTTGAACGAGAAATTGCAGGAACGAAAACGAAGACGGCAGACGAAACAGGATGCCGGGGACAGCTCAGAGCTCAATATCACTTCCAAGTCTGTGCTGACGTGGGAGAATCTCACGTACGATGTACCTACTCCTGCTGGGCAATTGCGGCTGCTTAAGGATATCTTCGGATACGTGCGTCCAGGGCAGTTGACCGCTTTGATGGGCGCGAGTGGAGCCGGTAAAACGACGTTGCTTGATGTCCTTGCCTCTCGAAAGAATATCGGTGTGATCGGTGGTGACATCTTGGTTGACGGTCAAAAGCCAGGCGTTGGGTTTCAGAGAGGGACTTCGTACGCGGAGCAGCTCGATGTTCACGAATCGACTCAAACAGTCCGAGAAGCTCTCCGGTTCAGCGCCGATCTTCGCCAGCCGTACGAAGTGCCCAGAGAACAAAAGTACGCGTACGTGGAAGAAGTCCTTTGCCTACTCGAACTCGAAAACCTTGCCGATGCCATTATCGGCAGCCCCGAAAGCGGACTGTCGGTCGAAGAGCGGAAGAGGGTGACCATTGGCGTTGAACTTGCCGCAAAGCCTCAATTGCTCCTCTTCCTCGATGAGCCCACGTCGGGTCTTGATTCACAATCCGCGTTCAATATTGTCCGCTTCCTCCGCAAACTCTCTGCCTCTGGACAAGCCATTCTCTGTACCATCCATCAACCCAACAGTGCCCTTTTTGAGAACTTTGACCGGCTGCTCCTGTTGCAACGAGGTGGAGAGACTGTCTATTTCGGAGACATAGGCAAAGACGCACACGTCCTTTTGGGCTACTTCCACAAATACGGCGCCGACTGCCCTCCAAATGCTAACCCAGCCGAGTGGATGCTGGACGCCATCGGAGCTGGCATTGCAGCTCGCATTGGAGACAGGGACTGGGGGGATATTTGGCGCGAAAGTGACGAACTCGCGACTGTCAAGGCCGAGATTATCGACATGAAAGCGAAACGTCAGCGCGAAGTTGCTGGCGAGCCCAAGCTGGATGAGAGAGAGTACGCCTCCCCTCTGTGGCATCAGATCAAAGTCGTGTCCAATCGGACCCATTTGGCCTTCTGGCGTTCCCCCAACTATGGTTTTACGAGGCTGTTCAACCATGTGGCTATCGCTCTGCTTTCAGGTCTGGCGTTCTTGCAGCTCGACGACAGCCGATCAAGCTTACAATACCGCGTCTTCGTCATCTTTCAAGTCACCATCATTCCAGCCCTGATATTGGCACAGGTGGAGCCCATGTACGACCTTTCCCGGCTCATCTTCTATCGAGAATCCGCAGCGAAAGCGTATAGTCAATTCCCGTTTGCTTTTGCCATGGTCTGTGCCGAGATGCCGTACAGCCTTTTGTGTACGGTTGGGTTCTTTGTCCCGATCTACTACTTGCCTGGGTTCAACAGCAACAGTTCGAGGGCGGGCTATCAGTTCTTCATGGTGCTGATTACAGAGTTGTTCTCCGTGACGCTGGGCCAGATGGTTGCAGCGATCACGCCGTCGAGCTTCATCTCCAGCTTGATCAACCCATTCATCGTCATCGTCTTTGCCTTGTTTTGCGGCGTCACCATCCCAAAGCCACAGATCCCCGGCTTCTGGCGTGCCTGGCTGTACCAACTTGACCCCTTCACTCGCTTGGTGTCAGGGATGGTCACCACGGAATTGCACGACCGACAGGTGGTCTGTACCTCGTCCGAGCTCAACTCGTTCCCTTCTCTACCGGGGCAAGACTGTGGCGAGTACATGAGCAACTTCTTCGAACGCGGCGGGCCGGGCTACATTGTCAGCAACGTCACCGACACGTGTCGGTACTGCGCTTACAAGATCGGGGACCAATTCTACGAGCCCTTGCAGTTGAGTTTCAACGACCGTTGGCGGGACCTAGGCATTTTTGCGGCCTTTATCGCGAGTAATCTGATCTTGCTGTTCTTGGCATCGAGATATTTGAATTTCAATAGAAGATAGATTGGGTTATTATCGCATGGCGCGGGGCATGTACATAGGGATTGGAAATTGCACAGGGAAGCGATGCATTGCCATAGGAGGAGAGAAAAAAAAGGGGGGCGCGCGGCCCTAAAACACCTCCCCTCTGTGGGCACGAAAGGGGAACACAAGTTTTGAATGACAACTGGTGGTCCTGTTGTTATGTAGTATGTAGTGGTGACTACGAGGTAACCTCTATTACTCGAGAACGAAAAAACTATTAATTTCCGTTCATTCTTCGATCCTAGAGGGTGACTGAAGGGCCGCTTTAACCCGAGCTTTAACTGAGCTCACCTTTGGCGGAGCATCACTGAACCCTCCCTGAGCGCTCCTTGAGTAAAATACAATTAGAACCAGCGGCTACTGTTCACAACTGCGCTGACTCGATGCTTCCCATGATGCCGCATGAAAAGTTCCACGCAGCTTGAACTTTTGGTAGGCTATCCTACCGCCGCCGAACTAATGTGGAACAAATATCGTCGTCTTCTAATTACGCGGCGTGTGAAAGCGTCTGCAGACTTTAATCCATCTCATAAAAAGGGAAATTTGCTATTTACTCCTTACGATGTTGAAAAATCTGAACCACAACGGGAAATGTTAAAAACATAAAAAAAAGAGAATTGGTCACTACGAGGGTCGAACTCGCGACCTTGGCGTTAACCGCTTTTCAATGCTATTAGCACCACGCTCTAACCAACTGCAGAAGTAATTAGTGATTATTCGATGAACTTGGTGAATGGTAGCTACTAACCTGAGCTAAGCGACCTGTTCGAACTTGAATTGAATCCTCGAGACTCAAAATTATATAAAAGAATTTTGTTCTCGGAAGAGATTTGTTCTATGACGTCATGATGTCTCCACTGTCCTAAATGCTTCGGTCCGTCTACATCTCCCTTCAAGTTCAGCGGCAGCCTCAGGCTGTTCTTTGAAGTCACAATCATACCGCTCAATGACTTCTCCGAACAATCTACGGATCAGGGGCCTGTCACAGACATTGTAGACAAAGAAGCGCGAACGTCTCCTCTTCCTCCGCAACATGTTCGACGAACCAAGAATGCGCTGCAATACTAGAAAATGCACGGAGCCGAACATCTTCAGATGTGACATGCGCGCGGTTCTCGCCAATACAGATCGCCAACCAATTTGCAGAGAAGGCAGCGGGTGTCTTGAGCACAAAGCAGGTTGAAAACTTTTATCATTTTCTTACAAGAGCCCAGACCCGTCAATCGAGAAACCCTGAGGGGAATTGTTCAGGATCGTTTCCATACTTTCTGTCAGGCCGAAATTGCAATGACTGGAGAGCCAAGAGACCGGCTTGCAATACCACCTGTGCCAAAGACACGCTATGTTTCGCCGTCCTTCATGTCGTTCTTCTCCAGGTCCAATAAGGGGAGAGGGAGAGACGGCGTACTTATATCCTAGAGAACCAACACAAAAGCCGACTTCTCGCCGGGCCTTCGAACGAAGTAGGCAGATATCCATTATTGCCACGCAAGAGAGCAGCATAGGAGGCGCCCAACTAAGCAGTTCGAGCGTACTAGGAAGGTGGCCGAGTTGTAATCTCCCAGCATCCTGAACGGGTCCCATCGTCTAAAGTTAATGAAAGTCGCTGTTGTGAAATGAAGACGAAGAGGGAAGACCAAAGGCTCAGGCAGACTCCGGGAGCGTTCAGTGAGCAGCAGGTGAGCCGAAGGTGAGCCAAGCGGCGAGCAGCTAATCAGAAATTGAAGACTTAGGACAGGTTTTTCGTACGACGCTACCTAGGTACCGTCGGGATAGGATATTGTGTACGAGGTATAGTTGGTACACGCATTATCATTACGTAGTGTTGATTTTGAGGTTAGAGGGCAAAACCACCAGAAGAATTCAGTAAATTAGGACGGACGTATGCGTTCTCCTGCATCCTTTACCATTTGCAACTGTTTCTCACTCCAGCGGGTGTATTGGCACTGAAGTCCGTCATTGTATCACTCTAGAGTTCGTGAATCGCAAAGCGGGTTAGTGCCATTCTGCCTTCCACGTGACCTTTGCACGCACAATAAGGTCTCGTCTCCTCCCTCCTCCTCATCTCCACCGCCACACAAACCGGTTTTTATCACTTGCTTTCCATCATCCTCCATCATCAAATGTGGACACCAAGGTCCGCCCCGACATTGTGGCGAGTCGGGTCACTCTCTCAACCCCCTCCCCAGCCCGTGCCACCAATGCTTTGTTCCTCAACCCGTCCACTCAAGGCAGACATTTCCTGACCCCGCCTTCGCACGCGCCGCCGTTTTATGGAATTGTGGCTTGAATCTCTGACGTCGTTCATCTTTTTCCGCTTCTTGCGAACTTGAGCAACCGCACGCACATGGCTGAATAGGCCTGGGCAAAGGAAGCCAGGGTCAGGGCCAGCCAGCTAGCCAGCCATCTTTTCTCTACTTTCTCCCTCTCTCCCTCTCTCACATCTGCAGGGTTCAAAAGTGTCGTGTTTGGCTTTCCCATCACCGAACATGGCCTCCTCTTTTTCTTCGAGTGGTTAAGAAAAGTGTATTGTCCGCCTGGCACATGCACCTCTTCTTCTTTCCCTTTCCTTCCCTTCCGTCGCATCTTTGGTTCTTTTGTCCCAGCAGCAGCATTCAACCCCTATTTTCTTAACAGGCACTGCTGTGGTACTTTTACTTTAATTCTAATTTCTCGCGCACTAATCAATTTGGCTGTGACAGCACATCAGAATGCCTTCCGCACTCATGGAGAACAGAAATGGCGAGCGCGACTATGATCAGGAGGGGGAGGAGAAGTCTCTTCACGAGTGAGTTGAAGCTGCATGAAGGGCTCAAGGCAGACCCTGCTAGATCGCCTGACAGATATCATTGGAGCTCTTGTTACATACATAGATCGTTCACTCACCTACGCTTTCTGCAGGCTTCTGACCTCTTCCTTGGTGGACGTCTACGTCGGTCAGGACTCGACCCGCTGGTCTCTCCACGAGGAACTCCTCTGCTACCACTCACCCGTCTTCTCGTCCGTCTTCCGCGAGGATGGAAAGGACGAGGAGAAGAAATCTGGGGGAGGAACCACCAACAAGGCCTACCACCTCACGGACGATGACGACTACCCCTTTGAGCTTATGGTCGGCTGGCTGTACTCCAAGTCTCTGCAGACGCCAAAGACGGAAAAGGACATCGGCCCTCTCCTTGACTTGTATCTGCTCTCGGAGAAGTTGCAGATCAAAAAGCTCAGCACCGACGTGGTCGAAGCGGTCCGAGAATTCTACCACAGCACCTCTACCTACCCAGGCCTGCGCCGAGTCCAGTACATCTATGCCGAGACGGACGAGGACAACGAGATGCGCGAGATGATGGTCTCTTCGGTTGCGCGCCAGTTGACCACCAGCGACAAGATCCCCGCACATTGGGCGACGGCCCTGAAGCGCAACGGACAACTCGCCGTCGACATCATCCGGGCGATTCAACAATGGCACATTGAGGAGCGTAGCATCCCCGACGTCCGTGACGGCAGCCGGATCCGGGGTCGATTGCTCAACGGCAACATCTTCAGCGCGGTCGAGCGTGCCGCCAAGTCGCACGAGACGGACGACACCAACGACACGAACCTAGGGGTCGAGAGTCTGAACAGCGGACCGAGTGATGCACCGAATGTGAAGAGCGACGCTGAAGAGTAAGTCCGCGCCCGTTCGTGTACCACCAGTTCATCCTGGCAGAGAGGAATGGCGTAGACTAGGATCTCGCTGGCCCTTTTTTCTTGCGAGATTCCTCCACCACGCCTATCTCCTTGTCCTTGTGAACGCCAAAAGATAAAAAAAAATCATAAAAAAAATATAAGGAAAAGAAAAAATATCCAATGAAATTGAGAGAGATATGAAGAGCGTAAGCTGAGCCAGAACCACGCAAACAAAAGAGGCCCGTTATTACCGTACCCGCCACCGCGACCGCCAGAGCCGCCAACTAGCCCGCCGGACCAAAGGCCCGAAGAACCAGGAGGAGGAGGAGGAGGAGGAGCGGCGGCGTCAGGAAGAGGAGGGGGGGGCGAAGGAAGAGGAGAAGGAGATGACGGGCCAGGTGCAGCGGATTCAAAGGTCGATATTGAGGCGAAAGGCGACACCCCAGGTGCTAGCGACAACGATAACGATAGAGAGAAGGAAGATGGACAACCACAACAATGCCATTCCGGCGACGACCAACCATATGATGAACGGCATCAAACGTCCTCTTTCTCTTCCTCCTCGTGCTCCTCCTCTTCATCATCGTCATCCTCCTCCAACGAAGAAACCAGCGATACCACCTCTGGCCCTCAGCACCCGACCGACTCGTCCCCTTGCCCAGCGACAACTGCACCCACCAACCATGCTAGCGACAAAAGACACCCCCCATCTGCATACAAGGCACTGCTGACGGAGGCGTGGCGCTTCTCCTCGAAGGGCAACCGGGCGGAGAGCATGTTTCTGGCCTCGGCGTGGGCCGTGTATCTGGTGTATTTCCTCGGATATGCCATTGGAAAGTAGAGTAGTTCAATGAGTGGAATAAAATCAATATATGTATTTTGGTGATTTAAGCCATCCCCTCTCCCTCCGTCCTTCCCGACGACCCTCCTGGCTCCGCTCCAGAACACAAAACCAAAACCAAAACCAAAACCAAGCCACTCATTCACTCACTTACTCACTTACTCACTTACTCACTTACTCACTTACTCACTTACTCACTTACTCACTTACTCGCTCACTCGCTACTCGGCCTACTTCTACCTGTACCTTGTACTTGATACTTGGACCCTCGTACTTTTCTTTTCTTTCTTTCTTCAACGTAAACATCAACGTAAAAACGCACGTGGTTTTAATGCCGTTCAGCGGCGTTTATATCCATCCCATGCATATCTTCCATGGAGAAAGGCACGAGAGGTTTACCAAGTACTGTAGGTAAACACCTACATAGAGGCCTAACTACCTACCTGGCTGCCTGCCTATCTGCCTAGCTCGCTAGGGATTTATGTGTGTGTACGAGGTACATACTGTATGGCCATAGGTTTCGGCCTTTTTTTTTTTTCTTGTGGCGACCTTCAAGTATGGATGGATGGATGGATGTATGTATGTATGTATGCGTGCGTGCCGCAGTGCCTCGTCTCGTCTCGCGTGTATCCCTCCATACTATTATATACATTGCCCGCCCTTCTCGTTAGTTCTACAGTGGTCACTGACAAAGTGTCCAACTGGACCTGCGACGCACACAAAGAGTCACGGAGATGAACAAACAAGGATAAAAAGGTACACTGTAATTGGTACTCCTACACCACTTCCGGACCCCAGGAGTTGACACCATGCTCCCTCCCACCGCAAGACGGCAAGTAGCCACTAACAATGTCACTGTTTCAGGCTAGAAAGCATGGGCCAACATCGTCTCAGCCTCGTCCAACACATCCAAGCCAATGCCCCGTCAACCCCCGGTTTGGAGCGACGGACCAAGTAACCACTAAGAAACAACATGTATGAAGCTCCCTCAAACCCCCAAGCCCCTTCACTTCCTCAGTTTCTCACCTCGTCCATTCCAATGCATGACTGATACAGGCGCATTCCAACCGTAGCTTTGTCTGGGCATCATAACTGAGGTGGGTACGTATGTCTCTGTAGATCAATCTTTTGCTCCCCAAGAAGCTTCGAGGTCCCGGCATGTAGAAGTGCAAAGAGGTGATATGAATGATAGTCTGCGCTCGATTCCATTAACTAGGGCCACTTTTATCCCCGTCGGTTCCGTCCACTACCATGCAGGGCATATCGCTTTCGACATTAGTCGTCTGTGAACTTTTGCCGCTTTGACTTTTGTATCTTCCTCCTCCTATCGACGAATGCTCGCTTTTATCTACAAAGAAGGCGCTCCAATGATATCAAGAACGATCGCGAAATATGACGGCAAGAGCCCGTCATGGTTTAGAAGACATGATAAATCCGTGGGCGGCGGCCAGTTCGGTGGAAACAAGGACTATGGCGAGAGGGACATCATGCACTTCATGCATAAGTGATTTCGAGCATTAGTTGGAGATCCGTTGGTAGAACAATAGATAGGCAACCTTGTTGTCCTTAACAAGGTACTTGGGATTTGGCGTCTGCTTCCCGGATGAGTCTTTGGGCGTCAAGGTTCCATTGACCACGGCACTCATTGTCGATTTGGTTCTTGAATGCCCATTGACTTGACTCCACGTTTTGTCCGAAGCATCATCCTCGTCAGTTCCTTGGTCAAATTGCTCGAAACGGTTGCCGCTAGCTGTGTGGCGTTCCAATGCTGCTGCAAGGACCTTCGGGTCTTCTTCGCTGCCACCCTCGGCGACCTCTTCGGCTCTGATACGACGCAGCAAGGTATCGTCCATGCGGATCCATTCGCGGCCATCTTGGCGGCGGATGTCGACAGTGTAGTGACCGCCGTTGGCGTTCTTGCCGTGATGGTAGATGACACCTGTAAGGCGGTATTTTGGCAAGCCACCGTGCGCCGTGTACTTGTTCCGCACCTGCAGAGGGAACACTTCCTTGGGGATTTCGAGTTCTAGCGGGTAGCCGACTTTTTTCCAGATCTTCTCCGCGCGTTTTGTGGTGTTGTCATAGTGGAATCGTTTCAGGTGTAGGATCAGGACTGGAGGTAGAGTTTCAATAAAGACTTGTTTTGTCGCAGTGGCTCTTACTCCTCTCGGAGTGTAAAAGTCACCCTGCATACTTTCCGGCCTCGTAAGTCCTTTCAAGGCGTCAATGATGTTGTTTACCTGAGGAGAACCGATATCAAGCTGCAACGGTGAGTATGGCTCCAAAGTGACGGACAACTTATTCCCGGACACTTTCAATTCGGATCGAAGTTTCCCACCAAAGATATTGGTCACAGGAGATTCTGCCGCAGTCATGCCCGAAGACCGAGTGACTGCAGACTTCTGCTTGTGGCCGACTTCCATCCAGCCATTCTCTGTATCAGCGTGCTCTGAGGCATTGGAAACACTGCCCACAGGCGTCGTTCGGCCGGAGCTGGAAGCCGTGGTAGATCTCATGGCGCGAGCACATTCTTCATGCAATTCTTCCAGTAAGAAGCCAAGGAATTCCTGGGCATCCTGCTGGTGGCCTCTCCTCATTTCTCGGAACCGAGGCAGATCTTTGATTGCAGCATAGACATACTCTGGAATAAAAGAGTCGCCATAGTTCTCGTAATCATCTGGCTTCAAACGCAGGCGGAGCTGATCCACAGAGTTTGCGGAGCAGATGATGGGGTACTCTCGTACAAACATGATGATTGCATCGACCAAGGGGGTGTCGCTTTTGAATGTATGTGGAGCTCTGTCAGCCAGTTTCGCTATGAAATCGTAGAATGGCAAGCAGAAAACAAGTACTTGCAACACGGAGTTCATGTAGCACATGTTTCCAGTATTGACAAGACCACGTGGTTTGAGAAAAGATATCTTAGTTGGCGCTTCAACGACAGAGTTCATTTCGTTCAGCACTTCGGATAGGGTCTCACTCTTTGCGGTTCCAGAAATAGTTGAGGCCGCCTTCGACGGTAAGGCTGTGGACTGGCCACTCCGCGCGTCATTAGCCTTGAACAGGTTTGCCCAGGATTTCGGTGGGGCAGGAGGCAAAACAACAGGAGCAGCATCTTCAGAATCCGGCTTCGTCTCTGACGCTTCTGTTGGGGTGATCTGTGTTTCCTTAATGTCTACAGGCGTTTGTGCTGGTTCGGATGTCTTTGACTGTGTCGAGACGACCGAGTCACGGTGGCTTGACCGCGCTGCAGAAGGGCTAGAAGGCAGGACTGGGACAGCTGGGAGAATGGGACCAGCAGGTCGGGCTTTTGGTTGAGTTGGGGTTTGCTGAGACTTTGACAAAGGAGCATGAACGGCAGAAGAGGGGGTCGTTGGTTGGGTAGAGGCAACTTCAGATGGGGCGTCCGACGGTAAGGGAGTCGATGCTTGTGTGGTAGGTTGTTCTGTGGAAATGTCTGCGGACTCATCCTCCTCTTGAGGTACCGATTCCAGCTGCTCTTGGGCGGGTCCTTCCTCAGCGGGCGTCGGAGTAGTTGGTTCAGGAGGGATTGGCTCTACCAATGGGTAGACGACCGGTTCTGAGGCAAGGAGGGAACGAGGAATCCGCCGTCTCTGCCTAGGAGCACGAGGTGGGAATGCTTCGCCGTCAACAGACAACCAAGGCACAGGGGGATAAAAAGGACCCCTGGGAGTATCAGCGGACGGGCTTTGGACCCGTTGAGGTGCGGGAGAAATTGCTGGGGAGATGGTATCTTTTCTTGTGTTCACCGTGCTCGAGGTACTGAGAGGAGGAGAAGGTGGTGTCTGAACCGGGTTTGAGGCAATGGATGGGGCGGTCGAGGTTGGTTGCGGCGGCACAGATGGCGGACCTTGAGGGTGTCGAGGCGCAGGCTGCACGTGCGGCTGGCTGGATACCACCAGCGGGCCGTGATGTGGATGAGGAGCTGCGAGAGGATATTGAGGAGGTGGTACAGGAAGCTGAGCATAATATGGCGGTCTGCCATGCATAGGATGCATGTGGGGTTGTTGATATCCATACCAGTTGGGTGGATAGTGCTGAGGGTACTGAGGCATCATTGGCGCCATATGCTGTTGATAGAATGGCTGGTATTGCGGATGCGGCCTCATGGGAGGCGGCATGTTCGCGTATGGCCCATCATGGCGCCTCTGAGGAGGCTGCATGGGCATGGGATGTTGCCCATAGGGATGGTGGTTTTGTTGCATCGTTCTAGAGTCGCGTTCAGGACCTTCTGCGCCAGGACATGATGTCAAACAGTGGGACGAAGCGCGTCTCTTCTCTTCTTGGTCGGTGGTCTCCTAAACCAACGATCTCTGCTGTGCCATACTTCACAGAGGGCGCAAAGACGACAGGCAGTTGGGGTGAGCGGTGATGGGAGGCTGCGCTGCTGCCAGGACTCATGCGCCCAGGGGAAGGTGAAGGAAGGTGAGGGAAAGCGCGGTCGGTTGAAGTCGATCGAGGCGATTACCACCGGACAGACGATGTGAGGCGCCTACGGACGGCTCACCGACAAGAGAGGAAGAAGAGTGGAGAGGAGAAGATGAAGATTGCTCTAGAGCTGGTCAAGCAAATTATGGAAGAGGTCCAAGTTGCAATCTTTCTGTGATGCGCAGTCACTCACAGTTCAAGTTCGGCGGATTTCGCAGTCGGCCGGTGGGCGCTAACCACGAACCACTGCTAGACCGGCTATTCGCCCCCTTCTCCAATCCTCGGTTGGCAATTAGGTAAGCCTACTGGGCGAGATTGGTTAGTCCTCTGTCTCGTCAGGAGTGGTGAGTGGTGCTGGTGGTGCCAGTGAGAGTCATGCTCATGCTCAAGTCCCCCGCCATGACTTGCCATCGCCATAGTCCTTCAACCCTGCGCTGGTCGTCGACTGTTTCCACCTCATTCAACTACCACCACCCCTTCACTAGGGGTGATTGTAGTCTATTCCAATCACCTCCGTTTGTCGGATGCTTCCTTTTGTTGTTGTGCACTCGTTCATCTTCCTTTCTTGTCGAGGACTCTAGTCTGCTTCACTGCCGGCTTGAGGAGACAGTACAGCACCAGCAGCGATGTCATCCAGCGCCACCTCCATTCCGCCCACAAGCAAACTCCCTCCGTCCTCGAATTCGTCCAGTTTCTCGCTCGCTCCTCCCGATACTTCCTTCTCCAAACGCTCAAACAGCTCAGGGAGTTCTGGTGCAGCTATTGCAACGCGTCAGATCCCGCAGGCGCGCGGGAACCAACCATTAAAGAAGCAGCACAAGCAACAAAGGAAACCTCGTCTTGTCGATGAGGATGTCCTACACGAGACTCACGCCATGAGGTCCATTAACTCACGCAAGGGTCAAACCTCCATCACCCATCTCATGAACTTCTCGCTCCCTCCCCGCCCACAGCATCACTATCAGCATCACTTCAATCATCGACACCAGAGACGTAATCCTACCTGGGGCCTTGGCTCCGGCTATCATGCTGTGGACAAAGCCCGCTATGTTCATGCAAACTACCGCTTCGTCGTCCGTCCTGACCGGGAATACCACGCACAGACAGTCGACGCAGATGTCTACGTCAGTTGGGACGCTGTCTTGCAAGTGCTGGCATCGGCCGAGACTCAAGATGCTAGCTGTCCGATCTGCCTGTCCACTCCAGTCGCTCCACGCATGGCTAAATGTGGCCACATTTTCTGTCTACCCTGCCTCATCCGCTATATGCACTCTACAGACGAATCCAACCCTGTTCCGGACAAGCGACCCAGATGGAAAAAATGCCCAATATGCGAGGATAGCATTTATATATCTGACGCGAGACCGGTCAGGTGGATTCAGGGCAACGACGTCAGCATGCTGAGAGAAGGTGGTGACGTTCTGCTCAGGCTGCTGAAACGTGAACCTGGTTCAACACTGGCATTGCCTAGAGACACCGCAGAGAGCAACGGCCACTCGGAGGACATCCCCTGGTTTCATGTGGCTGGGATGATGGAGTACGCTCGCTTCATGAAAGGTGGTGAAGACTATATGAAAACTCAGTATGACCAGGAGATTGCGGCTCTCGATGCCCAGGAAAGGGAGGACGAACTGATGTTTGGTGACGATAACACATGGACCCGGAAAGCTGTCCTGGCCGTTGAAGATGCCAAACAGAAGTTGTCTGGGCTGGGAAACCCACCTGTGGCAGCACCAACTTCTCCTGCAAAGCAACCAGAGATTCCGGAGTCCTGGGAATCAGCCGACCAGGAGTCTTCTAACTTAACTTCGGCAGTCAAGTCAATGACTCTCAGTCAAGGCCTTCCTACCATGCAACCTGCATCAGGTCCCTCGAGACATGCTCACGGATCCCAACGCCCATTATCCCACCCGTTCTATTTTTACCATGCATTACCAAATTTCTTCCTTTCACCCTTAGACATCCGAATTTTGAAGGCTGCTTTTGGCGACTTTTCGGCATTTCCATCGACCATCCTCCCGAGGGTAGAGCACATCTCTACGGGACATATCATAGATGATGACCTGCGCAAACGGGCCAAGTACATGGCTCATTTACCATACGGGTGCGAGGTGACATTTTTGGAATGTGACTGGACCGATGTCATCAGCCCAGTCATTCTAGAGCAGTTCCAAGATGACATTACCAGGAGACGAAAGAGGAACCTGGAAAAAGAAGCAAGAGAAGAGAGAGATAGAATCCGAGCCGAAAAGGAAGAGGACGATAAAAGATGGGCTGCCGCCCGAAGACCGCGGAGACCAAGCTCTGTACCAAAGAGTTTCACTGAATCAGATTTCCAGCCATTGGTCGAGTCGGGCAATCATACAAGTTCTTCACCAGGCGAATCTGGTCTGGCAACGACGCCGCCCTGGGGTAACGCGCGGGCTCAGTCTGCGTTTGCAACGTTGGCCACACCAGGCACGAGTCCTGACGCACCTCGAACGGTTTGGGGTACGGCGGCAGTCGCTCCACTCTCTCCACCCCTGCTCGCTGCGCCTGAACCTGTGAGCGCACACGCCGACGACGGCTGGTTACAGGGATGGGAGCAGGATCTTCTCGACGAGAGCGATGCCGTGGCTATGGTTGAGGCTTCCTTGATTAATGGTGGCTCACGGTCTAGTGGCGGTGGCCCCTCTTCGAAGAAAGGGAAGAAGAAGAAGATTACACTTATGTCGACGGGCAATCGACGTGGCGCTTAGCAATGGCTTGAGATTTTCGATAAACCATTCCATGTGTTCAGGACTGAGATGTGTCAACGACAGCAATGAGAATTGAAAGAGAAGGGAGTGCGAGGCATACTGTGTGATTGTAGATAGCGACGACCGATCTTGAAATGAGCCAGGAAGCAAATTTATGTGTGCCTTTAAGCAAATAAATACACGCTCAATGGAATCGAAATTCACAAAACACAATAAACAATATTGTCATCGCATCTAGTCTACCCAACTCAAGTTTGGAGAAACATGGGATGTCTGAATCCACAGCGGACGTATGTGTCGTCGGAGATGTATGCGAGGTGATATACGTCCGAGTATCGAGTGTTATGGTCGAAAGTCTCTTGACTACCTAGGTACACAAGCACAGTCAGTACGAGGTCATGATACGAGATCAAGCCGAGTCTCCTCTCTAAGGAAGAAGAAGAGTTCAAGTTATCTCCGCTCAGGGAGGTTTGCTGTTGCGATACATACAGCATGCAGCATTCGCTATAGCATACGGGATACTACGGCGGACACATACAGCATTTCCATTCCGTCAAAAAAGAGATGAATTTCCTAGTATAGCGTCACTCGGTACATTTGATCCCCTTTCTCCATGCCATCGTTCGTTCCGTTACATTCTTGTCCCAGACCTCGTTTGATCCATAGGCTGCTATGGGTGTCGTCAAGGCCGGCGCGTCCGTGTCTCATTCCATGTATGCATCATCGTCCGTCTTCGTCGTCGTCGCGCACATCCAGAGCAATACCGTAGTCGTGATGGATTTGCACACCACGTCCCTTCGCTCTCAGTCTACATACGCAGATGCTAGTCTATGCCATCTGGGCCAGAAAATCTAGACATCGATGGCGTCCACGACAACGCCCTTGACCCAGTCGTAGCCCATGACTCGGGCGACCTCTTGGGCCGTTTCGTGGCTGACAAGGGCGCTGACGAGGTACAAGCTCGCGTCGATGCCGCTGATGGTGCCGCCGCTAGTGATGACCCGCATGCCGCCCAGCTTCATGCTCTGTCGGCGCACTAGGTTCTCGTGTTTCAGGTTGCTCTCCCGTCTGGCCAGGGAGCCCTTGCGGGCGGTGCTCCCCTTGCGGTTCTTCTTGAACACGTAGGGGTTTTCGTCCAGGTTCTCACCCAGGTCGAAGCGGGCGTTGTTCACCACATAGCGCTCCTCCATGACGTCGGTGCGTTCACCCATCTCGCGCGCCGCGGCATCTTGACACTCCTTCTCCAGCTTGATGTAGAAGTCCGGGTGTGTGGTCGCCGCCAGCCCCTGTAGGAGGCCCTGGCTCGCCAAAAAGAGTGCCGCCGTGTCCACGGCCAGCACGGTCCGCTCCCTCCCGGGGTCAGAGGTCTGGGCGTCGGCGAATGCCTTGATGATTTGTGTAGGTTCGGCCTTGTCTTTGAGGACCTGCATGCACTTGTCCTTGCCGCCGGGGACGACGAGGACGTCGAACTCCTTGAGACGCTTGTGTGCTTCCTTGTACGAGACGTGTGCAGTCAATGTGACGCCTTGGGCGGTCAGGACGTGTTCCTGCGCAGCTGCAAAGGTGACATCAAAGGCTTTGCTTTCTGGATTGCTTGCATGTCAGCTTGGTGTGGTAGGTAAAAGGCTGGTCGTGTGACGCGGGGTTTTGGGGGGAAGGGGGGAAGTGTCTACATACCTGGGTCACTGGCATTGTATTGAGCGTGAGTGAGAACTTCAAGCGGGCCGGCAAAGTCGAGCAGGTCCATGCCATCATGCATGGTGATGAGGACCTGGATGGGCTCGTTGGTCTCGGTGTCCTGAATTGCACTCATCTTGCCGGCTGTAGATGGGTCTGTGTCTGGAGAGAGGAGGTGAAGAAAGGGATTGTGCCTGAAACAGGTGAAGAATGTAATGTAAGTGGTTGGTTTGAGTGATCAAAGGACCTTGAAAGGCTGTGTGCAGATGTTGGAGTGTGGTGGTTTGTCTCGGGCTTGGCTGCGGTGACTGATTGAAGGAAGGGGAAAGAAGGACAAAGGAGGAGAAGAGTTCGGAGAAGGTGGCACGACAGCTTGGTGGCTCGGTGGCACCGGTGATTCGGTGGCGTGGCTGGTTTGTTTCTGCGGAGACCCCACGAAATTCCTGAGCGCCAGTGGCCAAAAATCGTGGGGTACTGAGAGGCACTTTGACGCACTAACTGAGGGGCAACCGGGGCATCAATCAGGCTATTAGGCCACCAAAAAGGCGCAGGCAAGTGAGAAGTAAGACCTCGTCGCGGTCAAGTTTCTACCACACACTCGACACCACCTGCATAATACCCTCCCTCTCCTGTTACCATCACAAACCCACGAAGACTAGTATGTGGTCTGTCAGGATAAGGACAGCCAAGGACACAGACTCCAAAGCTCGTGAACACCTGATATCAAGCCTGTCAGAGACGTCTATATTCCTGCTCCCCGGTTCTGACTTCACCCCTTTCCCATTGCGTGCGAAAAACGTCAATTATCCTTGTTCGTCTTGCACTTCCTCTTCCCTCTGAACCAGAGGCTGAGATTTTCACTTTTGATCTGCAATGTTCTTCCCAGCACAGGAAGGCCTGCACCGTGTGTCAGCTGCACTTTTATGCAGTTCGCAGATACGGCAGATACGTGGGATATGCCATTGCCAATCGACCTGAGCAGCACTCACACTCTTTGCTTTGAACATGCCTTGGCGCCACCCAAACGCTGGATTTCTATGCAAGAAAGGCACAACTCCTCGAATTAATGGTCCTTTGAGGCTCTTCTGCCGTCACTGAAGAGTGCCTGTGCATGCCAAATGCAACCCCTGTCAGTTGACGGCCAGAACTTCGACAGGCGCATGACAGCCCCTTTGTAGCGGTAAGGAGCGGTGAGGAGCGGCGAGAAGTTGACGACAGAGATCGATGCGCCCGACGAACGTGTGTTCGGCAGCCTGGACCTTTTTTCTTATCCGGATGTTGACCCAGAGTGTCGACTTGCAGCGACTTGCAGCGGCGACTGCCCTCAATGTTTGGCGCTGAGCCCATGTCAAGAGCGGTATCATGCAAGGTAGGGTTGGGACAATGGATCGTCCAAGCGTCCATACCTATCTTCGATGGCTAGACTGGTTCTGTCAGCCAATTCCCCCGAGCCTGCAGAGCAGTATTTAAGGTCAATGATGGACTTCCCTCGTCTCTTTTGGGCGGCATGTTCATTGTGGTCAGATGAGCACTGCGTACTTGACTCGCGTTGAGGCTCTATCAGCCTACGTTTCACCAAACTGACATAGCTCACTGATCTTTCAACTTCCGGAGCCTTGATAAACATTTACTTCCATAACAGCATCTTCAACTTCAGACCTCGACACAAACCCGGCAGAATTCCTTCCGCATCCACAAGGCGGCGTCGTGGTTATACCGAGTCCACAGCAATTGTGGAGATGACCCGATCTGACTTCGATCACCTGGAAAAGTCCTATAGAGAGCAGCGAACAGAACTTCAGGCCATGACCCTCCAATTGAGGAAGATTGGCCTGACTGCAAATAAACCGCAGCAAGATGTCGCAGCTAGAAAGGAGAATCAAACGAGTCTCCAAAACGAGGTGGTCCAGGAAAAAGCAAAGTCCACCCAGTTAGAGGCTGACAACAAGACCATGGCTATCTACATAGCCCGACTCAAGAGCGAGAACATGAAGCTCAAAAGAACAAATGCAATGCACGTCGCTCATCAGCAACAAAAGATGAAAGCTATGCCCGTGGGCCTGATTGAGATGGTGATGGCGGAGCACGCCCAGCTCTTGGAAGCGAATAGGGAGCTGAAGCAACAGAACGAGACCATGGCGGCCGAAAATGCCCGGCTGCAGCGACTTCAGAGCGAGCAGGGCCAACATGTCAAGGAGCTGGAGCAGCATGTCGCCACCCTGGAACTCAACCAGCAGCGCAAGAGATATCACCTTGAGGCGTGCCGAGCGAAAATCGGGAAATTGACAGATACCTATCTGTACAATGCCGGCGGCACTAAGGAGGGGAAACCATACAAGGTACGAACATGTGTGCCACGATCACCACACTCGTTCATATACATTGTCACTTCCCCGGAAAGAACAAGATGCTAACCCTGGAACTTTGCAGGACTTGAACCAAGTTTACCCCGTGTTCCTGAACGTCTTCGCCGAACTTGAGGCGGGCTTACTCTACTGTCTGATGGTCTCGGACGATAACAACTCGGATTCCAGTCCCAGCGAGCAAGCCCGCCTTGCCTTGGACAGGGTTTTCGAATCTGATCCGGTCTTCAGTGATTACCTGGGGGACGAAGCTCGAGTCAAGATGAAGGAAGAGCTCACGAACATCTTCCACGACGGGCTCGAGCTCTTTGGACGGGGAGGCATATTCTAAAGTGTTTAGAATATCGCCTTGGCTTGTGTACCAAGTATAGATAGAGAAAAGGTGATGAGGAGCGAAGTTGGGGGTAGCTAGTTGGATTTGTATTTTTTTTCTTTTTCTTCTTCTTCTTCAACTACTACTACTACTACTACTACTACTACTGGAGGTACTTTTTACCCCGTTCGTCATCCACATCACACTACATCGAGGTATATGTGTTACATACTACAGAATTAGGTCTGAAAATGGATTATCCGCGGAAATACGTAAAATCAAAGGATCGACAAGCTCGAGATCTCCTACACCAAAGAAAGCCATCGCCCTCTTAGTCAGCCACCGGTGCTTTATATATGTACCTCGTACACAAAGTACCACAACACTCAGCGGCGAATCTTGACCTTCTCCAAGATCCATTTCCGTTTCTAGACCTGATCATCCCGCCATTTAACCTGAGTTGTGACTAAGCTATCCTGAGCCGGGCTATGCAATCCTGAGCGCGGCTTTGGCGAACCCTGAGGCGTTCCCTGAGTACCGTGAGCACAGGCCTGAGCCTGCAAAGGTTCCCACAACTTGGCCCCTAGGGTTCCCAGTTTCCGGTGTTTCACATATTCGGGCCAGC
This sequence comes from Fonsecaea monophora, assembly GCF_001642475.1. Taxonomy (NCBI): domain Eukaryota; kingdom Fungi; phylum Ascomycota; class Eurotiomycetes; order Chaetothyriales; family Herpotrichiellaceae; genus Fonsecaea; species Fonsecaea monophora. The sequence goes on along the minus strand of NW_019173951.1, from coordinate 214,659 downwards.
CGCTTCCGTTTCCCCCACCACGGTTATTCTTGCCAGAATATCTACGGGGCCGCTTTTCTGGACTATGGATGTATTTCGGACTCATTTTCATTTACTGTAGACTGCGATCTATCAAGAGCAAATCAATGAAACGCCGGAGGCGAGAATCTAACGAGAATACGAGCTCCAAGAAGATGCGGCTTCCGAATCCACTGCCACTGCCGCTGCCTCGAGAATTCCTTTGTGCGACAAGATATGATTTCCAGTGGCGATAATTGCATACCGCAGACCCAATACCAAACCCAAAGCTTAACCAGTCAGAGAAAAGAGCCTCGGTAGCATCTTCAACCGGATCCAGCTCTCCGCCGGTTCAACCACATACCTAATCTCAGCAATGTCATCATAGATGGGCCTGAATGTCAGGAACTGTGTCGACTCATTTACATGGACTTTCAGGTCGAGGCAGGTTTGATTCATCACAAATATATGACCCCGAGTCGCAACAGTAGGGGATTCTTGGACTCCTAGATTATGATCCGATGGGCTTGGAGGCGTATCCGGCGTCCAGTATCGCCAGAGCGAAGAATCGCCATAGGTGTCTGCCGAGTACAGTTTTCGGGGAAGCCCCGTGACCAAGTCACCGTCTTCGGCCCTGATCAAGGCAGGACGGGCTGATTGAATGGGATGTGCAAGTTGTATCTCTTTCTTGTTGTCCTTGTTGGATGATATCGCTCCGTGCACGAGACGATGGCTGTCAAGGATGAGAGTATCCAAGACCTCGACAAAGCGTGGACACTGGAGGCTGGTGATGGCGTATGTGAGACCGCGGGCCTCGAAATCCTGGTACACCTTCCAGTATTCTGGTAGTGTGAGGATAGACATCCGGACACTGTCCGAAAGAAACTGAGCCACATTGGTATAAGACAGTCCGGCGAAGACAATTTGATCTTCGCCTGGGATACTATACGTTTTTGCTTGACCACTATAGAAACCTATGGACATAAATTTATCCAGTGCAGGCGAATATGCGAAGCGCAGGTGTTCGGTGACAATGTCTTCGATCAATGGCATCAGCAAAAGTCTGGGGGTCTGATACTTTGCTTCGGCGACGAGGACACCTTTATCGAAGAGAGACACAGCTTCGGTACCATGGAACTGTCGACATGCCAGGGCCACGACGTCCAAGACGGATCTCGTAAATCCTTTGTCATGATATTCGGGATTCGAGACGATCAGGATCGTTTCAGATTTGACAGCAACGAACCCGTCACGATACAAGACCTCCTTCACAATGGTTAGAGGTAAGTGGTGGTTCGTGTTGTTTGTCGTAGCAAGAGCATGGATCTGAGAGCCGAGCGCTTGCCTGCTTTTGATGACTGCAAAGCCAAAGTTCGTCTCCTTGTAATCCTTGTAGAACAGTTCCTGTGGGCACGATGCTTCGGTCATCACATGCATAAGATCAGAATATGTGGCTGCAGTACTCGCAATTGACTCCAACCTTTTGACGGCGAGTCTGTCGAGATTGCTCATATACTTCATCAACCCTGGTTCCGCCTCTAGTCGTGTAGCTTCGAGCAATATCTTAGCGAGTGAGGGCGCGAGATCCAGTCCAGATCCCAGAATTTTGACGTAGACTTGAATTGTGGAAGACCACGACACCTCATGGCTGATCGAAACATAAGGCGCAAATTTTTTCCGAATGATGTGGTGATCGATGATCGATCGCACGCCCATGCGAAAGCAGGCTTCGGTCTTGTGACAATCGACGAGTACAATGTTGTGATAATTTCGGGGCTTTGCCACACGAGACAACAGGCTCGAAAATTGTGGCCCGAGAATGTACTTGACCTCGGGTGGCACATACTCACACCACGTATGGACAGGCCTTTCCGGATAAAGGACTTTCCTTCGAACTGCTTCGAAAAGTGCGCTGCATGCAGAATCGGCATCTGGTCTGGGATGGCCGAGGACATACGTTGCGTCTGGCCTGTCGTCGGTCTGAAAGATTGCCAGGAGATCGTCTTCAGTGATAAGTTTTGGCAAATTGCTTGTGCTGGTCACTAAGGCACGCTTGCCGCGAAGGTCCGTCAGCATCTCGGTGAATTTCTCGCGTTCAAGCATGTCGCAACCTTGGCTCGGCAGTAGTCCGGAGTCATCGAACGAGATTAATAGTTCTTGGAGAGCTGCATCGTCTCTAGCATGGTTCAAGTTTTCATATCGCTCCCAGATGGGCAATATGGCCGACGGACTAGGAACCCCAACCCAAGAATAGCATTCTCGAATCATGAGCTTAGGGTGCTGCGCAAAGACAGGGACGCCTAGGTCCAAGGAACAAGTGCCAGAAGACGTCACAAGGCTTCTCATGGCTCCACTGATGAAATCCGAGGACTCTGGACTCCAGAACTTCCAGTGGCCAAGGAGATTCGTCGAAGAGAGCTTGGTTGGTAGTCCCCCTGGCCCGACGTCGCCAATGTCAAACCATCCTGGCCGCGAAACGGGTATTCTCCATTGGCCGTCTTGTGACTGAAGCTGGCCGTTGTTGAATTTCAGAAGCACGGCATTGCTAGCAACCTGTGGCACTTGCTCTGTATTATAAATAGCGAAGGTGTCCGAGAGCCATTCCGCAAAGCTAGATGAGGCAACTTCTGGTCGTCTTTGAGCGAGTGCTACAAATTCTCGAATGTTGAGCATTCTGATACCGAGGCGGCGGGATAGTTCGCCGGCCAGAATATGCGAGACTCTGCATATCTGGCCCTGCTCATCCTATTCAAGAGCGTTGCGCAGTCCAAGGTTGTTGGCTGCTTTGAGTACCCGCTCCGAGACAAGCAAGGGCGAAAGGCTAATATGTAATCCGAGCACGTCATCAAAAATAAAGCGAGACTGAGCTGTGCTGTTCGATAGATCCATGTAGTCGAATCTAACCGATCATATAAAGTGTTGCGCAAAAAGGTGGACGGCAGACCAGCAACTTTGGAACTCGGGGTGACCCGGCATGATGTACCTATATTCCATTTTCTCTCAAGCAGAATGGACGACATGTCTGCGATGCATCGCTACAAGGCGCAATTGAATGGGACGGGCGTGTCTCAATCCCTTTACCTATTCCCGTTAGCAATAGTGTACGAAGAAAGTAAGGGCCGTAGAACTTCGCCGAGATTCGAAAAGGGAAAATATGAGAGCGCCTCGAGTGCAGCCTTGGATCAATGTGTTCATTTCGCAGGTCCGGTCAGCGTCCGGGTCATACAGGCGTTGCACTCGCCCACTAGGTCTTCATCTGCTCTGGCTGGATCGACCGGACCAACTGGGTGTATCGATCTGCGAATCACCGTCTCCCTTCTCTCACTGGTGAGAGGAAACATGTCGGGAGTGCAATGAGCGCAGAGGATTGAGGAAAGAGCTACTCGCATCGGGCACCGCGGTCTGCCTTGCAGCGTGCGACAGCAGATAGCGGAAGAGGCCTTCGGTGAGGTACTGTTAGACACGTAGCTTCACTCGTGTTGTGCCGACTTTGTCACGCCCAAAGTCAACAACTGCATTGGAACCATTCCGCTTACAGTTTCGGTGAGGGAGTGGACCAAAAATGATTAGCCCATTTGAGTATGCGCATGCGCCGGTGCACATCCAATGCCAAGGCGACACGTTATTGTCAATTGCTGCGAGCACCGCCAGTTAGTACAGTCGATAACGCCCAAGGTTAGTGATAACGCCCAACTTACGGCTAGGTAACTTATTAATCTTAGCCTGGTCGTACAAAGCCCCTTCCTCCCTCTCCAGAGCATCCTGGTCCAACATCTTTCCATTTCATCGACGCCATCGTCCTGAAGCCTAGGCGAATCGATACAAACCAGTCACACCTACCACTCTGCTCGTATGGCTGAGCACTCTGCGTCGGCTCCCCCACCATCGAAGGTGCTTGGTGAGAAGCAAGTCGACGTGTCGTACACCAATCGCATGGCAGTGCGCGCTATTTTGGTCAACAATACAAACGATTTGATCGCCTTGATCTACATCGCCAAGGGCAATTACTACAAACTTCCTGGCGGGGGCGTCGAAGCGAATGAAGACCACAAACTCGCCGTCGAAAGAGAGACTCTCGAGGAAACCGGCTGCAGACCAAGGCTTGACGATATGCGTCTCCTAGCCACAAGCGAGGAATAGAGAAATGATCTTCATCAAACTTCATTCTGCTATGTTACCAGCCTGGAAGAGGACACCGGAAACCCGACACTGACAGAGCTAGAAGCTTCTGAAGGGTTGAAGCATAGCTGGGTCTCGAAACATGATGCCGTGGAGAAAATGCGCAACGTTGCACCAACCTCGGAGCTGGGACAGTACATCAAACGGCGCGATCTGTTCTTCCTGGAGTCATTTGTCTCACAGAAGGACCTCACATCTTAGCTCCACGAGAAGCACGACGCAATCAGATGTGGCTCAGCAAACAAATTTTCCAAGAACGCCCTCTCGGAGAAGTGTCACATTGCATTGGCTTAGTTTAGGGTATCTTATCGTGAAACCGAGTACGGACGAGGGATGCGCAGCAACCGGGCGCCAATGATGCCGCCTTCGCCATTTCATATTTTGATCCCATTCTGTCAGAGGATGAGGACAAGGGAGCTTTCCTTGGCCCGAGGACGACTGTGTCCACAAAAAGACATAACACCTCTTGTCCAGAATCTGATACTTGATTCAATCAATTTCGACCCTCTTGCCCTCTGCTAGATGGTCGCTTCCAGCCACTGCTAATTTGAGAGTACAAGCTTGCCACATCGCTGGTAGAGACTTCATTCAACTCGTCATCTCAGAGTGCCTTATTATTCGCTGCGGCGTCAGTGTGCTTGGTACTTCATAGGCATCATAGAGGTTCGCAGGCCACCAGGCAATTAATGTGAGATCTCGGCAAGCTGGAGCGTCATCCCTTTTAGGCTTCCGGAACCGGCTAACTCGGAAAGCAGAACAGTGTTCCTAGGCGCTTGGACGGACCGAACCCCAGTTTCAAAGCTTGAAGTTGCAGCAGGATGCATGACGGATCTGACCCACAACCGCCTGGTGCTTTTGGTATGACTGCGCCCACCGAGCTCCGTTTTGGGCCTGGCCCATTCGAGGGATCCACACCAAAAGGCGACAACCTTCGTCGGGATCAAGCCAGGCTTGCTTGGGTCAGCCGAAGTGTTTACAGATCGAGCGGCGAGGCAGTCTAGACGCTGGGTATAGCCCAAAGTCCACCTGCCCAGTGCACACGATGGTGATTAGTTGATGGCCAGTCGACGCTGTTGCTGCCTGGGTTGTATAAAGGTGAAGATGCTTCCATTTCCAAACATACAAATCGCTTTTGTTTCTTTGAACCATTCACTGCGGTGGTATCGATAGCAGTGGTATTGAAAATAGTGGCATCGACAGTAATAGCATCGACAGAAGTGACATCGATGGTAGTAGTATGACCGACAGTGGTATCGACCGCAGTAAGAGTGAGCATAATAAGTAAAAGGCTCACCTCTTCGAGACTTATTAATTTCTTCTCTGAGCCAGGTAGCTGCATTCTCTCCTTCACCATATATCAAAGGCATAAAGACATAGAAGATCCCGAGCAGACAGTATGCCTGGTCCTCCTTCTTCGTGTTCCGTTTAAGAGCCCACCGCATACGATCTTCCACGTTAAATTGGGGTAAAGGTGCGCTGCGGAGGGCCGTAACTAGAATATCGGTGATCTCGTGGATCTATTGTTTGAGGGTGTTCCTGCTACCTAGTCACTCTTCCTCGCGTGAAAAGAACTTAACTAATACCGGCGCTAAAAGCTCTCAAAGCGTCTAGCCCCGTGTGAGCTATCTACTGTCGCGGAAGGCCCGCTCCCATATCCGTTCTATGTTATCTTCTCCATTAGGGATTGACACGTCCGCCAAGTAGATATAGTACTTGACCGTATCGCGGTACTAGCGAAACATCGACTTGATAGCTTCTGAGTATTCGGTATTGTTCGCTTTATTAATGTAGTATATGTCCACCTAGAAGTATTCGAGTTTGTCCTTCTTCGCTTGCTCGCCGTAGAATCGGATCTTTACATAGCCGGCCTTATTCTTAAAAGATTAGCGTTTTAGATCGTCGAAATCGACCTCGTCCTTATCGTCTCCCTACGTATGCGAGAGGATCGCGTAGGGAGGGATGTCATCTTAAAGGTCTCCGGTCAGGCGGAGCTCGCCCTGATCGTCGAATGTTAGAAGACGCATAGTGTTGGGTAGGTACTGGCTGTACGTTATGAGTACATATGCGGCCTGGTAAGCACACCGTGCCTTACATGGCCCAGTAAAGCTTGAGTGCTCGTTGTGACCCGCTAGGGGATACCACTCTAGCAAACTGAGGGGGCGAAGAGAGGTAGTCGTAGTGGTTGCAATGACGGTGAGGTAACGGCGAAGTTAGTTGGGAGGCGCTGGATGGCGATGGGCGACTCTATGCTGGACCATAGCCAAGACTGACCCAGCGATTACATAGACGCATTTTGAAGAATGTCCGATCAGGCTGAAGGTGTATGTCCAGACGGCGCATGTGGCCGGCGCGAGGCAGCATGGCGGCTGCGCAGAGCAGGCACGGGGATGGGGGCTGAAATATGTGGCGTCAACCAACACCGCCTCCGTAATCGTGGCGTGCGGGGACGGACTGAATACGATGGGCAGACGGGGAAGGCACGTCCGAGATGAAGGACAGACGGTATGATAGGGAAGACGCGACGTGCACTGCGTGCAAGACGCTATCAGGGGAAAGGGTACCAGGGTCAATGCAACATAGAAGACGCGCTCCATCTTGCACGGAGGGCGTGGGTTGCGAGAGATTGCATCCACCGTCTGTGCAAGGAGTCCCAGGTCCGGGCCTTAGGTTCTCAGAATTGTGCCCTCGTCGATGGTCGTGTAAACCTTCCACATCTTCGAAGAGAGGCGCCTACGGATTATGCGTGAGCATCTAATGAGGGCGGGGCCCAGAAACGGGACTGAGCACGGTGGAGGTGAAGGGTGAGGCGGGTAAGCGCCGGCCTGAGCAGGCTGAGCAGCTCACGCTGAGGCTGGGCCGAAGTTGAGCCACGGTCACATGATACCTGAGTAAAGCGGCAGGTCGGTGTCCCAAACGGGTGCCAAGGCGAGGCGCTTTGTGGCCGCCAAATACCTAAAGATCCAACCAACGACACGAGTACAAAGTAATCTTCGTTTACTGGCCCCCAACTAAATCAGGCAAGCAACTGTATTGCCCATATTGGGTCTGTGCAGCCTCGCTTCATTATTACGAGTGATACCTCGTAATTCGTCCCCACAATCAGACTGACACGCCTTGCGAATACGGAGTACCTACATAAATAATGCTTACTGCCGAGAGGTAGGAACGTAGATCTGGCCAGACACTTTTAGCCTGCGGTATGCGATAGGGAGAACCTCGAAGATAGACCCAGTATGTAACGGGTCAAAAAATATTGGCGCGTTCCTGGGATGTGCCGGAAAGAGAGCTAGTAGCCTGATATCCGCGGGTGCTTCGGCCGCGCTTGTCAGCCATGGTTTCTCAAAAGAGTGGAAAAGACCGGAAACAAGTGGCGATTGTTTGGTGGTGGTCTGCTTTTTTTGGCTCACGACATGGGATATGTCAACCACGTAATTACCTTCGTACATGGCCCCGGAAAAGGGCCTGGATGTTCAAACAAGATATATAAGAAGGATTTTCCCTTCATGTCTCGTTCAGGGCTAGGATGGAGTTTTCTGCTTTCCAAAAACTAATCTGGTAAGGAGAGTCACATCGCTTGGGTGTCAGGGTACGAGGTCATCTCCATGCTTACCAAGAAATATATATATATGGTGGGTATATATCGTTCTTGAGTAACCATCGCTTGGAGGTTCTGGACTTTCACCCGCCTCCTTCTGTGGTCTTACTGTACAGACTTCGCAGTTGTCGACCACACCACAACATCTATCCGGAAGTCATGTCGGACAACAAACTTATCGTCATCTTGGGCAGTGGACCTGGCATCGGAGCTAGCACAGGGGCGATCTTCGCGTCCAAGGGTTTCAATGTCGCATTGCTCTCTCGGAATGTTGAACGTCTGAGTCAGGATGCTGCCAGAGTGCAAGCGGCCAATCCTGGTGTCACGGTCAAAGCGTACCCTGTTGATGTTGGAGACCACAATGCCCTGGCATTAGTGTTGGCCAAAGTCCACGCAGATCTGGGACCCCCGGAAGTGGTATATTACAACGCAGCAAGAGTCATGCCCTCGAGGATCGGTCAGACTGAGCCGGACTTCCTGCTAGAGGATTTCAAGGTGAGAGGAGAACCATGGATTTGGCCCAGGGAGGCACTGAGCGAGATCCTTCTCTGGTCTGTTGTTGGCTAACTGGTTTGACGATGCATAGAGCATGAACATTGGACTGTTTGTAGCAGCGTCGTGGGCGATGCCTCACCTGACGGCGGTGGCAGAGCGACCCGGGTCCCATCCATCGTTTCTGTTCACCAACAGCGGCCTGTATGACCGTCCACTGGCAGACTTCGCCTCGCTCTCCATGCAAAAGGCAGCGCAGTATAACTTGCTGCTGAGCTTGAAGCAAATGGTGGAAGACAAGGGTGTCCACGTCGGGGGGGTCAACATTGGCGGACTCGTCCTGGCAGATCACCCCATCACCAACCCTGACAACACCGCGCGAGCCCTCTACGATATGTACCTGCAGGACAAGCCCAACTGGCAATGGGAGGTCAAGTTGGGAGACTGGGATGAGTTTCTGAGGGAGATGGCGGCGGCTCAGAAGTCTGCCTGAGCCTTGATCTTACGCAGTCTCTGCCCAGTGTGTGTATGCGCAGTGGACGTTCTGTACAGTTATCGCGACATATTCTCGACTTGATGTACTCTTGCCGCTTTGTCTTCGATCTGTGTTGTCTCAGACATACACTCAGCCACCCATGTGTGTGCCTTCTCTTGTCGTGTGTGTGTGTGTGTGTGTGTGTGTGTGTGTCCCACCCCCTTTTTCGAGTCTCCCACTTTTCATAATAATTCCGCTTTGGTCTCGACTAAACGGCACGTGGGGAAATGGCGTGCCTCGTGGCCGTTGTTGCGCGGGGCTCCATTTCGGCTAAATCAACTTGTTGGAAATGAGAGTTAACTCTTATCTGGCCGTTGCTGAGGGGGCAACTATCGAATTGAAGGTAGCAAGCTCGGTTCCTTGGAGCGGAAAACTGTTGTGCCTAGCTCACCAGTACCGAGAACCTCGAACAACACTTTGCTGTCCACACACACACGCACACAGACTTGACTTCTCTTTCTTCTCTCCCTGGATTTCGTCACCAGAACTTCATTTACTTTTCCCCTTTCCCTCTTCCTCCTTGACTGGAGGTCCTTTCCCATTCTTTCGTGGGTTTCTTTTTCCTTCGCGCAATATATACTCATTCCATACGTTCTTCTTTTTCGTTGTGCCGCTCAGTTTCTCGCCATCGAGGGCTTCTTTTTTTGCTTCCTTGCTTGCGCGTATCCCCGATAGTTCGACCGACGAAACTCTCCGGTTTCCACGCAAGACGATGCATTTCGCTTCCCTCCTCCTTCTCCCCCTGCTGGTCGCAGCGGACCAAAATCCCCTGTTTGAAAAGGCCGCAGGCTGGTTCGACAAGGCCAAATCATTCATCCCCGGTGCCGCGCCTGCGGACTCGGTGCCTGACCCTCTCAGCAATCCTCTCGAGGCGGGCGCGGCCGCCGTCGCAGATCACAAGGTCGAGAAGATCAACGTCCGCAACTGGCAGCGCAAATTGGCGCCCAAGCCGGACACCGAGGAAGAATGGATGATCTATGTGACGGGCGGGAACAAGACGTGCTTTGGCCGATGTGCGAAGGTGGATACCGTGTGGACTGTACGTATATTGCAACGCATTTATTGTGCTCCTGCCTTTGCCCTTCCCCCCCTCCAGAAATATATCCGTGCGATTTTCCTGTTGTTGGTGGCTATTGGGAAACTAATCTTTGGCGGCAATCTAGGAAGCTGTGCCCTTGTTATCCGCATTGCCCCAACCTGCAGGATCTCCCCCGCTCATCCTGGGCCTCCTCGACTGCGAAAAGGACGAGGTCGTCTGCACGGCGTGGGCAGCGGGCGTGCCCAACATCTACCACTTCCTGCTGCCCAAGCAGTCGGACCAAGGCGCAAAGAGCCCCTTGCACATCGTCCCACTCAACGTCTCCAGCACCACCGTCGCCGACATCACCAGCCTGCCGCGGGCCTCCAAGTCGCGCTACCTCGACTACCCGGAGTACACGGGCCTGCTGCACCCCACCGACGGCCTGCTGGCCCAGGTCGGCGTCATCCAGCCCTTTGGCTACTTCATGTGGGCCCTGGGTACCATGCCCTCGTGGCTGATGATGCTCGGCATCAGCTTCATCTCCCGACAGATCATGAGCCGGAGGATGGGCGGCGGCAGAGGTATCCCTGCTCCGGGCGACGCCCAGCAGCAGCCTGCTGCTCCTAGGGTCGCGCCCGCCTCTCCGGCGTCGCAGCCCAAGGCCGGTGGCGCTGGCAGTGCGCGGAAGAGGAAGTGAATGAGATGATGTGGTGGAAAAATTGGGGGAGGAAGGAGGAGCATTGATCATAATGGTATGGTGTGGCGTGGTGTGGTGTGAACCAGAAGAGAAGAGAAGACATTGAATTTCCCGGCTGGAGATATCCTATTCTGAGCGGATCCAGGACATTGTGTCCCTGCCCTCGCCAGCTAAAAAGTGTCATTTATTCGTTCCATGTTGTGGCCATTTCCGCCTTTCTTGAATTCCAGCATGAGCTCCTATGGCCACCCCGCTTGCACCTTGAAGCTGGACGTAGACTAGCCCTCCTTGATATCCGACACACCAAGAGCTCTCTCGTAGACGCTGCGCTAAAACACTCGCTGTGCACGCTCTTCAGGTCTGGACGAATGGAGCTATTCCATCGCATTCCCATCTCGAACAGTCACCAACCCATCATGCTACCACCCTATGGTGCAGTGCTGGCTCCACTCTTTGCCGGCCCTTCGCGACCCTCGTTCACATCGCTCTCCCCTTCGCCTCCGTGTCGGAGCTCCACGCCCAACTCCTTCTTGAGCAGGTCGCTCAGACTGCTCCTGTCTCGTAAATAGATCCACTTGCCGCCGCTCTGGCCATCGTCGCCCAGGTCGACGGTCGAGTCGGCCTTCTCCTGCTGCGAGTCGCCGGGGACGACCCAGTCGTAGCGCTTGGGGCCGGAGATTGGGGAGGACAGCCAGATTTGTTTGTTCGGCGGCTGCTTGTTGATCACGTACGTGCCGTGCTTCGGGTGGGTGATTGTGAGTACACCGGCCTAGAGAGTGGAAGAACCAAAGAGAATCTTTTGTTAGTTGTATGTTCCTAGCTGTGGAGTGCAGTTGGGAGGGTTGGATGGTGTAAAGTTCAGGTGCGGGACTTCCAGAGGTTGTCCATTGTAGCGGGGAATGCACGTACCGAGAATTCCGCCTCTATGCCCTCTGAGCTGCTCTCAGCAAGCTCTTCCATAGCCAGTACAAGCGTGTTGAGATATTGGTCCGCAATCTCATGGTACTCGGAATCCGAGATCTGAGCAGCGCCTGATGAGGTGCCATGCGAAGGTTCGGTCTTGGGCGGGTCTGGGTCACTGCTGCCGGGTTGCAGTCCCTTGGGTCTGTAGAAGGTGGTGGAGAAAGACGCTTGTTGGTGAGAGACTGAGGTGAGGGATGTGGAAGCAGGGATAGCTAGACGTCGCCCGGGAGAGGGACATGGTCGGCGAAAGAGGAGGGTTGGTCGCGTGGAGCGGAGGAGATGTCGGCTTGCTTTCATGGTTACAAGTATGTCAAAAGTCTATGACTTTTTGTCCCGGAAAGCAAAGAGTGTGAGGCAAGAGGAGCTTGTTTCGTGCTCGTGCTCGCGCTTCAAGATAGAAACGAAAGAGATTGGGTCGTTCAGGTCAAGCGTCGCCAGGCACTGTCTGCCATTGAGTTGAATGTGAAAGTTGTTAAAGGTTCCCAGGAGCGAATGACGAATGACGACAGGGTCAATCGGTTCGGCAAACCTGTAGCTTGGAGCTCCATGATTGGTGGAATTATGGAATTTCCCTGGATTGAGGACAATGCAAAGTGACAGGAAAAATGCCACCAATTTCGAGACATACCATGACGCTAATGTGATTGTCGGAACAACTATTAAATAGTAGTGTCTAGTAGAATCACTTTTAACAACTGGGATAAAGCTAGGTAGAGAGGTGCTCCATGTCCCTGGCGCAACTTGTCCGGTGTCGCAACTGACTGGGCTTCTCTCACGAGACCGAGAACGTCTCCATAACTCCATTATACATCTTCAACCAGTCCCTTTTGTTACAAATCTTGGTCTTCACGCTGTGAGGCACGCCACAGCCTGGATATGACTATCTGGCGGTTCTTCGGCCAAATCTTCACAAATCCCAAGTACTCATGCTTGAGATTTACCGTTGACAATACATCCTTCACAATACGGATGGCAGCTCCAAATCATCCTTATTCAGATCTTGTATAGTTTCCAACCTCTTTAGCTCGCCTCCGCTAAAGCGCACCTCTGTATGCTAGCACTTCGCATATTGGCACCGCACATTTCGAGGCGTGGCAGGTAAAGGGGATGCACCGAGGGCTCTGGGAGTCAAGTGGCGGCAGTCGCATGCGCGTACGTGAACCAAGAGCTCAGGTTGTTCTTTGGCGGACAATAAAAGCAGTCTGCCGTCCCCGTATGATAGAGTGGGAGAGTGTGCTGCGTTTTGCTGCGTTCGACTGTGGAAATGGTAGTCTTTATTCGCGCCAGACATTATCCAGATGTAATTCCATCATTGGCTGCGAAGTTCTCTATTTGCTCAGATCCTGCGCTCGTGACTCAACGTAGAAGCCTGGATCGGGAACTCGTTCCTGGTGTATCTCTTGTTTTGTCAGAGGTTCATCGACTTCCGATACCGCAACCAGCTCTTTCACTTTCATTATCTGGCCAGCGATTGATGGCGTGACAGGGTGGAATACAGTTGCCATCCGTTTGCGCAGACCGAGTGCTTTGAGGACGTTGCCTGATTTTGCCGGCAGACCAATTGCAGATCTGATCAAGGTGATGCGGAAGTACGACATGATTGATGAAAATGGAGCGCCCGCGGGAGGGTGCTTGTGTTCGAAGAGTGCGAGCGTGGAAAAGACCGTAAGGGAATGCGGCGAATACGAGGAGGCGTGACGAGCTAGATGGGAGGATATCCGGCGGCGTTAATGGATTGAAGTTGAGTTGTCGAGCTTAACTATTATGTCTTGCTACAAGGAACATATTCAAATGAAGTACGAAAACAGATCTGATCAGGGACCAGCCTTGTCTTGGCACAATAATTCAGTCTGACAAAAAGCCTCTACCATTCATAAGGCATTTTCTCTTACCTTACTGAGGCGTGCACCAAAAGTATTGTCAACGCTAGTAATGAAATAACACAATGATCAAAAGATAACAGACTTTATTTTCGCTGCCCTTACAGCGACCCCCGGAGATATCGGAGCTCAATTCTCAGTGCCTATGGCGCCTATCAAGACTGGAAATATAGACCAAGTTACCGCCTATTAGCTCTGACTTGTAGCAAAGAGATAGGTACAAGTACCTACAAGCTCAGAAAATCTTCTGTCACAGTAGGTAACATTTTTCATTTGAATCAGCGTGAACAGTACTTTTAGTGCGCGCCCTCGTACACTTCCCGACTTCCTCAGCAGGAGAACATTTTCCTGCTGTTTTTACAATGTGAATTGCAATTTGCTAATTCATACCGTTTCTCCCTTTCGCTATTGACCAAACAAGGTTTCAATTCTCAACACAGCTGAATATGATTATTCCAGTGTCACTTTCCTAGGACAATCACAGAACTACACGCCGAGTGATTGTAGGTCAGAATATCCCTTTTTTGCAGTCCCGAAGTCGCAATCAAATTGGTCCATTCAGTGTTGGTTCTCTCCTTGCCGGCGAAAAGGATATTCATCGAGACATCCTGCATAGCAGCCTGCCAGGGGACGTTAGCGTCGGGAAGGACGATCTCGTCGATCAAGATGAGTGAGTCGCTCGCCATCGCTTCGGAGAGCCGAGACAGGATCTTGAGACACTCAGCATCGGGCCAATCGTGCATGATGCGACGAAGGTAATAGAACCTAGCGCCTGGACCGCAAGCCGAGTTAGTCGCTAGGGCTGAGCTTCGACTTTAGGCATCATCTTGCGAACACACCTTGAACAGCCTGTCTCTCGAAGAAATCTTGCCCAATCACTTTGACCCCGTCAATTGGAGGCAGCTTGTCAACTGTCTGAGGAAGATCCTCTAAAATAACGCTTCCACACAAGTTGGGATACTTATTAAGCAGCTGCTGGCACTGGTGGCCATGGCCTCCCCCGACATCGACAAAGAAAGGCCTCTCTGGCCCCAGTGTGACGTCCAAGGCAGCTGAGTTCAGCACATCAATGTCCTTGAGCCAAGCGGCGGATTGAATGGCGGTCATAATCTGCTGCAGGGCGAGAAAGTTCCCAGGATGCTCAGCCAGCCATTCAAAGGCCCCAAGGTTCGTTTTGTGCCCTTTCTGGAAAGGTGTGTATTTATTTTCGGTGATGTCCTGGTACTGTGTTTCGGCTAGGAAAGCAGGAAGTGCTTGAATCGCAGGACCACAAGTGTCCAGACTAAAGGCTATGTGTCATTCAAATATAGTCGTATTGGGAGAACCGCAGCTTACGCATGACGAACACCAGCAGCGGCAACGGGACTGGCCAGGAAATGAGTGATTTTGTTGGGTCGATACTCTGCCGATCCTGGATTGTCGAGAAAGCCTACAGATGCCAGATATCGGAGGAGACGCTCTACATTTTCCAGGCTGTCAGCAATTTATGTCGGATGACAAGTTACCAAGCTCACGAGAGGACTCACCAACCAACTCCGCAGATGCTTTGATATTCGCGGTCAACCGAGCCCCGCTGATAGTCGAATCGTGTTTGACCAACTCCTGGAAGAGTCCAAGCTCTACTGCAACATAGGTAACCGAGAGGGAAATTTGCTGGAAAGGTTAGTCGATAATCTCCTTTGATACATCCTCACCAGACAACGTACTGCATTGAACATCTTCATAAGAACATCCATTGGCGACTCCAGCTCATGTTGGAGCTGCTGGAGCGCATCGACGATGTGAGACTTCTCAGCGTCGTCCGCTCCTTTTGCCAGTGACTGTATTTGTTCGACTATGGCTTCCATGACGGTCAAAGGTGATGCATAGAGATCAGAGTCAATGTAGGATTCAACTCCAGCCAGGATCATACACACTTATATACAATCCTCCTGCCACAATGTGATTTGAATACAGCCAATCACATCTACTGGACTTTCCGCGTCCGGATATTCCGAGCATCGGAGACTCTGATTGGTTTGCGTCCAACTCAGGAATCCACAATATGGTTCGAAATGTCGACTGCCTGAATTCTGTGACATCTATCCTCTGCCTAGTAGATGGAGATACCGTGCCCGCGAAGAGTCCAACATGGTACTTGGGGTAGACGCAAACCGGAAGATGCGTCCGCGCCGGCCAGTGTCGTGCCAGTATTGCCGTTCCAAGAAGTTGAGATGCAGTCGCCAGTTTCCCTGCGACAACTGTGCGGCAAAGGGCTTATCCTGTCAACTCTACGGCCCATCCATAGAGCCATCGCTCGGAAGAAGAGCGCACCTAACAAGACCTTCCGCGTCGAATTGGCGTGACTCTGACAACTCGTTGAGAGCACAGAGATCGGGAAAAGCAGATCATGTGGCCAGTCATGGCCTACCAACTTCATGGGACATGCGAAGTACCACTCTGAGGCCTCAATTACGATCAGGGCCTTCTTGTCGACCGCAAACTGCTGCTGATGATGCTGAACTGCTCGAGTGGGATATGATGGATCAGAGTTCGGCGGTACGTGCTGTCAATCACCCGATGCTGTGATCTCGATTGTTGCTACTTGCTACTGCCTTTCATTCTTCGTATGAAATATTGCAAGAAGACGACTGACACGAACTCAACGATCTCGTCAACGCCAGGTGCTTTTCTGCTCTGATAAGATCGTTTTCCGGACATGTCGCGCTCGACAGATTTCAAAGACTACTTCGTACACCTACCTGGATCCCCCTACACCGTCTTACCCAGCCGAGCCTGTCAAATGCATCTGGCTACCTCGACACGGAGAAGCCAGTGTCTTTGTGGACAAGTATATTCGCGACATTACCTACGTTCACCACGTCATCCATTCCGCATCTCTTCGAAAGCTCATGGATGATATTTACCATGACCTTGACATGCGCAGACCCCTTCATCGTGGCCATGTGGCCTTGTTGTTGAGCATAATCGCCAGTGCAACATTCTTATGGACGACTTGCGACAATCCAGACCTGTATCACTCGGTGGACGATGCGAGAAATCAAGCCGCCTCCTGGGTTACTGCAACACTGGACATGCTAGACTACTCTCGGCGGACTACGAACGGTTCTATCGAGGACGTTCAAGCACTGATAATTGTCTCATTCCTCGTCTGCAATATGGAAGGCACGTCCATACGATACTATAACCTGGTATCTACAGCTATAACCACAGCACGGCAACTATCTCTTCATAGAATTGACCACGTATCGCGTCGCCCATCAGCTGACTCGATTGAAGCTGAGGTCGGGCGAAGGGTCTGGTGGTACCTTGCTGCATTGGATTGGTAAGTCTGCTGGACAAAGAACTACATTACCCCGGACTGACCAGCTTCAAGGATTCTCAGCAGGTTCGCGGGGCCCCATGAAGGGATCTGCACCATACAACCACGGCAGATGACGGTCAACAAGCCACGCAACATTCGCGACGAAGATATGGTGGATGGCGCTCCCATGTTCGGATTGGACCTCGCGCAGCCGACCTCAATGTCGTATTTCTTGCAGAGAATACGACTCGGAGAGCTCTGTTACGAGGTCAGCAACAATTCTACCGCAGATCACAACAATACCCAGCAGCTCGACGCACACTTTGAGAAGTTTCTCAGTGAATTTCCCCCCTTCTTCAGGCTAGATGACGGAGATCTGGCAGCCCCCGACAGAGCCTCGAAAGACCCTGCGATCACTGTACAGACTTACATTCTCGTCAATATGGTGCAGGCGCGACGCTGTAAGCTCCACCTCCCAAGCTTGTCGCGAAGCTCGGCGGAACCGGAGTTGGCCAGATCACGGCAGATTTGTCTCGATGCCGCGCGACAGATTATCGCGGCCGAGCGACGCCTGGAGAAGGAAACAGACATCCCTTTCGCTCTGAGCCGCTTCAGATTCGGCGGAACACTATACTGCCTCTTCTTGGCTATCATCACTCTATTATTAGACGTCTGCCTGAACAGAGTCGCCGAGCCCGAGGACAGTCGCAGAACAGAACTGTCACAGGCATTTCAGATCTTGGAGCAAGCCAGAAGCCAGACGAAGATGGCCACGACGTTGCTCGAATCTCTTCACGGGCTGGTGTCCAAGTACAAGGTGTCGCTGCCCTCTGTGAGCCATGACGTTCCAGCCCATGAGGCCGCAATGCCGCTTGCTACTATGCCTGATGCACTCGGCACAGGAACAGGGAGCAACAGTGTCGATCTGTCGAGCACGGAATTGCCTTTCTTCGACGACATTTGGCAGACCTTTGAGGGTGGAATGTTCCTGGACGAGATCGACATAGACAGCATGTTTGCGGAGATGAATGCGTGTATATGACCGAGCTGCCTTAGTAGCGCAACCGAGTGCTTCACTCATATATGCAATGGCTATGGTGTCATTGGACGCTTGTACAACCCTGTACTAACGATCGATTGCGATTGCTAGGGCCCAATGCATTATGGGAAGATGTAGCTGTGTAGCCTCGCCAGACGAGAATGCTATGGCTGAGTCTCTAGTGCTAAATACATGGGTAGGAATATAGGGCTACGCAGTCTATTTCAGGGAAGGAATTTTGTATGAACTCATGAACTCGCGCATCAGTCGTGGCTGGGTTTATACCATCATACTATTGATGCCCAGGCTGGCGAGATCACTTGCCTAAGAACGTATATGTACCGAGTAGGATGTGAGAGTGTATAGAAGTCTATAGGCTCCCCCCTGCACAACATTGTACGCGTTCAGTACGATTGCAGTCTATGCAGGCTTTCTTTTTTTCTCCCTGCGTCTTAGACACCACCAACCTATTCTTCAATATGTGGTACTCATGCTAACGTTGCAATCATGATGAGAAAAGGAGAAGTAAGGACTTAGGGAAAATAGGGGATAATCGCACCATCAAGATAACTTTGTACATGTTGTACGTGTATAGACAGGACGGAGATGGGGGTTTAATTTTCGAGGTCATGGCTTGGCCGGTACTCGTAGGTCCGCAGCCACTTAGGGTTGTTACATAAAACACGCACAGACTCTAAGACATATATTTTGGAGAAGCAAAAGTTCTTCCGCAATCGACCATAGGATGTGGAATACAGGGCTTCCCGTTCGCTCAGCCGTACTTAAGCCACATGCCGATCAGTTAGTACTACCGTGGGTGACCAGGTGGGAATCCTGATTGTTGATTGTTTTTGTCTCTATGCCTTTTTTTTCCCTTTTTTCCCTCAAATGTTGCTGCTTTTGTTTTTTGTAATGTCGACAACCCCTAAGACCAGCGGAGCGACGAGTAGTGGCGTTTGACAGGTGTTTTCAGGAGGTTGTTCTGACACGCTCAGGGTCATTTCCGGGTGCGATCTCGGAGGGCAGACCGCAGGAGTCAGACTGATAATAATCCATAACCTCGTTGGCCAACTGCTAGTAGGACGAGAAAAATGTTTTCTTTCTTTTTCTCTATCTGCTTCCCTTGACAAGAAATCGAAATAACGATATTCCTTGCTACAGAATACGTGCGATTTTTTGCTGAATAGCCACGCTTTCCAGCCTCTTTTGAGACAGGAATGGGCCACAAGCCCACCAAGCATTACTTTCAAACATAGCTAGGAACTACACCTCGTGCCAATTTTCTCATCATCCTGCCTTCCACTGCCATGCCTGACCTAGAGGAACACAAGACCGAAATGACAAATTTCGACGGCATTGCAATCGCTTGAGGTGAGTCCGGGGAGCACGGGTCAGAAAATGGCTTCGGCACAGCTGTGACCAACATAAGATCCCTTTTTCTTGTCGAATACCTGTCCATCTATCCGGAACTAGGCTGTCCACGCGTTTTCAGACCCTGGTCGTATCGCAGGACGGCATTCAACAACACTTGCGTTCCCAAAGCACTGCAATTTTCAATTGTTAGTGCGCGGAGATTCTCTAGTATGACAGTTTTGTGCTTGGCTTACCAGTGCTCGGGTGTGGAATACTCGGTCGGGTGGTGTGAGATGCCGTTCTTGGACGGGATAAACACCATCGACGTGGGACAGATGTACGAAGTGTTGACGCTGTCGTGGCCTGCCCCAGCCGGGAGTTCTCGATAGCCGTCCTGACCCACGAGCTCGATCGCCGACGACCGTACCGCGTCGATGCAGTCTTTGTGGAACTCGACCCCGGCACTCCTCCAGATCTGCTTGATGTCGACGGTGCAGCTGTTACTCTCCGCTATCGAAGCGCACAATTCTCGGACGATATCGGCCATCTTGTCCAGGGTATTGTTGGAGAGGTGTTCAATGTCGACGCTGAAAGTGACTGTTCCGGGAATCGTGCCGGGCGACTGTGGTTCGGAATTGATGACCCCGACGGTGGTCACGCCCTTGTGTTCCCAGGCAACGGTATTTATGCGAGAGATCATCTGCGCTGCTGCGAGAAGAGCGTCGGCTCGTCGATCGATCGGCGTGGTGCCACAGTGCTGACATCGCCCATTCACCGTTACCATGAGCCAGGTCATTCCTTGAACTCCAGTCACGACGCCGACGGACTTGCCGTCCTCTTCCAGAACGGGGCCTTGCTCGATATGATATTCAAAATGAGCCGAGAGAGGGTTTGCAGTGTGAGTGGCCTTGACAGGTCCAAGGTATCCGATCTTCGCGAGTTCGTCTTTGAAGCGCAGGCCATCCGAATCTATGTGGTTGTATGCGTCTTCCAACGACACGTTACCCGCCCATACAGCGCTAGATAACATACCCGTATTGAAACGGGCCCCCTCCTCGTTCGTCCAGTCGATCACAGCGATCGGGGCGTAGGTGGTGTAGTTATTTTCGTGCAAGACTTTGAGGATCTCGACCCCAGCTTGGACGCCCAGGATGCCATCGTATCGTCCTCCGGCGGGCTGGGTATCCAGATGGGATCCGATGCCGATAGGGGCAATGTCGTTGTTTTGGCCCGGCCTGATGGCGAAGAGATTCCCCATCTCATCGACCTTGACCGTGGCCCCGTATTGCTGCACTGTGTCGACGAACCAGTCGCGGACAGCCTTGTCTTCTGGGGTGAGAGTCAGGCGTCGAACGCCTCCTTCGGGCGTCGCTCCCCATTGTGCGGTGTGGTGTAGGGTGTCCCATAGTCGCTGCTGGTTGACGGTCAGGGTGGAAGCAGAGTATAGCCCGTGTCTGGCGGTGAACGATCGGACTTGAGGGGTATGTTGGCGACACTGCCCTCTTATCAAACCCCTACACGCGTTTCGTGATGACGCCGCGAAAGGTGCATGGAGGAGTGAAAAAGCCGAGCGGATGGGGTTCATCGTCGCAGGATTTGGACTGAGGTCTGGGTTTACACACTCGAATTCCTATAGCAAATTGACTACCTCCTGCTGCCCTTTATATTACCTGCGGAACAATGTCGTACATACGGTGTGGTGTGTCCACCATGACTTTTCTTCCCAAGTGTCGGGAGTAAAAGATCCTCCACCCTCCATGACTACTAGATATTCGTAAGTGTATCTGTCCTGTTGGATCCATACCGAGTCCTTCTCCCCAAACAATGTGCTTGGATTTTCTGGTGCAGTGCTTCTCCTCATTCTTCTTCCGTGGCGGCGTCAAGGATATGGATCGACGTTGATGGCCCCTCCTTTGCTGTATACGTCGCCATGGTTGGCTACAGATACAGTGCCGATATCCACCTGATTTAGTGTCGATGCGCCAATGCACATTGGAAAAGGGACCCCCAGCAAATGCCTGTCCCTGGGCAGCGATTTCATATTCTCCGAAAATGATCCGTTGAGCCGTGTATCCCATTCCGTGGCTTTGTCAATTACTGTCAACCCTTCTTTCCTCAGCCTCTCCTCTCTCTTTCCTTCTCCAGATCTTCATGTTAATACCCTTAGGGGGATGCTCCACTGCAATCCTTTTGCTAGGATTATCAACTCCACCAGCCACTCAGTTTCTGCATGGGCGACTGATACAGTGCCGAGATGCAGGAGAGGGATCGACAAGGGTTCGCGGTTCGGTTGCCTTGTGACTTTGTAGAAGGGAGTGCCATGGGTGTTGATGTGACGGTGAGACTCGCTCGAGTATCATTTTCATGGTTCTCGCGCCTGTTGACTTGTAGATACCCGACTCTGGATATAAGATATAAAAAGGGGGATGTGCTTCAAGGCCCTCCAGAGAGATATTGCTTCGGCACCGTCTATCACTCAGTTATAACACACTGCATCAAAGTGTCCTATACTCTTTTACATTCCTGACAAGCCAGAACGACTCTCAAAATGGGGCTGAAGAGAGCAGACTTGCGCCTCAACCACCCTTTCATCCAGAATCTGATTGCTGGGTACGTTCTCTCCTCTCCCACAGGTTGTCAAGGGTTGTGTTCTGATCTTCTGGCCAAGTTTGATGCTCCTATGTCTCCCGGGCATCTACCTCGCCTTGACAGGTCTCGGAGCCGGTGGAGGGAAACCGTCGTCTCAAGCCGTAGCTGCAAACGTCAATGCCATCCTATATGGCGTCTTCTTCATCACCGGGTGGTTTGCGGGCTCGGTGATGAATCTCATCGGCCCAAACTACACGGTCTTTCTCGGGTCGATTGGATATAGTCTCTACACGGGTCAGTTCATTATATCCCTCTAGGGGACCCTCGCTTTTTGACTTTCGCGTTGGCTCACCCTGGTTGCAGGTGGTCTGTGGTACTTCGACCGAAGCGGACACTCCTGGCTGGCATACCTCGGTGGAGGCATTGAAGGGGTATCTGCGGCGCTTCTGTGGGCGTCTGCCGGCGCCATTGCGTACTCGTACGCCGAAGAGAAGGACAAGGCTCTGTTTATGACAATCCAATGGTGCATGTGTGAAGGTGAGCTCTGGCACAGAGTTATTTGGACGAAGATATTTACCCGTAATAGGTGGCTCGACGATCGCAGCTCTCGTAGCTCTCGGGATCAACATACACAGCGCGCGGCAAGACGCGGGCGCTCCCACGCCGGTCTACGTCGTCTTCGTTGTGATCCAGGTCCTGGCCATGGTCCTGGCCCTGACGCTGCTCGTGCGGCCTGCAAAGGTGGTGCGCAGCGACGGGACCAAGATCGCCATCTTCAAGCAGCCGTCCCTGAAGAGCGAGCTGGAGGGGATCGTCGAGATGATCAAGGACTACAGGTTCATGATGCTGCTGCCGGCCATCTTCGTCGCCGAGATGGCCCTGGCCCTCCAGAGCTCTCTCAACGGCTACTACTTCAACTTGCGCACCCGCTCGCTCAACAACGTCATGTTCAACTTCATCCAGCTGCCCGCCAGCTTCGGCATGACCTACATCCTCGACAATCCCCGGTTCGGGCGCAGGAAGACCAGAGCCCTGATTGGCATTTCGGTCATGAGCGCCGTCACGCTGGCCATCTGTGCCGCCGAGGCGGCGTGGCTCGCCCAACACCATCTCAACCGACACGAGGCGGGACCGTCGACCGACTGGACGGATCCGGGCTTCGCCGGCGCCTTTGTCATCTACATCATCTACGGGAGTGTGTACAGGTGAGACCAACCCCCCACGAACATTTCATTCCCAAAGAAGCATCCCACTGATTTCTTCCAACAAAAAAAAAGCATCTACCAAATCGCGACGCAATACGTCATCTGCGCGCTGACCAACGACCCGGAACGCCTTGCGCGGCGGGCGTCGTGCTTCCGCGGCACCACCGCGCTGGGCATGATGTTCAGCTTCATCATCGACGGCAACGGCGGCACCTACATCACCCAGCTGTCGTTCCAGTTCGCGTGCTACTTTGTCGGCATCCTGTTCCTGTACACCGTCACGGTCCTGTACGTCAGCGACACGAACTACTTCCACGAGGACACGGTCATTGTGCCCAAGCACATTGAAGACGACGCGAGGCTGGACGGGAGGATTGCCGCCGCCGCCGCCGCTGGTGGTGGTGGTGAGGAGGCGAGCAGCGTGGATGGGAAAGAGACCGTGGTTGCCGGTGACAAGAGCGTTGTATGATCTTAAAAAGGTTGGGAATAACAACACTTCCCCAGGTTATTATTGAGTGGACTTTGTAAGGACGGAGAGATTATGACCATACCTACCCACCAAGCACGGGCTTGCCACCTACCTATATACAGCACCCTTGGACCGCCGTGGCACAAGTTGCGCGTTCCTCCTACAAGTGCCTTGTACATTCTTGACTACATATGTAGGAGACTTCACTGGACCAATCCCGTCTCACCTATTGACCCGCGGTAGTCCTACCTCCCTATCCACCTCTTCCTCGTACATCCCCAATCCCGTCCCCACCCTACCTAGTTGATTAGTGCATAGGTGGGTACTGGGTTACCTCCTACGTCCATATATGGAATGCGCGTGTAGGTACTTTGTAGTTGAAGCGGACCTCACCGCGTAGTGCCATGCTCTGGGCCGCGATAAGGCTCCATCTGGACAACCGCGGGGTGAGATCCTGTTTGTAGTTCGTTCTGATATCTCGGGCGTTTTCTCTTCCTCTCTCTACTCTACTGTCAATGGCTTGTGGCTTGCGCCTTTTCAATAAAGACAACATAAAGATATATACATGTACATAAGTACAGACATTTGCACAGGCATAGTCCATTACCGTGCCCCCCTTTTTTGTGTACTATTGAAACCCCACTGCCGGAGACTTCGTCTATGAGCACAGGCACCAGTACGAGCACAAGGACAAGTATGTCTCCGTACTCGCGCCCTCGCCAGCCGCCGCCAGCGTCACGGGGTTCCAAGCTCGGTTACTACCGCGCTTCGATTGCCTGTGTAGGCTGTCGCCGGAGTAAGACGCGTTGTCTCCTCACGACACCGAGGCGGGAACTGCAGCAGGATAGCTGTGTGAGCTGTGTGAGCTGTCGGCGCAAGAACAAGCCGTGTGTGTTCTTGACCGTGGACAAGAAGCCGCCAGACTGGGTGTGGTCGAAGCCGCAGCGGGGGCAGACTGCTGAAGTAGAGTCGAAGCCAGAGTCGGGGAGCTCGTCCTCCTCTCCCTCCTCACACCATCATTGCTCGGTCTCTACGCCGCTTGGAGGCTCGGTCACGGCACAAGACTGTACTCAGAGCGTCACCGGGGTTGAGAAGCAGCAATCTGCCTTTCCGCCGCAACAGCATGGCACCTTTTCCTGGGATATGGTCGAGGAGCAATCGTTCTTGTTCGAGACGCTATTCCCCCCGGAGCCGCCGAGTCATGTTTTCTCCGCAGAGCAGACCGACGGTTATTCGGATCCGTTGTTCTCTCTCGATCAAATGGGTGGTCCTGAGGTCGACCCTTCATTACCACAATGTGCATCATCCTGGCTAAGCGTGAACCCGGAGTCTGAATGGGATATCAATATCTCACCCATGGAATACCCAGACTTGTATATTCAAGACTCGCTCCAGCATAGCCAAATTCACGTGCCATTCGACCAGGCTGGTGTAACCCTGGAGACCGCATATGAATTTCATGAACATTACTTTCAGTTCTCGGATCAATGCACCTGAGGGCAGCGTTCATGTCTGCTTGGTGCTTTGCTTCGGATGGAAACCGGGGTTTGCAACAGCCGAAAGACCTGCACTGAGAGAACGTGCCGTCATGGATATGCTTGTCCATCCGTGCCAATGAGGCCACACTATATAAAAACGACGGCCGTTGAGAAGGATAGATGAAGAAGTCGGTATGGTCGAGAAGACATATCAACAAGATAGGGCAAAGGGGGATTCAGGTGTGAGATCTCCCACCCTGTTGGCAGGATGCATACAGAGGGAGGCTGCTCTCTCAGCCACAGAGGAATAAGGGTACTCGGAAAGGAAAGGAGGACGAGAGAGTTTGTGCATGAAACCAGGAAGCTGCGAACGAACTTCAAAGCCCAGTCAACGTCTAAACAAACAAGGCCTTCCTATCGGTCGCTCTCTGTAAGTTATTTCTGCGGTTTGTCTCTGGAACAGAGACGGAGAAAGAGGTCGAAGGTATGGTAATCAACAGCAAAGCTGGCAAAGTTGAGGAATGAACACATAAGCAAACGTTGGTGGTGAAATAGGGGAGGTCAAAGGCACTTGGCGTGAGCAATGTAGTCGGTAGTGATTACCTCTTAGATTTGTACAGTACTTGGTACTTTAGGTAGGTATCTAGGCACCTACTTACTAAGGAATAGAGCACTCGTACCAGCCAGTGCCAAGTGAAAGCCTCGGCCCTGTGAGTACCGCCGAGACCCAGGGTTAAGGGGTTGAGACCTCAAGTTAGGTGACTCGCCCCCAATTAACGGGGGCCTTTAGGCTGTATACTAGTCATGGCAATGCGCAGCCTCGACCTATCTATTCAGACAAAGTCAACGGTTCCATACCGAGTAGAACTACTACTTTCAAACGAGAGTTTCTAGAAATATAGCTAGCCTCTTCATTTTCCAGACTGTTGTCGACAATTTGTCCCGTGCTTGAAGCTGCCATATGAAAAGAGAGGAACGCTTTGCGTGTACGAGTATGTAGCAGCAACTGCGCCCACCTTCGCTCCCACCTATGTAGGTCATCTCAACACCCTTCTATCAATCCATCCCTACACCTTTCGAAGCACCAGCAACCTCCCACCTACATTGCTTGTCGATCTCAATCCCACCACATCTGAACGCAAGACCTCGATCCTGCCACCATCGCCAGCCGCCCGCAGGCGCTCGACCTCGGCACCGAACCCGGCGCTCTCCCAAATATCATCGAGCACAGTCGCGACGATGAATCCCCCCCGTTTCACGACCCTGACAAATTCTTTGACCACCTGCGGTCCCACATGCCCGCGTGTCAGGGTGCCTACGCAGATGACCGCGTCAAAGGCGTCGTCTGGCTTTGCGATTGGAAGCGACAGGTCGGCCTGCTCCAGCACGCCGTAGACGCCTGTCTTGCGCGCCACCTCGAGCATGCCCTGGCTGATATCCAGACCTGTAACATCCTGAGCGCCGAATTTCGCCAGCTCGACTCCGACCAGCCCTGTTCCACAGCCGGCGTCTAGGACTTGAAGTCCCCCCAGCTGGCCCTCACTTTGCCGACGGTCTAGCGCGTCGACCAATGCCTGCGCTGCAAGCTTTGGGGCAGCGTATTCCTCGGCCTCGAGGTCTTTGTCATATTCAAGAGCCCACTCGTTGTAGAGGTCGCGTGCCTCGACGGAGCTCGAGAGTGCATACGCCCGTTGTAGGAATGGATTATCGCCCACCGGGTGAGTTGTTGAGTCTGCCATGAGGGGATTACATGTGACGAATTCCCTCCTTCGTCAGAGCAGGCTGATTTGTCTAGGTCGTTGGAAAAACGAATCAACAGAACAATGGACTCGGAAGTCGGTATCGTTAGCATCGTTAGGACTCCAATAACAGGTCCGTAAACTCAAACCTTTTGCTTGCCTGATGCCAGTCCTCGTCAGAGACGACTTGGAATTGGTCAATATCTCCGTGGGCCACAGGAGGTCAATCCGCCGGGAAATTCCGATCCAGCTTCCTTGCGCGTTTAGTCCAAAAACAAGGCAGAAGACTGTGCTTTGGAAACAGTTGATATTCATCGTACTCTCAACCAGGCTTCCAGCCCCGACCGGTAGCAGTAGGTAATCCCGAAGCTTAAGGCTCAGGAACCCTGCCTCGTCGACAAAGCTATTCCACCCAAAGATGTCAACACTAGACAAGGTTGCTGGGTGCCTGAAAAGAACCCAGAACTGGACGAGGAGCTGGAAATACATCTGTCCTCCTGTTTCTCTCTCCGACGGATAAGCCTTCCTTACGGCAGACGAACTAACTGATTGTGTCTCCAATATTGACCGTCGACCTGCGTGGTTCCTATGCTTCACCATGTGCCTCTACAGGTAACCTCTGGCCCTTTGAAGGGACTCGCAAGAAGGAAGCGGCACTGTTGTGGTGCAAGCGAGAGTTTTATCTTTCTTCGGCACCCTCAGATAGTCATAGGCTCGTTTGGGTCCGCATCGCACCTATTTGACTTCCTTCTTGGAGGTTTTCCAACCCCGACATTTTAGACACTGAAACTGATTAACTTCCATGGCCTGGCCATATCCACATTTGTGACAGTGTGCCATGAAGGGACTGCTGTGGAACGATTGGAGCAGGTGAAAGGCAAATGTCGGGTTAGAGGTACAGGTCTCGCGCCACAGAGCCTGGATGTCGGCATCTCCACCAAGCTGAGTGAAATGGACACGAATGCAACGAGTGGCCACATCCCGAAGTCCGAGCACCTGTTCGGGAGTTCCAAGATAGACGATGGGTACGGACTTCAAGAAGGCCTCGGCGTCCCAGCACTTGATGTTTGCGTTCCAGAACTTATGAGCCGCCTTTTGAGCGAGTTTGTCGATATCGTACTTTGTCGCGATGGCGAAGACTTGGGCGTGTTGGGTGAATTTGTCGCTTTCGAAATCCTGATAATCGCCCCGATAGAAGAAGTCGATCATTCTCTTGACGGTTTCGACGTCATCATCGCTTAGATCGACGGCGGGTTGTGTGGACTTCTGTTCCACTAGGTCAGATTCTGGGAGCGGACAAAGACATGAATTGAAGCACTGCACTTACGCCCCACGGCTTGCTGCATACCGTGTTGAAGAAGGACGACTGCGAGCAGACGACGACCTTGTGGACTTGGAATTTTTCATCTGCGCAGATGATGGTCATGTCGGAGAAGGCGCCGGAGTGGTAGACCCTGTCACTGTAAGTTGGTGTGAGTTCGTCGGAAGTGTGAGATATGCGGTGGCATCTCGAACGTAGTGTAGAGAGAAGGAAAGTAGAGAAGGGCAGAGCGGAGTAGGGTAGAGAAGTGAAGTGTAGTGTAGTATAGCACAGCGTAGTAAGTACCTGGGTACCTGAGGAAGTAGTGAAGGATGCAAGTACTCACGCCGGAAGCCATGTAGGGTATTCAGCCATCACGATAGGTATCCTTTTTCTATTATCGTCCGTCCAGTATAAAACAAGTAGACACGAACGCCGAGAGCACCACCACAAGGCAGTCACTTAGGCAGGTAGCATGTAGGTAGCATGTAGGTGGTTGGATGGGTGGATGGGGAGGTAAGAGACAGTTCAAGCGAAGATGAGGACCATAGCAAGTGTACTTGGGGTACGAGCATGTGAGTACGTGAGCATGTGAAATTCAGAATCTGCAAATTTACCGGCGTGAATTGCTGATTGGTATTTGTGATTGCCTCTTTGTTTGCTGTTTATGTCTCGACTGACCTGCCCGCTTGCCTGCTTGCCTGACGTGACCAAGCCGGCCGTGCGAGAGCACTGGCCAACTTGTCTGAGCACAGACGATGCCCAGCATCGCCAGATACCTGACAGCCTGAGTGGGTAGGTACCTAGGTAGGTAGTTATGGTGATGGTCCGGGATTCCACTGACGTCACTCCGTTTCCCTTCCTACCTTCGGCATCTAATAGGTAACTAGGTAAATACCCAGGTAGTTGTCCCGGTATGTAGATTCATGAGACATAAGACATGAGACAACACGGGACACAAGACCCTGATATGGTGCGGCAGGGTAGGGCAGGGCAGGCAGGGCAAGGGAGGGTAGTTTAAGGGGTGAGTACATTCCTTTAGTAGTCCTCCAGTCCTCAAACCCTCTATTCAATGCACACTGTTGTACCGAATAGTCATACTCGTTTATACTCATATAATCATACCAGGAAAATAGAATCCATTTCTCGGATGCTTGGATGCGCATCGATAGGCATCACTAGGTGTCAACATGAGTAGAGTGATGTTAAAGTCTACTCGGTAAGCTCGTGTTGCTGTTGTTATCTGCCGCCGCTCGGCTAGAAACAGCCCGAAACGAGATGGTAATTCCGCCCGCTGATCAACAACCAACCAACTAACCAACCCCTTTTCAAACATAGCCTCGTCCCTCACTTGGGGTACTGAGTAAACACCCACAAAACTACCTCGTACAAATTAGACTACAAAGCAAGATCAAAAAGTATGACGGAAACCATCTGTTATATTGAAAAAGCTACAAGTATGGTTTGAGAAAAGGCTGATTTTACACATGTTTGTCTTGAGAAGGACATCAGAGATCAAATAAACCACGTGGCTGAAGTTGGTCAAGGGAAAGCTTTGGGTCAAGGGTGAATACCTACCTAAACTTGGGGAGTAGGGCTTCCCCCCGAAACTCTGCAAACCTGGTATAGACTGAAGATATCTCTCACTAGCAGATCGTGCTGGGACTTGTGCTGTGCTGTGCTGTGCTGTGGTCCATCTTACCCTGCCAAGATGCGCCAGACCTCGTTCAAGCGCGCATCGCCACAGCACTTGTGATACCAAAACCCACGGAGGATCTCCTTTGCCTGCACCACACCGCAGAGGCCGCGACGGACCCTTTCCCGACAAAGTCTCTCGAGTGACTCGGAGAGCACGCCATTGCTGTCCGCTGGGCCTCCTTCCTCTTTCACCGTCACCACCAGCGAGTTGATGTGGTTCAGGTATTGCACAAATATCGCGTGCATGAACAGGATATAGAACCACATGTTCTCCTGACCCGGTCTGATTGAGCTTGCCTCGAGGATCCGGATCGTCTTCCGAAGCCTCTCCTCAGTCGCATGTGCATTCAAGTTCCAGTACCGGAGCTGGATCCGAGCCACAGAGTTAACGTGGCCCATGAGCAGCCATTGAGACCGCAGGGCCAGAGCCATGGCGCAGCTCAGCGCGTGATATGTGACAAACTCCGGAATCATGTTACCCGACAACAGCGCCTCGGCGTGGTTCACGGCGACGTTGTTCAAGAGCTTGGAGGTCTCGACACGGTAGAAATTCAGCCACCGCTTGATTTCATGCTCCACGTCGCGGCTGTCTGCACTCCAAGATGAACTCTTAGCAGCCTCGTTTATGAAAGCAATATTCCTGATCCTTTCCACAATCGCCAAAATCTTGACATTGAATCGGAGGGAGCTGTCGATTGAGTCTGTTTGCAGTAAGTGCTGCGCCGATGCCGATGCATATTCTTTTACAAGACGGAATGCAGCCGCCGAGAAACACTGTTGCCATGGGCCGGGGTCGTGGTCACCTTCCCTAAATCGGGTGCGACGGCCTTGGATCGCCGCCGTCCAGATGTCGCTCGTGCCAATCGACAAGTGGGAGATGCTGCTTCCCCTCATCATATCACTAAAGAGGTGGTGCAGCGCTTTCTGGTGCACTTCGGCGGCGGCGATATCTTCAATGTAGAACTCGCATGCAACCAGGAGCCGGATCAGGATCAAGCTACGATATGTCCGCAACTGCTCTGTCGAAACATTACGGAGGCTCGAAATGGCGACTAATTTGTGCTTGGCTGCATACGTGATGTACGTATCGTTTCTCTCTTTGCTCCCACCAGCACAGATCGAGGCACCCAGCGCAATCAGGGCATGAAGTAATGCCTTGTTGGATAACGACAGCTGAACATCCGAGACCCAGCCGTCAGCTATGTCACGGGCCACGAGCTTGTCTGGAGTGGCCGCGCCACCTAGAAACAGACCGAACGAATGTGCGAGTTTGATCAGGTGGGAATCTCGAGGCGATAATGGCAGGGCCGCTACGTCAAAGGGATTGCTGCTGCCTAGAACCCTGCAAGCAAGAACGTATCCAGCATGGGAAAGATCGGCCAACTTGTGGTCGTCCCCTTTGTGGTCGTGTGTACGTTTCTTGTGTCGTTGACAGACATCCGAGGGTGTAGAGATTTTCCATTTCTTGTCTGCCTTATTGAGGACGGCGCCATCATCCCCCTCGGTGATATTTGGTCTCGGTTTGAACTTGACGGGAAAGAGGCTCACTGGTCGACTCCCTGCCAACCGTCCGATGCTTTGGGACTGTCGTCGTCGATGCGAGACCCGAGCTGCATGGGACAAGGCTACTTGGGACTGACGTTCCGTTGCACGCCATGACTTGGTGTCACAATTGATGAACGTTACATTAACCTTTGTCCGCTTATTGCTGTGTGATGCACCACCCGTAACCGAGTCGGATTGCGATTCTCCCTGCTCTTTTCAGGTCCAACGTCTCCCATCTCCCGTGCTCGCGCAGCAAAGACTTTTATTCAGGCTTGGGATCCATAGACCCTCGGTTGCAAAAGAGACATAGACACGGAGATAGGACTGGGAGTCGACAGGCTTTTTCGATTCAGTCGTATTCTGGTAGCCTCGATGGTCCTTGGCCGAGGATCGAACGACCCATGTATTGACCAAATCTTCTCCACCTGTTGCAGACTGTGTCACGATCTCTCTTTCCCCCTGCAAGTGGAAGTCTCGCTCAAATAGCTCAAACGGCGCAGAGTTCCACCGATTCAAGTAAGCCGAGGCGTGCTCGAGAGCGGATCGTTTCCGGTGCTCTATCGAAGAGGAAGATGGGTTCTTGCGCCTTGCCGCAAGGGGACAGTTCAGACACGGAAATGATAGGCAATTCCTCGCACGGCGATTGGCTTAGTCACATGTCCGCGGTTACGGGTAGGTCGTGATGTTCGTCCTTGAAGAGTTCGGCCAGTTTGCGCCTTGGTTGTGTGGGTGGTTGTGGTTGTTGATCTCGATTGACTGTTGCTGTTGCATTGGCCGGCCGTTCCCTCTACGCATCTGCGGTTCGAGGGATGTACCAAGCTCGGGGTTCTCTTTCTGATGCTTCCTGGGACTTGTCGGGGGTAAAGTCGTGTCAGACTCAACCGCGGATTACTCGCGCACTTGGGATTCAGTGGCTGGGGTAGATCTTGGGTATATGAGGAAAGGATCAATTTGGAGGGAGAAGCCGAGCCAAGAGCCGGACCAAGAGTGATTCCTGTGCCTCGTATACCTCCGAGCCGCCTCCCAAGCACGTACCAAGTTTGTATTAAAACAAGAGTCGGCGTACACACGGACCGTTCACACTCGGCGACCTGGATAAGGCCGTGGCCCATTTAGCACAGGAACAAAGTTCGTCCAAGCGGTGAGTTTCCACTAATCATACGCAGTTGGATGTTTACCTTTTCTAGGCAAAGCAAACAGGAGTGACTCGATGGCATCTGACGATGCTACGAGTCTGTGTCCTTCCACCTTCTTCAGACCACTCCAGGGCAAGGAATTCCGGGTGTTCGATCCTCCATCACAAGGCTACGCCAGAATCCTTCGATGCATCATCTACAGTGACTGTGGACATATCTGACGGACTAGTGCAAATGCACCCAACGCCCCACGAGTGCCAGATCCTTGACAAGTTCGGTGCCAAAAGCAAAGATATTAATGAGGAGACGAGTTTTCATCCGGCGAATGCTTCTAGCGCCAACTATAAGCGAGACTTGCAGGAGGATCGAGTATCGTGTGAGGGAGAACCGTTCAGGAAAGTGACCAGGCACTTGTGCCGATACCCCCAGATTGAAGACATGCAGGGTCTAGGAGGCGCTGGCTGCAGGGCTCGAGGTACAGGAGATCAGCCGACAACGTGTCTGTATGTCAAAGGCATGGACAGAGATGGATTACGATTTGATGGTTTTATTTCTCAAAAGGTGCGCAGAGTCTCGTAACCATTTCCTGCGCGATCATGTCAAAAGCCGAACAGGCGCCATATCTCCTCGCACGCACCGCTTCCACGTGGCTTTAGTCACCGCGTCCAGTGGTTCTCGATGAGGATAATGGATGCTTTCTGAACGGATCACGAATCAAATAGGTCAGCACCTCGAGGGGTGGATGAGCCTTTACCGAAAAGGGCGGAGCGACGACAAAGACCTGGTCACCTTTCATCCCTTGATGCAGTCTTCGCTTCAGTCCGTTGAAAAAGACCCCGGATGGTCTACATGGTCTTCAGCAACATATCGATACCTCCACCCTGGTCTCACCATTATTGGACCTGGTCTTCCTTTTGCCATTGCTCCGTCTGGCTAGTTGTGTCTTGACCTCATCCACCATCGCTTGCTGACTGCACGAGGAGAAACCTGACATGAAAATGTCAATTGGTGCGTTCCCGTGAATCTCGAATTTCTAAGCGGCTTTGTCCTTGCTCGTTTGGCTTTCCGACTGCGCCGACATCTTGTCGTGACTGGCTCGCAGACCGTGTAGGTCTCCTGATGTATCAAACAATCAGCCGCGCGTCCAAATGCCTTCTGCAACAAGTCTGGCGAGTATATCTCTTCAGGATGTGATTTTACGGTTCGATACCAGCATTCAGGCAACCATCATCTGAGACACCTCACCCCTGGGGACTTTACAGCATACCTCGAGAGCCATGGAGAAAGCCCTGGAGAAAGTCCTGCCCATCTCACCGCCAGCCAAGGTATACTCCTCCCCAATCAAAGGGGCCAGGTTTTCTGACACCTCCATCGATGATGCGACACCCGTCGAAGCGCGCCGGGGAAAACGAACCTGGAAGTCATACTTGTGGGACACGCTCGACAAAGACCCCGTTGAGCGCGCGTTCCTCTTCAAGCTCGACGCGGCGATGCTGAGTCTCGCCGGGTTTGGCTTCTTTATCAAATATCTGGACCAGCTCAACATCAGCAACGCCTTCGTCTCGGGCATGAAGGAGGATCTGGGTCTCTATGGCAACCAGCTGAACTACATGCAGACGCTGTGGACGGTCGGATACGTGCTGGGAGCTATACCATGTGCGACGTCTCCCCATTGTTCCTTCAGGCTTCGAGCCATCGAGCCATTTGCTGACTTGTATCTGTGATCTTTTTGGTTGTCTTCAGCGAACCTCCTCCTAACACGCGTTCGGGCCTCGATATACATCCCATGCATCCAGATCGTCTGGTCCGCCCTGACTATGTGCATGGCGGCCTGCGACACCATCAAGCCCATTTACGCGCTGCGGTTCCTGATCGGCCTCGCAGAGAGCGGCTTCTACCCTGGTGTTCAGTACCTCATTGGGTGTTGGTACCGACGCGACGAGTTGGCCAAGCGGTCCTGCATATTCCACACCTCCAGTGCCCTGGCGGGCATGTTCAGCGGCTATCTGATGGCGGCGGTCTACCATCTCGAGGGAAGGGGAGGACTCCGCGGATGGCAATGGCTGTTTATTGTTGACGGGTGCATCGCTGGTAAGTCCCTCAACTACCAGCCTATGTTCGTGGCCGTGTGATTGACTTCTTATCAGTGCCCGTCGCAGTAGCAGGCTATCTGTTCTACCCGGACGTCCCGGAAACGAGCCAGGCCTTTTATCTCAGCAAAGCCGAGATTGAACTGGCTCAAACGCGGATGCTGCTCGAAGGGCGCAGCGGGCGCCAACCGTACACGTGGACCAAGATCAAGAAGATCTTTCGGTCGTGGCACTTTTACGGCGTCGTCATCATGTTCATCATCTTCGTTAACAACAACGCGATCCCGCAGCCGTTTTTCTCGCTGTTCCTCAAGGACTCGCAACATCCGAAATACACCATCACGCAGATCAACGCGATCCCGTCGGCCAGCGCGGCGGTGCAGGTGGTGACGACGCTCATGTACGCGTGGAGCTCCGACACGTTCCTACACGGGGCGCGGTGGCCGCCCATCATCGCGGCCAACCTGGTCAACATCGTCATCTACATCAGCCTGGCCGTGTGGGACGTGCCCATGGGGTGGAAGTGGACGTGTTTCATCCTGGTGGGCGCGGGCGGCGGGCTCAGCGGCCTGTGCTACGCGTGGGCGCACGAGATCTGCACCCACGACAACGAGGAGCGCGCCTTCGTCACGGGCTCTATGAACGAGTTCTCTTACGCCGTCCAGGCCTGGCTCCCCCTGCTGGTGTGGAAGCAGGTCGACGCTCCGCGCTACGAAAAGGGCTACATCACCTGCGCCGTACTGAGTGCCGCCATGATTGTGAGTGCCATGGTCGTTCGACATCTGCAAAACAAGGAGCTTGGAGCGAAGCGCGCTCAGCAGGGTGTGTGAGGGCTCCAAATCAGAGGGTTTGACGTGAAGAGCGAACAGCCCTCTTGACCGCTAGGTCTGCCCTCACTCAACTATCTGGGCCAGCACAGCACAGCATGGCATAGCACATCACGGCAACGCCTCCGCCTGGCGGACCGGCTGCCTGAGAGACGGGCCACAGGTCACTCACTACCGACATGCCGAATATCGAAATGACACCCATTGACCTCATCCACAACGTCCTTAATTGGGTACCTGATCAAGCTCGCTGACTCCTGGACCTCGCAACCCTCCCAAGAACATTGTGAGAGGAGAGACTCTTTTATTTCTCCCTGAAAACCAGCCATGTGTCTGGCTGGGTTGACACCACAGAGAGAGGTTGCTGCAGCCACGAGTATTTAGAGGCTGCGGGAAGGGTGCTGGATGCTCAAAGCTAGAGGCCGAGGCCTGGATACCAAGGAGTTCAAGAAGAGAGGCGGATCATCTGCCATCTCTCATCCATATCCCATATATCATCCGACTATACAGTCGACACATTATCAATGACACATGTTACACGGCACAAGACACTAAACAAGACCCAACAACTCTCAAAAGATATTGTTCTGTCTATCTTATCTGTCTAAACCCGTCTATATCTGTCTATAGATGCGGAGCCAGCGGCGACGTCTCCTCGCTTTTACTAGAATGAGAATCTTCTTCTAAAAGCAAACACTCTGTGATCGCGCGCGCGACGTATTCGACGTTGGTCTCGT
The DNA here is from genome assembly GCF_001642475.1 of Fonsecaea monophora. Classification (NCBI taxonomy): domain Eukaryota; kingdom Fungi; phylum Ascomycota; class Eurotiomycetes; order Chaetothyriales; family Herpotrichiellaceae; genus Fonsecaea; species Fonsecaea monophora. The sequence goes on along the minus strand of NW_019173951.1, from coordinate 178,791 downwards.
TGAGGCCCGCGATGGAGATGCGCGAGTTGTCGGCCATGTAGATGTGGTGGCGGTCTGTTTGGCCCATCGGTCAGGACGGGTCGGGACGGGTCAGGAAGGGGATAAGATAGATCAGACAACGGGGTACGTATGCACGTGTGTATGTGTGCGTGTATGTATTTCCAGACATGGATAAATTCGAGTTCGCAGTAACCACTCACCTCTTAATTGCACGACGACGCTGTACGGCAATCCCAGAAATCCAAACATTCCCGACTGCTGGACGATATGGTCCCAGGTCCCTGGAGCGCCTGTACCACACAAAAAAAAAGCAGAGCTTTGTCAGAGATTGATTCCATATATAAATGTAAACGGCAGCCCAGGTGAGGGGTTGACAAAACGTACCGTTCTCAACGAGTAAGTTGTACAGCGCGGACCGCATGGCCGCGATGCGATCGCTCATGGTCCTGAGGTCGTCGAACCACATCTTGCGCAGGAGCGGGTCGCGCAGGACTTCTGTGGCGATCTTCGCGCCGTAGGCTGGGGGATTCGAAATTTCCGAGCGCTGTAGCCGCTCTAGCACGGAGTCGCAGTTCTGGGCGACTTCTGGGGATTTGGTCACGACGAGGGTCGCACCCACGCGCTCGCCTGTTCCACGACTGAATGAGCAATTGCGATGGAAATGGTAATAAAAACGGCTCAGACAACGGCAATTTCTCTCTTGTTGCTCTGGTCTTCTGGAAGACTTACCGTAAAGACCCATGTTCTTCGCAAACGAGACGGCCACCGCGGCCTCCAAGCCCAGCTCGTTAACGAAATGGCGAATGGCAAATGCGTCCTCGTCAAAATCCCCCGACCGGAAACCCAGGTACGCGGCGTCGAAGAGCGGGAAGAGCCGTCTCTCTTTGACCACACCGCCAATTTCCCGCCACTGCTCTCGTGTCGGGTCGCATCCGGTCGGGTTGTGGGCGCACGCGTGGACGAGGACGACCGAGTCTGGCTCGGCGGAGCGCAGGGCCTCCAGGTACGATTTGATATCCAGCGTCTTGGTGTCGCGGTTGTAGTAGCGGAACGTGCGGACTTGGTAGCCCAGCGATGAGAAGACGAGATGGTGATTCGACCATGTCGGCTCTGGCACGAGTACTTGCCGAGCCAACGAGCTGTAGTTCCCGATCAGGGCGCCCGCGAGATGTAAGCTCCCGGTGCCGGAGAGGCTCTGAGAGCTGGCTATCTACGAGACATAATCAGCACAGCATCTTGGGTAATTTCACTCTGAACATACTCGATGTCGCAGTTCCCTATAAGCTCCTGACCCAAAGACGAGTTCCGCAACCGCGCTCCTAAACTCTGGCAGGCCCAGAATAGGCAGATACTCGTGGTCCAGACTCGGACCGGTCAGTCTCCTCCGCGCTCGACGGACCGCAGGGAGGACCCAAGGCAGGCCGTTCTCGTCACGATAGCTTCCTTGTCCGAGATTGACCTTCACGGGGGCCGGGTCGTCGTTGTACTTTGCGGTGAGGGCGAAGATGGCGTCTTTGGGGATCCGCGGTGCGGGCTCGAAGAACGACATGCCTCGTGAGAGCGAGCGGATGGACAGAGGGAGACTTGTGCGCATCAGAGAGTGGGAGAGAAGTGTGTGACAGTTCCCTTCCTCCTTCAACGTCCGAGATCAAAGAGCTGCTAATTTCTGCCTTCAGCCTTGATCAAGCCAGGGAGCGTCGATGCTGCACCGCGAGACGAATGTCGTGATGAACATCTTTAAGAACCGGACAGACACGGCGAACAATGCGAATGAACGCGAAACAGGATGCCTTCTGAGCGTATTGCCCGTGGATTGATTCGAAATGATCACGGTAGAGGCGCCCGATTATTCGAAGTACGGCCCCGGTTCCCGATTATTGTTGCTTGTAACGAGTTTGTGTCGGATGCGGTGGCCGATGTCCGATTGCCGATGGATGGATGGATTGAGATCGGCCTCAGCCGAATCGCAATGCGGCGATGCGGTAAATGGACGATAACAATCTTTGTCCAAGACCTGGAAAACAACCATGATACAACCATGAGCAATTACGGTGGTGTCAATGTGCAGGGCTCTAGATGCATTTGCAACCCTTTGATCTCGGCTATCGCGACGCTATCTCAGCCATTTCGATCTGTATCTTCAGAGTATTACATCGCTTGGGTATTCTCTGTAGACGCCCAGCACTAGTATCTGTGAGTGACCGAAAGACACTGTGTAATATACAAGGTCGGACACCAATCTCACGACAAATGAAAAGATAAGATCGAGCAGTATCTATTTCCTCAACAGGGCCAATCCTACTTCATAGAGCGAAGGACCTCTGCATACAAAATGTCAGACTCTCGGCGCGCTGTCCTCGCACTATATCTAGAGTTCTGTGAAAAAACCCGCGTGATGCCATCGACCTCATCCGATGGTCTTGAGCCCGGAAATGTGTCTGCCGCCTTACTGTTGTAGACCTCCTCCATGTGCTTCTCGACTCCTTTGTCCGTGGTTGACGCCCATGAGCCGAGATGGTCTGGTATCCACGACTCCCGTCGCACCGCTGCTTGCGTCTGTCCTGCGAGGGAGCTTGCGTCAATGATTTCCAGATTCATCGATCTGTCCATGGAATCTCGCTGCACCAGGTCCACCAGCTTGGAGAGGATATTCAACTCGAGTTTCAACTTGACACTGTAGACGAAGCCTTTGATGCTTTCTTGGTAGAGCTGGAGACGCTTGTATTGTAGCATGACCAGCGCCGTCTGGAAGATTGTCAGTTATGGACATGGTCTGGATTCGTTGATAGCTTACGTCCATGCAGATAATCATAACATTGATGGTCAAGAGCTGCCAAATCATACTCCGAGTGTTTTCCTTGGAAATGACTCTGAGCAAAACCATCGTCTTCCACACGTAGAGCCCGGAAATGATCAGCTCCTGGAGCGTGATGATTGTCATCTGAATATGCTCCACGTAAAAGTACGCTTGGGCAAACTTTGGATTGGGTGAATATGCGTGGCCCCAGTCCAGAATCACCGTAGGGCCTCCGATGAACACACTGGTGACAATAATCATCCACTTCACTGCCCTCAGAATGTTGACATTATCGAGGATCAATCCCAACCGCGAGTACAGGACAAGAGATTGGCAGGTAATCATGCACAGCCATCCCGAGTCGAGCAGAAGCCCACTCAGCCAAAAGTCGCAGATGTTAAAGTAACTCAACGTCATCCCCAGCGTGTACGACACGACGCCATAGTTGCAGATGCTCAAGCTCCAGAAATATAGGCCTGTCTTTCTCTTAAAGGTGGTCAAAATCAGAAGCACCATTTCTAGGGAGTTGTAGAAGGCCAATGCGATGGACAGGGTGACGATAACGGAGGTGGCTGTATATTGGCCATCGAACGGCCTTTTCCTCACGGCGTTCTGGTAGTAATTGTCAGAGGACATATCTGGAGGCAGCAATGAGCTATCTTGGAAGCATGGTGTCTGGCATTTGTGGTTGCTGCTGTCAGGTAGCAGATACAGGAGCTTGTTGTCGTGAGGCGATAGCAGCGATCGTAAACTCTTGCGGAAGAATATTGGCGTTGGAAAAGGTGCGCCCAGAGGGATGGGCCTCCCCGTAGCCTCTGAGAGATAGGCATACTTTGCGCCAGCGGGTTGAAGAAAGTCGACAAGTGCTTGAGCGTTGGTGAGTGGTTCAGTGGGTTCATCTCCGCCTTGGGACCTTGGGATCCACGGATCCTCTTCGCCCCTCCCCCACGTTTCGCCACCTGCGTTCAGCTGGGACTCGGCGCAGCCCAGAAGACACCCAGAGACGCAGATGCCCAGATTTCATATCACACACCATGACACGCGCACCAACCATCGTGACTAACAAGAACAGGCATACCCAGCCTCTCGACTGGGGTAGCAGCAAATCGCAACGTTTCAATGACGTTCTGATCGCAGTGCCTCAGAGCCATCGGACGAGATCCCGAGTGATTAACCCTCCACAAGGTGGCCTTGCCCAGGTTTCTTCTGTCAATGTCAACTCGACATCTTGATGAAATGTGAAATGCCATGTCTCGAGCCTACCCCTCTCGCCTTGTTTTTGCTTCTGCCTTCCTTGGGGATAGGCCAAGGAGTGCTTCACGGTATCACTGGGGTCGAAGAATGTCTGGTCAGTCATATGCTTAGATGGCTGTGTACCAAACACATCTCTCCAAGAAAGCATCAATGCTGATCTACGCTCAGCAACCAGGTATGTCCTAGCTGGATTCATTCTCCGTATCAGCTGTTCATCAGTTTCTGCGGTCAGAAGGACCGGGTACACACCCGTTGGCCCAGAGATTCCTGACGACTGGTGCCCAGTCTGTGCTTGAGCGAAAGGAGACCTAGTCTGGCACGCGGATTTGTTCCTCACGCGCTTCCAATATCCAGTATTGGGTTAGGTGTATAACAGATGATGCACCTCGAGATATCGGAGGGCATCCCGACAGCGCTAGACCCCGGATTTCGCAGAATCGGTCGGGCTTTCTGACACCAATGATAGCACACGACTGATGTTCCCTTCGACAACTAGAAGGCAAAAGGCAAAATACTATAACTATGGCACCGTGGCACATCCCTGAATGGAGTATCCTGACACATTGTCGGAAGACAGCTGTTGAAGCACGACTCCTGCTATTTCTCCAAAATGAATCAAGAGAAGATTGACGACAAATCCCTCGGTGCTCAAGAGGCTGAGTATCGCTCGTATAGCGTGGACGAAGGTGGACGCCGCCTCTCTATAACTGGACGACGGGTTTCTATCGTTGACGACGTCTTTGGGGAGATTGTTGAAGGTGGTCCGAATTACCGCAATGTCCGTGGTTTCCAGAAAGATGTCCCGCACAAGACTGACGACGCTCTCTAGGTCGGTTGGTTGGGAACAGCCATTCTCATGATGAAGACCCAGATTGGTCTCGGGGTCCTATCGATTCCAGCAGTTTTCGACGTCCTCGGCATGATCCCTGGAATCATATGCCTGATAACGATTGCTGTCATCACCACATGGTCAGACTATATTGTCGGTGTTTTCAAGCTTCGACACCGCTCTGTCTATAGCATTGATGATGTTGGCTACCTGTTGTTTGGTCGTATCGGGCGCGAGATTTTTGGTCTGGCATTTGTGCTTTGTGAGTTCATCTAACCAGCAATGGTTCTCCTCCTAACATTATACAGACTGGATCTTCGTCGCTGGTGCTGGCATGCTCGGCATCTCGATTGGCCTGAACGCAGTGTCCACACATGGAGCATGTACTGCCGTTTTTGTCGCTGTTGCTGCGATAATCGGATTCTGCCTCTCCAGTATTCAGACACTGAGCAAGATATCGTGGCTTGCTTGGGTGGGAGTGATATGCATCTTGACTGCAAGTATGTTATTTGTGGGAGAGTCGTCAAGACAACGCTGACCTTGTATAGTTTTCACCGTCACCATCGCTGTTGGTGTACAGGATCGGCCTGCCGATGCACCTACAGAAGGTGTCTTTGTGTCGGATTACAAGATCACGAACAACCCGTCCTTCACCGACGCAATCTCGGCTTGTTCGTCCCTGGTATTCGCTTACGCCGGCACACCAGCTTTCTTTTCGATCGTTTCTGAGATGCGAGATCCTCGACAATACACACGGTCTCTCATTATCTGCCAGAGTGTTGTTACCGCGACATACATCACCATCGGTGTGGTGGTCTATTATTATGCCGGCTCGTATGTGGCGTCTCCGGCTCTGGGATCAGCTGGTGCCCTCCTTAAAAAGGTTGCCTATGGTTTTGCTCTCCCAGGGCTGATTGTTACAACGACTCTGGTCATCCACTTACCGGCCAAGTACATTTTTGTGCGACTTTTGCGTGGCACCCATCACCTTACTGAGGGCACTGCCAGACATTGGATTACCTGGCTAGGCTGTACGGGTGGGAATGCCATCATCGCCTATATTATTGCAAGTGCCATTCCCGTCTTCGGTGGCCTAGTGTCCCTCATTGGTGCTTTGCTCGGAACTCTCATGTCGTTCCAGCCCATGGGTTGTATGTGGCTGTACGACAACTGGGGCAAATTCAAGGCCGAGCGGACTACCAAACTGACTCTGATGGTCTGCTGGAGTGTCTTTGTGATTGTATCGGGCACTTTTTTGATGATTGGGGGCACCTATGGGTCGGTCGTCGGCATCATTGACTCATACAAGGCCTCTGGTGGCTCTGCCGCATGGTCGTGTGCTGACAACTCGAACTCGGTATGAGATTACTCTATGTTGGAGGACTATGGGCTTTGTGATAAATGTATGTCAAAGGTACAGGACATTCGTTAGCTCTTGGGTCTGGGTTGCTTCGCAGAGAATGCTCGACCACGTTGACCATGTAGTCATTGCAATAGCCTTAACCTGAGTTCAAATGTCTCTTCCTCCAGTTTTGGCTAGTAGCTAGGTTGCCTCGGTAGGTTCCATCACTAATCCAGGAGGTGGAAGACCCCTGGGGTTGGAGGAAAGTCAGTGCCCAAGTCATAGAGACGAATTTTGTCCTTCTCACCCGGCCAGATTCACCGAGCGGTTCCACCTACAGCTACCACTGAAGTCGTCCAAGGCTTGGCCCTCCCCCCCCCCCCCCTCTCTGAATGCGTCACAAAAACGGTCAGACCGAACACCATACCAGCCCGTAGCGGGTGAAGGACCTGCTAGGAAGGCAGATGAGGTTGCCTCACCACGTGACCCTCGTGAAGAAGCGTCAGCAAACCAGGGGTTAATGCACATATCTGTACGTCCTGTTATGAGGGAACCGACAAACGATTGCCTCATCCCAACGATAGGCACGAGCGTGGGGTAGACCTCACTTCAAAACCAGTCTTGTTTGCAGTCGGTCTTGCAGCTTGCAGCCTGTTCCCTCCAGCGCAACTGCGTTGTAATTAGAACTCTCACATCAATCCTGGCAATGTCAGAACACGACAGCTTTTTGAAAGCCTGCGCGGACTGGGCTCGCGGCGAAAGTCATTTCTCACGACAGGGTAAACTGCTTGTATTGAACAAATACAATATTCAGCAACCCTCCCTGAAAGATGTGACAGCTCGTTACACATATCCTTTCCCTAAGAATAAGCTGACGCAGACCGTAGTTCAATAACACCCAGTTCATCCATGTCTTTGAGCCGGTATTACTTGGGAAGAAGAAGGGAATAGCGAAGCTAGTGGCATTACATACAATGAGTCCTGCACGGTTGGAGGGAAACACGTGAGCCTAGGAGACGATTTTACAATAGAACCGGGCCACAATCTACACATAACGCCACAAGGAGAATTTTTGTTTGCCGAAATGGACCAGCGAACACAGAAAATATTCCCTGCCACGAAAGAGAACCCGTCGTTCGACTCACCACGGATCAAGAGTGAACCGGGCAAGGAGCAGCGTGAAACGAAGGGCCGCAGCCATCGACGCCGTATTCTAAACTCAGACCTATCATCAACGAAAAATGGTATCTCTGAACTAGGATTGGTCCCTCCAAGACACGCGCTTTCGATCGGTCAAAATTCGAGGCCGTCGATGAACAGGGGCATCAAAAAAGGATGGTGAAGCATAATTTGGCTACAGCGATTGTTGGAAATGCAGCACTGGCACCCTCCACCTTCCACGCTAACCCGAAATCACAGCAAAGTTGCGTGTTGCGCAAGTTTGTTACGAACCGTCAATCTGGACCGGCGCAGACCGCTTCGTTCATATACTCTTTTCTTCGCAATGGCCGAACCAAATCATTCATGTCCATGCTGTTCCCTGCTGTTCCTGACTCCCATCTCCTCGCTAGACGTGAGGACAATCCACCGCCGTATCCTTGGACCCACGTAAGTGTGACGCACACTCTCCTCGGTCTTCATGCAATGCGAAACTGTCGACCTCAAAGCCTGCCTTTACTTGTCCAATGTGCGTGAGGAACAATTCTTCCGGTGAAACCTCCCATCGCATATTGAACGGCTTTGCACGCAAGTGGAACTAGGAGGAAGAGTGGAAGCAAACAAAACTACGGCTGAGCCCAATAAGCGGAATAACGGGAACTGCGTGCGAACATGTGAGGTTGCAAGCGCACCAATCAGAACCCCAGCTTTCCACTCCTCCGACCGCACTTCAAACATCGCCTACACGAACCCAACCGTCTAACATCTACTTGTACAGTAGAACACACTTCTCACTAGATGGATTGAAACTGTACGAGTATGCACTGATGCATTTGGACTACAGATAGTCCCAGCCACGCTCGGGGGCCTCCACGAATCTTCAAACCTTTCCCTCAAAGTCGACTCCTCCGGCCAACATGTCCAGTAGAGTCAGCGCGCATGGCTCGGTGGGCATGCCGCGGATTCAGGATGTCCTTCGCACCCCCGAAGATCTCGAAAAGATCACAAGTTTAAAGGCAGAAATCAATCGTAAAAAGGGGGATGTGGATGCCAGATTAAGAGAAGGATTGCAGGATCATCTGGACACCACGCAAAATGGCATGTCAACCCTATCCGAAGGGCAGAAACTGGTCGGACAAATCAAGGAAGAGATGAAGAGCATTTATGATCTCTGCGAGCAGGCTCAGGCCATCCGCAAGAACTTCCCTCAGTTGGACTATCTCGCAAGAGTACACCGGAATTTCGAGGCCACCCGTGCAATGCAGGCAGGTCTCGACAGTTTCGAGAGAGATTGCTCGTATGTCCAGAGACTTCTAGAACAAGACGAGAGCGATCTGTACAGACAGCCAAATCTCCTGGAAGCCTACATGCGCTTGACGCGACTACGAGACTTTCGAGACGAAGCGTTGGATCAGATTCGGCGAGCAAGAGACTCGAGTCTGGAACAGACACTGCTCGATTGGTTTCAACAGCTAGACAACATCGTCGAGCTCTTCGATGAGCATATTGGATTCATTTGCATGAATCTCATCGACCTGGTTCAACGTGCTGATGACACCAGCATCATCGTAAGGTTAGCCATCGTCCTTGCTTCGGAGGAGAAGAACGACGATCGCGTTCGAGCGCTCCAAGACGCCCAGAAGGACCATCAAGATCTTGTTAGCAAGTTTACATCTTTCAACATCGGACCCAAAGCAACACGTGGATACAAAGAGAAATTCATGCAGGCTATCGAAAATGTCGCAGAGGGCAAATTCATCCAAACGCGGCAGGAGTTTCAAGAAGATCCTTCCAAACTTAAGAGTCAAACTAGGTGGTTCTTTGAAGACATTAATGCTGTCAAACAAGGAATGCAGAAACTTTTCCCTAGAAAGTGGAAGATCTTCAACACATACGTGGATATCTACCACAAGCAGATGCACGACTTTCTCATGTCTTTTGTGGACGCCGAAGATCTCCGACCCCCACAAATGTTGGGCATTGTCCACTTCATTGATGATTATTACAAGAGAATGAACAAGCTGGGCGTCTCGCAGGCTCAGCTGAAACCACATGTTCTGGATTCACGGGAAGGTGACCTTATCCGCGACTACAGAAACATCATCACTAAAGCCCTCAACTCTTGGATCGATCGAATGTACGTTACCGACAGAAAGAACTTCATGGCCAAAGCGCCAGACGCCATCGAACAGGATCCAGACGGGCATTTCAGAACCAAAACGCTTGGCGATATGTGGCGTATGCTGCATGAGCAAGCCGTTGCAGCAGGCGATTCTGAGCGTGAAGATGTTGTTGAAGGCGTTATGAGCGCCATGTTCGGTGCCCTGAAATCTCGGCAGCAGCAATGGGAGAGGCTGGTCGACGAAGAAGTGGAGCGGTACAAAAACCCAACCTCGGAACAACTTGAAACCTTACAGCAGCTCCAAGACTGGCTTCTCGCTATTGCCAATGATCAGATTGCCTGTGTGGATGATGCTGCTGGCGATGTGCTAGATGATCCCACCGCCCAAAAGGGATACTTGACACGATTCAGAGAGGACTTTGTCAAACTGCCCACTCCACCCTCGGCAAAATTCATGTCTACTAATGGAACCACGGAGCTGGACGCCCTCCGAGATGGCTATGTAGATCTGGCTACTCACTGCATCAACCGATTTGTTCAACTTATATTCAGGGTTGACTTCCGGACCATCATGACGGAGCTATTCGTCCCAGGCAAGTGGTACGAGCAGTCTGCAATGCAACGGATTACCACCACATACGATGACTATATTGGGGACTACAGCGCCGTGCTGCATCCCTCGCTGATTGACATTCTGATTGAAGAGCTTTCAGACGCCCTGCTGGTGAGCTATCTGACATCCATCCGCACCAATCGCGGCGCCAAGTTCAGGCGGGGTGAACCGTTCCCTGCAAGGTTCAGAGACGATGTGCTCGCGGCATTCGCATTCTTCGAAAAATACCCAGACACCTTCAACGAGACAATCAAACCCAAGTGGAAAGCCGTGAACTATACTGTCCAGCTGCTGGAAACTGACAAGAACGACGTCGTCCGGGTGTACGAGCAATTCAAGCGCGAGTTCTGGGACCTTCAACTGAGCTGGGTGGAAGGCGTACTGAAGACTCGCGACGATTGGGATCGTGGCATGATTACCGCAGTTAAGCGAGCAGCCGCAAGCACCTACGCGGAACGTGGTATGGATACAGTCATGGGCAAGGTCAAGTAATCCACATATCAAAGGCATCCTAGTTCCTGCTTGTGATTCCCCTTACCGGAAAGGGTCCCGCCACTCGTCGAGCCACGAAAGATGTTGACTCAGTCGCCCCTACAGGGTCCAGAACGGGTCCTCGATTCTATATATCTCTTCGACAACTATGTACACGTATCCCTCCACTTGCTCATGGGGTTTCACCGAGAGGTTCGAAGCTGGTGATACTCCCCTTCTGTCAAGCAAGTGTTACAAACCATTAAGGAGATTGAAGATACCCCGAGACAAAGGCCACGGACGGAGGGATCGACTGCAACATCAGAGCACATGACGGAATCTCTTTTGTGGCAGTGCAATTACGTCCCAAACGACCATCTTTCGATTCGAGGGATCAAACGAAGAAATATTTATTTTCGATATGGTGGCTCATACCACGTGTGTCGATTGTCGGATTCTAACTCGCTCCAAGCCTTTGACTGCCCAGAGGTCCGGGTTGTGCTTTTCTTTGAGCTTCGTGCACCATATCGCCCCTCCCAAGTCTTTCAAGCGCAACTCAAATCTTCGGTATTCTCTCAAAGCTGTCTTGGCTGGCTCGGCGGAGGTCTGGGCATCTTGGGGTTCCTCCCTGGTTCGCTCCCTGCCAATCGGGGCAAATCATGTTCATCGGCATGTTCGTCCTCCTGGCATTCAGACTTCCTCGATAGCACATCTGAAGTAGCATGGAAATGAGATGTTTTCGCACATGGCTCCTGCTTCGAACGCAATTCGTTCAATGGAGACGTTCAGAGCAGTTCTCCTCGATCCGCCACCTACTGACGTATCCCGAACAGCGAGCGGGAGAATACTTCTCTCTATAAAGCCAGCATATCAGGAGTCCGAGACCTGCTCTGATGACCATGGTAGAGCTTCTAGGCTGTGACTTTTGAACCCTCTGCGTATTCCCAGTCTCTGCTGCAACCATGGTGTTCGAGGCCATCAAAGAGTCATGGAGACTCTTTACTCCCATGGAGAAGAGAAATATTGCCATCTATATTGTCGGAATCATGTTGTACAAATTTGGACTTGAGGCTTTCAACGGTTCAATCGTCGCCCTGGCCACCAACAAATACGACTACGAAGCCTGGCTCACCGATACCACCCCCAAGACCTTTGAGCGCGTGGGCCTGTTGACCGGCCTCAATCAGGCCTTTCAATGTGTGGGCTCGATTTTGATTGCGCCTCTCATCAAACGGTGGCCTACCAAGCTAGTTCTCTCAGTGGCGATAATGGTGTTCGGTGTCATGACGGCCATTCTCCTTGTCGTGGACGCTGGTACCGGCGGGCGTTTCAAGCCTGATAATTGGGGAGATACCCACGACGATGATGACTTTGGATACTACGGCTCCTACAATGCCAATGGGATCATCCCCATCTACTGTGTCAGCGGCATTGCCTATGGAATGGTTGAATTGATCCGACGTGTCATTCCACGAGATATTGTGGGAGGCAACGTCCAAAAGCTTCGACGCATGGACTCGCTCGTTCACATCTTCTACGAAATTTCTGGCACCGCGGGCGCCTTCTGCACGGCTTTGGCTTTGATCCCTTCATTCGGCAACAACTATTCTTTCATCATCACCCCCATTTTCTTCGCTGCCGCTGCAGCCGTTTGGTTCTTCATCTCCAATCTCAACTATAAGAAGCCGTTGAAGGAAGGAGGCAACTACCTCCTAGCCGTGGCCATGGGCTTCTGGCTCTTCTTCGATTCCATCTGGACTGGTTTCAAGATCATCTTCAGCTCTCGCAAGTTTATCTGGCTCTTGCCAGGCTACTCCTTTGCACTCTATGGTCACCGATATCTCGAGAACGGTATTGCGCCCGCTGTGGCTCGACGATATCTAGGGAACTCTGCTTGGTCACAGATCATGGGTAAGTTGAAACACCCACCACATCATCTTTGCCTGCAAAGCCTTCTGCACCAGCTTCCACAGGAGGCTGTCTACGTTTGTTGCAAATATTGCAGCACATCTTTTATACTAACTTTGAAAAGTGGGAGGTAGTAACTTTGGCGAGCTTCTTGGTGCCGGATTTGTCTTTCTCTTCACCAATCTCGTCCAGACTCCGATGCCATGGCTCCGACTCGATGCCCTGATGCTTCTCATAGTATGGTATCTCCCTTACTGGCACCCAAAGCGGGGTGATGTCAATGAAGCCTGGCGCGTCGCCGGCACCTTCATTCCCATCTCGTTCGGTTGGGCAGCTGGCGATGTCTCCCTCGCTGCTTACATCCAGGCCTCGCTCGCCCGCTTAGAGGCCGAAAACAAGGAGGTCTCAGCGTTGGGTGCAGTCATGGCCTTTCTCTATTCGACATACATCGTTATTTATGCCATTTGCTCTCCACTTCTAGGTCGCTACATCGACCGTATCTATGCCAACACAGGCGGCTCTGACGGCGGAAACATCCGGGAAGCCATCAGAAATGTGGGTGGCGTGCAATTTACTGTGATTATGGCAGTTGTGTTCGCCTCAACCTTCATTCCCAAAGGGGCCATGGCTTTCAATCCTAAGATGCTCAATGATGAGGTCCTTGACAAGGATCTTGACCATGAGAGTGAAAATGGGTTTGTGGATGAAAAGGACCGCAAGGCTAGTGCTTTGGATGCGAAGGTGGAGGAGCAAGCGGAAGAAAGGCGTCAGAGTGTCACAAGAGTGTCTGCTGATATCAACGACACCTTTTCGCCAGATCTGAAGCATATCAGAGAGGAAAATGGAGTCCCGCTAAGGACCTAGCTATATCCAACCTCGCCGACCTTGGAGTGGGAAAAAGTGGTGCATATCGCACAGTAGGCGATGTATGGCCACCAGATCTTGATCTTGCTTGATGTGATCACGGGCTTCGGTGCTGGTGCTGGATTCTCAGGTTCGGAGGAGGACATTTCCTCATTGCGTCAGTGCGACGGAGCGAACTATCGATTCCAGTTTAAGCACAGGAAAGGTTGTTCTAACTGGACTACCACTCTGTCATTACCGAGGACATCACGAGTCGTTTGTCTGAATTGTTTCTTCCTGAGCAGCAGAGTTGTCTTACCAGAACCAAAAGCAAGAGTGCAGAACGAAAAACGTGATTTCCCACATTCTGAACATGCCATTCATCCCCTTTCAGGCTGGTGGATTTCTGTCGGTGTTTGATCGGTCTGCACCCTGGGAGCCTTGGATAATGGGGCTTCAGATTGACTCAAGGATTTATGAATATGTTCTTCATCGCATATAATATACCGTGAGAGTTCCCACTGGGACCAAATATGGTGACGCCCGTACCCATAGCTGTCGTACTTGGCCAGCTTTCTTGGATTTGGCCCAGCCAGGCAAGTCCTCTGGTCACGATACACGTCACGGAGCTGCATCCCTGTTCTCTGTGAACCAAGATATATTCAGCAGATTGACGTTCCAGTCGACCTGTCCTGCGTTGGAAGGATCTTGGCGTGCGATGGTGCTGGCCCTCTGCGAAGATCAGTGCATGCCATTCCCCCTTGCAAACGTCCACAACAGCAGCAGCTTCAGTGGAAGAGCGGGAAAACGAAACTCGATATAGAGTCAGTGCACAACGAGTGTAGTCCACTAACCACGAACTCCCCCAACACAATATTGTTTTCAATTAGTGGGGAGGTTGGTCGGGCAGGTGGGCGAGGCTTGGGCAAGGCTGTGCCAAGATCTAGGACTCGCCAAGATTTCATTCCTAATCTAGACTAGTTCACAGCACAACCCCAATTTTCGCTGCGCCCATGGCAATTGAAGATTTTGGGACTTCTCTTCGCAGACACCACCAGCATCCCTCACCTTCTTCTCATCCACCTTCTCAACAACGAACGCAAGATGTCGAACCGTCCTACTGTCGGCATCGTCGGCGGCGATGGCGCCAGCACTGGAGAAACCCATCCCCTGCCAGCCGTCTTCAGCGCTCCCATTCGTCCTGATATTGTCCAGTATGATTCCCTCTCCGACGCAGCAAATATCGATTACAATTCCCACGGCAGTGAGCTAACGGCTAGATCAGGACCGTCCACGCTGGAATGGCCAAGAACAAGAGACAACCATATGCCGTGAGCGAGAAGGCAGGCGAGCAGACATCAGCCGAGTCATGGGGCACAGGTGCGTTCTAGGGAGAAAATTCCAAAACCAACGTGGTTGAGACGGGCGTGGGAAACTAACACGAGAGGAAAATTTGCAGGTCGCGCTGTCGCACGTATTCCTCGTGTCTCTGGCGGTGGTACACATAGAGCAGGTCAGGCTGCGTTCGGTAACCAATGTCGATCCGGCCGTATGTTCGCACCCACAAAGGTCTGGAGGAAGTGGCATCAGAAGATCAACTTGGGCCAGAAGTAAGAGACAACTACAATTTGCTACCGGTGCTGCTTGGGACAACTCTTCTAACGGTGGTTTTTTTCGCTTACAGGCGCTTTGCTACCGCATCTGCCATTGCTGCCAGCTCTGTCCCGGCTCTCCTCCTCGCCCGCGGCCACCGCATCTCCACCGTCCCCGAAGTGCCGCTCGTCATCTCAAGCAAGGTCTTTGAAGGTGCCGCCCTCGTCAAGACCTCCGCCGCCGCCGCTCTTCTCAAGGCCGTTGGCGCGGGCCCAGATATCGTCAAGGTCCAGAAGTCCCGCAAATTGCGCGCCGGCAAGGGTAAGATGCGAAACCGCCGACACCGCCAGCGCCGCGGGCCTTTGGTAGTCTACAACCCAGAGGTCGACGGCAAGGAGCTCGTTCGGGCATTCCGCAACATCCCTGGCGTCGAGACCTCGTCGGTCTTCGCGCTGAACCTCCTCCAGCTCGCCCCTGGTGGTCACTTGGGTCGGTTCGTCATCTGGACCTCTGGTGCATTTGGTGCTCTGGACACCATCTACGGCTCGACGACCGAAGCTTCGACCCTGAAGAAGGACTTCCTTTTGCCGTCCAACGTCGTCTCAAACGCCGACATCACCCGCCTCATCAACAGCTCCGAGATCCAGTCCGTGCTCCGCGAGCCCAAGGGCTATGCCACCACCAAGCGCGCCGGTGTCCAGAAGAAGAACCCGCTGCGCAACAGACAGGTGCTGCTCCGCCTCAACCCCTACGCTGCGCAGTACTCCAAGGACAAGATTGGGCAGAAGGGCGTGGACCACGGCAAGCCAGAGCGTGTCAATGAGAAATTCCAAGAGGTTTTGCACGAGAACTAGAGCGAAAAAAATGGTTTGGACGATCTTTCCCTTTTTTATCGAAGAGTTCGGGAATGCGAGGGTCGAGTGGGTTCAATGCAAGACACTCTGACACACTGGACGGTGGATGCTGGACGTGCGGGCGCTGGCGCTGGACTGTGAACACCTCATGGCTCTGTCTGACGGTCTGAGCAGCCATGCAGCGACGGCCTATGGCCAACGTCAATTGAGTGGAGTGGTGTTTCCCTTATTTCCAGCAGACATGACAGTGAGAGAATCAGGAAACATGCAATGCAATTTCCCCTGCACCGACCATTTTTCTTCATCATCAATGTCTTTGTTATTGATCTGCCTTCCTGTTTTCCCCAGCAAAGTATGTGATAGTGAGAGGGACCCACTGGACTCGTCCTCGACTCTGGCCGCCATAACTTTCACACTCACACTGTAGTCGTGGAGAGGTATACACACAGAGTATCCGGAGTACCGTTGCCCTCCTTACCTGCAGCCTCGACGGAGAGGACGTCAGACCTGCGCCCCATCCTCGCAATGCAGGACCCCGAACCCGAATAGAGGTGAACCCGTACCACCCTCCTCCTCTTTGTCCTTTGAAACCACCTCCTCTGACGTGACCTACCTCGTCCAGCCTGCATGCACACACACACTCTCTCTCTCTCTCACGCTCGAGCACACCGCCCACCCATCCATCCACGCGCGAAGCGGGACTCGGGAAAAGGATGTCCAGCTGAGCTCCGTCCATCCCAGCCCTAGCCCCAGTCGTTGTCTGTCTGCTTGCTCCCGCTCCCCGTCCCCCTCCCGCCTTCGCGTGGCAGCCAGCCAGCCAGCCACCCGAAAAAGGCTTTTTCTCCTTGCATCGTGACATGTCATGCCGTGTCGTGTCGCGTGGTGGTCTCACTCGTGCATTTCCGGGGCACCCTCCACCAACACATTACCTCGTACCTACTACCCAACTCTCTGTTGGGTCATCCCCCCTCCCTTTCTGTCTGCAGATATACATGCACGGCATACAAGCCTTCTCGTGCATCATGTGGGTAGGTAGGTAGTTAGGTAGGTATGCAGATGACCGTCGCTCTTTCGACCCTGTCAACTCCACTCTCGAGGGTGCCCGTGATGTTTTCCTGGCAAAACTCTGACTGACCGAGTGCTTGCTTCCTCGTGGCTCGTGGCGCTGCTGTCCACTCCACTCCATACGCCGCGCACCACACCACAAACCTACCTGCATGCATACACACAGGAATGGTCCAGGCCCCCCTTCCTTGCCTTGTTGGGCACACACATACCAACAGAGGGAGAGGGGGGGTGGAAAGAAGAGAGGGAGGGTGGCAGGAATAGCAACGACACCCGGACCAGAGGCACCCAAGAGGTAGTCAATTAAGTGATGAATCATCACCCTCAAAAGAGGCCTTCGCTTATATCACTTCGATCGAGTCAGGCTGAGACGGAGTCAGGCTGAAATGCGATACGAGGTAGTGCGTGGCCTGGGCACCTGCTCCAGGGGTGTATGTACGTGTGTAAGCCACACACAAGACCGAGTGCAAAGCACTGGAATCACTAAAAAGCATAAATATCACCTTTGGTGATGTTGGAATGTCGTGTGGACGACTCGATAGGTAAGGCGGTCGCCAGGCAGATAGGTAGGCTGGTAGGTAAGTAAACATGTGGCGAGTAGGACATTACAATTCCCATGATTCGCTGTAGACGGGTAGGATTGCACTGATCCAACATCCACATCCACATTTCGCATCTGTCTACCTACCTACCTACAGATAGTATCATACGGACCTCATACGTAACTTATACAAGCCATGGGCGAAAAATAGTTTCGGCATCAAGAGATAGAACGTACTGTTACCGAGTACTCGATGTATGTAGATTTGAGTGGCAAACTCGTCCCCGTAGTAGTCGCAGGACCTTGGAAAAATCAAGACCTGTAGTTGGCATCGGCTGCGTGCCGAAGGCTTATTTGACTTGCCACGCTGTGGTGAGATCGAAAGATGAGACTCGAGGGCCTCACACACCCTCCACTCACTCATTCGTACGAAGTGGAGAGAGGTCTATTAGTGTTCGGTCAAGGTCTGGAACATGTTTCTTGTTTTTCCACTATGGTATCTAGTCCATATGAGTACAAGTACCGAGTAGGTACAGTACGAGGACTTTGGATAATCGCCTGCTGTAAAAAGTATCCTCGGGACGATGTACCTCGGAGAAAGCAAGTACTCTCAGTGTACCTCGTACTGGGAGTCAGAGTCGGGAAAATGTCTCCGTGGCCATTGGGGAGATATCTATCAAACACTAGTAAGGATGCCGAGGGTTAATTGTACTCGGTACTGGTCGAAAAGTTCCACGGGCGCGGGCTAGCCCGTCCGTCTCCTTGTCCTTCGCAGATCCTCGTAACTTCCTTACTTCGTTGTTGGCACGAGGAGATAGATGTACTTGTACTCGGCATAGGTACTGTAGAGAGGATAGTGGCTGCATGTAGGAGACGGAAAGATTGTCTTGTTTCATCTACCCGTTGAATATCGCCGCAACAGTTCCGTTTTCAGTCTAGGCTCAAAGAGATCCGTTGACCCATGTGTTGAAGTGCATATCCGTACCCAAATCGCTCATCAATAGTATCAGATATGGCGCATAGGCAGGCAAACGGGTGCTGATTGGGTCTTCGCAGCTGGCTAGTTGAGGCATGGCAGCGCCAACGCCAACAAACCTTTTGGTGGGCAGGGAGAAAACGGAGGCGCAAAGACAATGTGAAGACGGTGATGTCGAGACGAGCATTACCCACGAGATTGGAGGGAGATGATGCATTTGGTGGATCTTGGTGGCAAAGTTTCGTCGCAACCCGTACCCACTGGAACGACAGGATCTCCCTTCTAACGGTTCCAGCAACAGATTATGGGGATATCTTGGTGTTTCCAAGAAACCACTCCTATCACCACATGACTGTTTTAGTGATCATTTCTGGGGTTTAGAGTCAACGGTGTCATGAATCATCAATTGGCAATCGAGTGCCGGGTACTCGCTCGGTATGTCCAAGTCGTCTGGCTGCAATGTACTCTGTACACCTGGCCCGAGCTTCCCAAATATGGTTGTGTCCGTCTTCAAACCTCTTGTCCAGTATCCACGCAGTAATCCACTCTACCTAGAACGAAGTTGGAAGAAAACTGGTTCCTGTATGCAGGGTAGAGCCGATCCTGGGATCGTTTGCACAGGCGGAGCATGAGACTAGGGGAACGGACGGCGAGATACTCGCTGAAGGGGATACCGCCGACACTCATTGACGGGAAGGCAACCGATGTTCAAGCCATATGCATTGTCAACTTCAGAGAGGTTTTCACAAAGAGTTTTCAGGGGGAGGGGCGTGAGTTTTTCATTTCGTGGAGCTTTAGTTAGCTAAATGCTTTTTTGCAGTAAGTTAGAGCCACCAGAGCGCAGTTGCGGATCGAGGCGGGGCAGTTCTCTCTTCACCTAAGGAGAGTGTAGCACCAAAGTACCCGGGTAATAGAATATGACGCTTGCGCTGAAGATAAGAGGGAGATATCTGGATGGCAAGAAGCCCTCATCAAGACGTCGGAGTGATCTTCTGTGGGCAGTTCTAAGTGAGACTTCTACCAACCTACCAAGACCCAAATGGCTGCGCTGAGACACACCAGCCAGATGGACTGTTTCATGACGTCAGTTGAACAAGCATTTCACGCCTTCCCCCGTCAGGACACGCAGACCCAGCGACGACTTTTGACGCAGCTACTGCCACGCGGACGCAACCCACCAGATTGTCTATCTTAGCTTGCAAAATGATATCAGAAAAAAGCAGGCCTCCTGCATGCATCGTGGCAAGGTCTTGCAAGAGAGAGGCGCCAAGTTACCACCATGTCCTATTCGGGTTGAGGCTTGCAGGCGAGGCGCCGCGGTAACCTCATCCGAAGAAATGTGACAGGTCAGATTCCCAAGGGCAAATCAGATGGGCAGCCACATGGAGGAGTACTTGAGGTGAGGGGCCGGACATGGAGCTCTGATCAGGATTGATCCAAAACAGGTGCGGAGCTCAACCTGCATTCGGTGAGCCCGTTGTTCGACTACTTGTGCAAGCATTGCAGCTGTCGAAATGCCATCCCAAGACGCCCTAGGGTGATCAAAGTGATCCAAACCTCCTGCACCACGAGCTATTCGACTTCGTCCTCAGGTGATTGTCAATCCATGTTGTCTCTCCTGCCGGCACTCAATGGCACGAAAGCTACCCGTAAAACAGCCCAGTGGCGGTGTAATGGTCAAAACAGCTATTCTTCAGAATCCCATTTCGGTTTCATGCCTCCAAACCCTGTACCAGTCGATGTTTTGGAGAGTGACTTTTGGCGTCTGGCAAGCTTCACATGCTGCGCTAGCGCATGGAAAATGGCCCAGATATGTTGCAGCCAGTTGATTACCAGTGCAAGAATTTGCTTGCAGGGGACACAACGGCTTGAAGGGACACGCTGTTGGAATTGCCACTGCAGATACCACCTGTTTTAGTCTCAAGACATTGTGTCGTCCACTTGTAAAAGGAGGGTCCCTTTCGAAGCAGCCTCCGCACAAACAACGCTGGCCGCCTCCCACCATTTTGGTGCCACTCATTGCGACTTTCCCTCAATGGTCGCTTGGCCTTCCAAAAGAAGCCTGTGGGGGTCGAATGACCTTTCAAAAGGAAGACTTGCAGCCATCCTTGTGCATGAGTAAGGCCTTTTGGTAGTCTGTCAGCCCAGTTGACGTTCTTTGCTGATCTTGCGGGCCTGTTCCCGTCTACAAATTGGTCGTTTCTCAAGTAGGACGGAGGAAAGAGCACTCGGTATACTCCGTACGGAAGACTTCCCTTGCTCACCAGGCACCTAGACGGCTTCCCAGAAACAATTCTTCGGAGCGATGATTTCAAAGCCAATTGATCCTTCTCGAGCGGAGCATGGATATCCGTCCGGGGTCTGGAGAACCTCATCAAAATTATTTGAAGCGGGCCCAAAAAAATAGGAGTAGCTCTTCATTCCCTGGGCTGCTTTGATCACCGTTATTAGGTGTTGGGTGTCTCCGACCTCACAAGCTGGATGAAGAGCGACCGCCGAGAAACGGACCCCCTAGATCGTACGAGTAGTGCCTCACGACAAATTCCAACGTTTAATAGCGAGACTCCTATCGAGTCAACTGTCTACGGGGCATTACAAGGACGCGCCTGTGCTTTCGGACAAGGATACCGTTAGACCGTGACCGCAACAAAAAAAATGTCTACGAGTATATCCTTGCAAAATAACGACGGGGCCTGATACGAGGACAAACATGGATGACCAAATTTGTGAGAGAGGCAAGTCCCGCTGTCAGGCTAAGTGAGCTTGGAGGGGCCACAGGGGCTCAGTGGCCTCTCCCTCTAGGCTCTTGGCTTATCCGAGTTAGGACCAAAGATATGGAAAATCCCAGGTGCACCAAGACACATGGGGAGACTCGCGGACCGGGACTGGCGATCCGGGGTTGGAACGGCCCTCGCTGGGCCGAATTCTCATTCGGAACCAGTACCGGTCTGGTTAAAGGCAGGGGGAGGCACTTACTCGTCCTGGTAGGTAAGTAAGCATGCACAGCATGGAAAATGGGGAAGATTGGCATTGAACTTGCTTGCCCAGAAGGGCGTGGGAGAAAACTCACTTGACCCGCCTAATGCACGGATTCGACAGTTATACGAGTACAAATTGTTGGTCAATCCACTCCCTCCTCAAGGTTCGCACTCCACAGAGCGAATCTGGAAGACTGAGTTACTCGATGCAGCAAAGTCTAGGAGGCAAACAAAGGACTTCAAACTCCTGCCTTTTGGATAGCGGGATGCAGGCGGGCTCTTTTGGGACACAATAGCGCCGAGCATCTCCAGCAAAGAGTGCAGCTTTTAGTGTGGGATGCCAGCGCGGGATCCAGAGACAGGACCCATGGAGTTTCAGGGACAAGCCGCCCCAAATGCACCACCAGGCCTACTTGTACCTACTCGTACAAGTAGGCCATCCACAGCAAGCTGAGAGGTCGGGGAAGCCCGTGCTTTCTTGCACCAACAGAGCGCCATGCCTAAAACGCCCGTTCAGGATAGTCCTGATACTTGGTCAATCTTTGCCTTCCACTTGTTGCCAGAAGATCGACGGTTCTCTTGGGCTGCATGAGCTGCCGGCTGGACTGAAGAAATGTCTCCCAGGAAAGAGTGCCTTCGGTTGTGAGACTGACGGACGCATTCCTGCAGCGTAAATTGGGCTCTTACTACCATCATGCCCTTCTTTCTCTCACAAATGGGTTTCCTCAGGATCGAGATTGGAGAAAAGGACTACACCCGGAACAAAAGCTTGCAGATGAAAATCAATCGTCTGGTCGGTGCCTGATCAAACTGCACGACCCCTTACCCGGCTGCTTATTCCGCGCCTACAGGTACAGTCGAGATGGGAATTTCGCGTCTAGTGAGCACCATTATTCTCACATGTGCTCCTAAGGAACCACAAGCACAAACCTGTTGATCCTCCACGTCGTATTTGCCACGGACGCCGTCACCCCTGGTCTCTCAGGTGGCCAAGGTACTCCTGACAGCAAGGCAAAAGTAAAGCCCTCGCTCAGGGTGTCACAGTCACGACGGGAACAACGGAACGACAAGAGCTGAAATAAGCCTGGAGTCAAATGAAAATCGATGCTCAACTCATCCCAGCCGCGGCCCAGCTAGCAAGCTCGCTTAATGGGTCTCGATGATTGGGTATCTGCTTGTTGCAGTGCCGCAGAAATCTGTGTCCATCCTACACTATTCCTCACAGGTTAAAACAAGAGGAACTATCATACGAGGCTCGAAATTCGAGCCACAACAGGGAGGAGCTGGGGTCCTGGGGACGATGGGCTCGTGTTCGCCAACCGCGGAATGCCGCTAAGAGAGCCCCTAAGACGGTCTCAGGCGTCACTTGAGGGTACGTCGTCACCTCGTCAGTTCCAGGCAGGCCAGGCCAACCCCTCAAGTCTCGGACCAAAGTGCCGGCACCCCCGCTCTGCCACGGGGGATCGCAACGACGACTACCTCACAGAGGAGTCGCCTCCAATTTGTGCCGTCCTGAATCTAAAGAACTGTTCGGACTAGTCTGGTCGCCCAGTTGTCACGCCTCCTCGCTGGTGCGTCTAGCAGAGTTGAACAGACCGCAATGGACGGACAAAACAAGACGGCAAGCTCCGGCCTAAGAAAAAGATTGGTAACTTGTTCATTACCAGCCAGAGAGAGACACACAGCGCCAAGGGTGGGTGGTTGTTCCAAACTATTGGACTTTCAGCATCGAGCATTGCAGACTGACAACTGCATGCATGGGGTTTTTTCTACATGAGGCCACTCAGTGCAGCGCCACTGACTAAAGCGTCAACCACCATGTCAACTCTCTTTCAGGCTGCAAGGACGCCCATGTTCTTCTCAGCTGGCGAGTGCAACCCGCGGGAGCTGCCAAGCTCAGGAATGCGAGTAGCGACGCCTCATCTTGCCGTGCGTTGAACGCCATGTGTGGGTGCGGTGGGCGCGGTGGGTGCGAAGGTGCATCTCTTGCCCGTGCACAGACGAGTGCCCCAACCCCAATCCTTTTCAATTTCAGCGTCCAAGGCGATCTTGATTTCCATTAGTGTCGCACCGAGGACTTCGAATGTAATTCACGAGATTGGGTTCCTACTACTAGCCGCGTAGACAAGGGCGTTTGTGAAGTTTCATACATTGACAGCGGGAGATAAGCGATCGTCTCCTGTGTAGTAGTCTGTACGGGGTACATAGTTCGGAGGATCAACCAGCAGCCGTGTACCAAGGTTCCCTTTTTCTCGGAAGTTAGCTCAGGCCCGGCTCGCTCGCCTGGAAAGATTGGTTTTTGGTTGAATGGAATGCGCGGTGCGTCTATTGCTTGTGCTCTGTATCCAGTTCTGCAAAGGAAAGGGGATGAATAGCCGAACTGGCTGTAAGGGGGACTCCTCCAATGCTACTTGCTCGGTTGGAGTTTTGGTTGGATAGACTGTGCCTCGACGGCTCCAGACAGCAAAACGCCAAGTGAACGCTACTGGGGTCAAGAGTGACTGAATGGCTCGTTTACCCAGCCGTGGCGGGGAGTCCGTGCTGTGGTTTGGCATAGACAAAATTTACGTGAAGTCTATGATGGAGAGAGAGCTGTGGGAGGACACTGCAAAGGAGGAAACAGTTGACTCAACATCGGTGGCTTGTTGTTGGAACCCTAAAAGCCAGTCACTAGTTCTCCTCGCATCAATATCAGGCAGATTTCATGCATTTGGAGTGATTGCAAAGAGCAAACAAACTGAGCGGGTATGTAGGGAAGGATGGTAGGCGTCCGCGGATGCCCTGCTTGGAACCTTTGGTGTTCTGATGAAGTGGTTTCGGATTGCTTCGCCAATCGAGTCTACCTACATTGCAATTAGTTGGAAAAGGATAGTGGTTTGATTCGTATTCCTCCATCGCAGACTGTGCGACCCATCCGATTTGTCGAGTGGCCCATCATGTCTGCATCAATTTTTAGGATCCCCATGTGTGGCTGCATGACGCCTACGCCCTCTTTTTTTCTTCTTCTTTTCTTCTCGCTACAATGCGGAACTCTGTGAAGGGTATTCGCCAACTTGGGATGGGAAGCACTTTGAGTGGTCAAGTGTCAAGTGTCAAATGTGTCAGGAAGTCAATGAGTCAGACTGGGTTTGTCTTTCTTGAGGCGTTTTCGGAGATGGGTGGTGGTTGAGAATGGACATTGGATGCAAATGAATGCAGGCACTGAATCTGAAAGGTACTGAATGGGACAAGTGAATACAAAAGTCAAGGATAGCTTTCTGGTTGCTAGAGTGGAGGTGGCTGTTGATCCCCGGGCCTATCATCTGGGCTCTAGTTAGTAAGTTACAGGAGTAGCTGCTGCACCAGCTCGCCTACCTACCAACACCCGCAGGTCACCTCTCACCTCTCACGTCTGACCTCTCACTTTTCCTTCCACCTCAACTTCACCTGCGCTCTTGTCCATCCATCCTTTTGCGCCCACTCTTCACTCTTCCACTACCCTTCCACCTTTCCTCCTTTCCACATGTCACACCCAATCTACACCCTGGTCATCCCCCATCATTGCGTTCTCTTGCTGACCTCGGGCTCTCTTTTCCCTCTTGTCTCGGTCATCCTTCACCCACCACCATCGGTGCCATCATTAATGAGTTCCTAAAGTTTCTCCACAAATCCTAATCGCCCTTCCCAATTCCTCCCCCGGTCCAAGTGCCAGTGGCGCACCAACAAATTTCTTGACCCTACCCTAATCATGAACTGGGTTACTCCATCGGGACCCCTCTTTACCTGCCTCCTGCATACATCCTCGTACAGAACTCGCCAACTTACCTACCCATCCTTTCCGTCGACCTTGGACCGTGCGCAGACACTTGGACACATTCCGACGCAGACACACACCCTCTCCTCTACCTCCCTCCCTCACCTTCGCCCACACCAGTCGCTACTGGCGTTGATCGACTCCAAGTCACTCCACCCATGCCGTATCTCGCCCGCTGCTGTTAAAACCTCCGTGCTCTTGCCCCTTCAAGCTGCCTCCTGAGCTGTGGGAATATCCACTCCCAAACCCACCAGAAACCCTGATCAACCTCCCCTTGCTCCTGTCCCTCCCCCGGGTCTCCATTCCACGCCCTCCACTGTCCATGGATAGCCTGCCTCCCCCCTCCGGCCCGCCCTCAGTCCACCTCAATCCCGTCACAATTTAGCGCTCATTATCCCTGTAAGCGATCGGCAAGGGTCAGATGGCATGCGTTACGCTGGTTTGTAGCCTCCAGAGTTACACAGATGCAAGCGGCCCACGAGGCCGCCATCCCCCATTGACTCCTAACTGTCCGATCCTAGAGGCCTAGGTCTATCCGTCCAGCCCGTCAACTCGTCGTGCCCGCCCTCCACAGAAAACCACAAATCAGCGCACATCTCTCAAGAACGGTTCATGACAAGGACATCTTTTTGCTTTTTCGCCTCCCGTAAATCTCATCTGATCTGATCCTGGTTCTTTTGGTCAGAGCAGCGCTACCTAGTATCTGCCTAGGTAGATAACCAACCCCTCTTCCACGCTTACACCGCACGCGACAGACTTTCTCACCTTGTGCGCACTCCAGGCCCTTTCTCCACTTCCATTTGTTCCATCTCTGCTCCAAAGGAAAAAAAGTTCTTTGAATCTATTGAAGGGCTCTGGGGTTACACACAACGGTCCAGCTCCATCTTGTACACCAGGCTACATTAAATCTGTCAACGGAGTTCTATCATTCGCATCTTGGTTTATTTGACACCTCGTCCGTTGCAGTAAAACAGCCAGAGCTTACACACATCCTCGCCAACACACGGCCAGTTGCTCCGTAGAGTCGCCAGGGCTGCGGGTCGAGGAATCATCTGCGGCACATGGAACAGGGCAGCACTGTTGGGGTGACACAATATCTGCATTAAGAGCCACCCGCCGTTCATTCCAACCTACCGCGTGCTGTGTAACTCACGGCGACCATTCTAGTGGCCTTGTTGCCATGAGGCACGTCTTGAGCAATCATTGGTGCCCGGCTCTGAAGGACAACAGCACTTCTCGCAAACATTCAGCCTGCTAGGACCACTTTCAGGCAGAGGAGGGTTTGGTGACAGCACAGATTGCCCTCAACAAATCATTCAACCCACAAGTTGTGTCTTCCTCTACCAGGTCGGACTCAGAAGGTTCGCTGCTCGACGGCCCACTCTCGATCAAAGTCGGGAGACTGGTGTGCCTGGGGTATAGGGGCCTTCGCGCTCTACGATACTGCATATAGCACCCAAAAAGTGGGCAAATGGCAACGGGTGTTGTGCTACCTCTGGAATCGCGAGTGAAAGAGTGGCACGAGCCTGAATCAAACCTATTGCTCTGTCAAACCCTAGCGGACTCGTCAAGCCGGCTTCCGGGCTCAATGGCTCAGCCGCCAGCGCGAGACTCTCTTTCACAACAACCAAGTCTACCCTCCTTCAGTTCACTCCTGGCCGGGGCTGGCAATCCCGCTTTGTTTGGCCAATCTCCACAGGAACAGGTGAGAAGGGAACAGGCATTGCCTGGCAGCACTCCTGCAAGCAGACATGCTGCTCAACCAAATATGTCCACGGCTTCCGATGTGCATCCGTCCACACCTGCTTTCGCCATGGCCCAATCCTCACCTTCCCAGTCTCATCCCATGAATGGCCGCGCCTGGGCCTACCCAAACACAAGTCGATCGGAAGTTCATACAGCTACACCTGACCCTCGTGCAGCAAGTACCAGTCATGGACCTGGTCGGGCGACCACGGAAGAAGAATTGGTCGACCCGCCAGGTAGCTGTCATGCCCATGAGAAGGACTCCATGTGTTCCAAGAACTCGGATGGTGATGGCCTCAGCTCCACGTGGAGCTCCTCGAGATCAACGAACCTTAAAAAGCGCAATGGCCAGGCTTGCGATGGATGCCGGGAGAGGAAGATGAGATGTGACTTTAAATTCCCCAAATGCACGATGTGCAAGAGCATCGACCGTGAATGCACATTTGGCTCAGCGTAAGTAATTCCTAGACTCATTATCTTCAGTGCTGATTTCTGTGCAGGCCACGTGCCACGATGCGACATTCAGCGTTTCCGATGTCGATGCCCTCAATCTCGAGATATAAAATCACCAATCAGAACCCAGACAATTATCCAAACCACAGAGGGTCAACGACTTCTGTGGACATGGGCTCCCAGGAGCATGCCTACTCGGCATCCACATCAAGGTCTTCAATGCCCCTAGACGACATGCTCTATGCCACCTCCGGCAAACAGATCAGCCACGAGGATGTGTCAGACAACCAACCACCAGCAAAGAGGCCTCGCGTTTCTCCATCTCCTCGCCCTAGATCTCAGGGCCAGTTGTCCGCCAGTTCGGGTACAGAATCTGTTGTCGGTTCCATCTCTTCGCCGTCAGTCGTCTCCGACTTCTCTTGGGACTTGGACCCTTATCAATTGAACCGCAGTCTGACATGGGACTACGTGAACAAGTATTTCGAGCACGTTGACGGCGTAACGTATCATATCCTCCCCAAAGAACTTTTCCGACCATGGATCCGTTCCCACCAGACCAAATCACTGGCGGACAAGATGTTGCTTTATGCTATTCTGGCAATGGGAACCGTCTTCGCATCGAGGCAACCACAATCGAAGCACCACCAAGACGTGTTCCTCGAGATTGTCAATAAAGCCATCATAAAGAATGGTGATATGTTCAGCCTGCAATTGATTCAGACCAAACTAATTCTGGGTCTCTTCGCTTTTTCTCAAGGCCAATACAATCGTGCAAGTGACCATTGTGGGTCTGCCCTACGGACCGCGTTGGGCTTGAGATACAATACAGAAGAGGGAGTGTCGACCATCGAGGGTCAGGATCCACTGGACCTCGGTTTGTCTCAGGAAATGTTGGTTGAATGCCGGCGCAGGACGTTCTGGGCTGCCTATCTGCTGGACAGCTTCAGCCGTTGCTGGTCCGCGTCTGTTACTACTGTTAACCGATTTGATTGCCACCTACGCTTACCTTGTGCTGAGGCGGCTTACGAGGCGGGACACGTTCCCTTGGCCCCATTTATACTTGAAGCGCCCAAGGATGACCAAGGTAGTCGGCCCGGTACTCCTCTCGAATCATCCGAGGTCGGCTCTTTTGGCTATCTGGTAGAGATTGCGGCTATCTTCAGTGAGGTGATGAGCACTGTCAACCGAGGAAAAACGCAGTCTCCGGGGAAAGATCGATCAACGATGGGCACCTTCCGTAACGACATTGGAGCTCGACTTAAGACGTGGGACTACCACATGAAGAGACAAGCTCTTCAAGATCAAGATGGACGAGAGACAGTCAGCGGCTTCTACGTTATTTATCACTACACCCTCATGGTACTGAACCGGTACATTGACTATGCGGAGATGGATCGGTCACGGGTTAGCGTATGTGTAAAGCGTGTCCACGATCACGCTCGACACACGCTTGGGTTGGTACAGAGACTGCGCGAGCACGGCGATGACAAGCACGACTACTCTCACCAGTTTGTGATGTTGAGCCCTTTCAGTGGCTTCGCCATAATCGCTGCTTTGGATGTCGTCACAGCCACCGGCCCAGTATCGACTCTGATGGGCCATGAGAGCCAAATCATGTCCTTGATTGGCAGCGTCGTCCCGGTACTGGAGGGACTCAAGGACCATTGGCATAGTGGTCGTCAACAGCAGGAGGTGGCCGATCGGAGGCTGAGGGCACTTTTGAGGGTATCCAGTAAGGCCTTCCAATTCAACGGAGCATATTACTTCGCGCACCCTATGCAAAGCCGGGTTGACATGGATCACGACGTTACCTACGGGCTTTGCCGCAACAGATATTTTGAAGCCATGGGATGGGAGGAGACTCTCCATCATGATGGAGAGTTCCAACGGCTGGACTAATGCGAGATTCTTGGAAGTAGAGCGCAAAGAATTGAGACGGCCGCTCACAGTATGATGAGGAATATGAGATTATGAAGCACCGGTATAGGGAAAAGGCTGTTTAATACATGCAGAGAGGTTTCAGCAACACTCAACTGGCGATGATGGCATTCAGGCACTATGATATACCCTATGAGCTTGACGGTACACAGCACTAGTTATTGTCGGATTTTGGAGGCGAGAGCAAAACGTTCCAGGTGGTATTGTTTGTTATGGCTGAGCGAATTTTTTATATACTTGGGAGGAACCCTGTCTAGTTAGTATGTGGTTATCGTATGGTTTGGATCACGGAGGATAATATCTTTACTATAGCTATCCAGCATATAGCGACCTCGACATCATCACAATCTTACAGAGCTAAAGACCAAATGTTCACCATTCCAGTCTTGAGAAGGCCATGCTCTGAGCTTGGATAAGCCACCGGATGACGTATGTAGAGGTGGCACAGTCAAATTCTGGACCTGTAGCAGCACGTGGCTTGCTAGCTCCGCACGGATCAACGCTCACAACACTCTGCCAGTCATTTATCTTGGGTAACTTAGTCGAGAAGCCCCGCACTCTTGGCACCAGTCGGCTGAACTGCCATGTTCGGATCGCATATACGATTGGACAAAAGCAGGGCGCTTGTTCGTATCCTTGAGCCTCACTCGAACTTTGCACCCCCAACTCGTTTGCTACAGAACTGGCCTAGTTCTGCACCTCGATGCCCTTCTTACGGCACATCCTTCGCCGTGTCTTTCTGAGAAAGGGCAATTCTGCCTATATCTCGTGATATCTCGTGGGAGACCATCTCCCTCCTCGCACGAAGTCGATTTTCATGGCTCAAGAGCGTCCGATCGGCAAAGAGAATTGATCTCGCGGCGTCATGGAGTATTCTCTGCGTGAGGCTGACGACACGAGGTTTGTGGACCCAACGGGCCAACCGAATTGGCAAAATTGGTGACATCACGGTCGGGATCCTGCATTGTTACTCACAACGATTGGGTTTTGTTCAGGCTCCCATCCAGGCTCCGTAGACCAAAGGACCTGGCAAACGTTAGGCTCGAGTCCACATATGCAAGCCCTCGAGGCCTTACAAACCCACAACATGTGCCGAGTACAACCCAAGCCATTGACTATTTCAACGTTTCAATCGCCCGTAACTTCATTCCTCCTTTTACCCAGATTGTCTCCTTGTCTCCCCTTCTCCTCACACTCCAAATGGCACTACCTACCCAGTCTGATTGCAGTGTTTCTTCTGGTTCTATTCGCCTACCATTAACTCTTCTCGACACTTTGGTTCCTGGTTCTTCTCACCTCGCTTCACTCCTGCTTGGATCTGGTCTCGATGTCTCGTTGTTTGTCTCGTGGGGCGCCATCCTGGCTACAGTATGGGCAGCCCTCCATTTCGGCCTGATACCTGCGTATCAAATTGTTTTGAAAGCGCTCACCTCATCGGTGATTGTGGAAGAATATGATCCCATCTACGACCATGTCCTCAACTGGGCCAGCGCCCAAAAGTATCTGCAGAATATCCGTTCCCTCCGCGCTCATACGGCAGGGCAATACTACGACGGCCTGGAAGATTACGAAGAGGATGACCCCCTGCAGAAGCAGTTCCGGGAAGGCATGCCCGAGGATACCATCTTTAATTTCAATAACTGGTCTGCCCGGGCCCCGCCAACCTTTCGACCTCATTCTTCTTCGGGCTGGTTCTTCCACAGTTATCGATTGTTCAAACTATATCGAAATCGCGATCGGGTTGCCAGCGAATACACCGGCGCCGTGTACGAAAGAGAACGGCTTGAGATCTCAGTGATCTGGTTGTCTCCTCAGCCGATCAAGACCATGATTCAGGAGGCCCGAGAATTTCATCTCATACGTCGAACGTCCACAACCACAATTAAGCGCCCAACCCCAAAATCTCAGAGATCTGGACGTGGACAAGCATGGACAACTATCGCCAACAGACCGAGCAGATCAATGGCCACGGTCGTACTGGATAACGAGCAAAAGGCGGCTATTTTGAAAGATTTCAACGACTTCCTGCACCCGCGAACGGCGCGATGGTATAGCAATCGCGGGATCCCGTATCGTCGAGGTTACCTCTTTCACGGCTCGCCAGGCACCGGCAAGACTTCATTGTCTTTTGCCCTTGCTGGAGTTTTTGGGCTTGACATCTACTGCCTCGCACTGTCTGAGGCTTCCTTGACCGAAGAAGACCTGATCCTGCTCTTTAACAGCCTCCCAAAACGATGTATCCTACTCCTTGAGGATATAGATACCGCTGGTCTAGGCAGGGCACCAGGCTCGAACGATGTAGGAAAGCGACAGACAACAGACCAGTTACCATCTGGCGGAAATAACCAGGACAAGAAAACCCCTGCCGAGAATAAAGACGACAAAGACGACACCTCCGGAATTACAGGCAAGGCAACAGATCAGGCTGGTTCGGTCAGCAAAGAACCGACATTCAAGAACACGCTCACATTCGCAGGCCTCCTCAATGCTATAGATGGTGTTGCAAGTCAGGAAGGCCGGGTCCTCATCATGACCACCAATCACGTGGAAAGATTGGATGAAGCACTGACAAGGCCCGGTCGGATTGACTTGACCATCAAGTTTGACCTGGCGACCAAGCAGCAGATCAAGGATCTCTTTCTGCGGATGTACTGTGCCGACTCAATCGAGATGCGAAGGCAGCCGACCAAGATCAGCCATATATTGCCGAACCAAGCGGAAACCGACCGGCCTGGTTCAAGCACATTCACAGACTGGGGCACAGAGGGCAATCAGACCGATGGCCTCGAGAACAACCACAAGGACCCCCCAAAACCACGACTTCTATCGAGGGAAGCTTCCAACAGCAGCGCAGTCTTCGACCTGGCAGAGCGATTCGCCGATTCTCTCCCCGACCGGACCCTTTCGCCCGCTGAGATACAAGGCTTTCTCCTGGTCCGGAAGAAGTATCCCGCGCAAGCAGTCGCGGACGTGGTCCAATGGAGGGACGAGCAGATTCAAAAAAAGGTCGAGCCAAAAGTGAACAAGGACGCAGTGATGGCAGAAGTGGTGGGGTGTGACGAGAGTCGCACGGAGTCGAGCGATGGCGGGAAGACGGCGGGATTATCCTCATGCAAGAAAAACGAAATACCCAAGCAGCAGCAGCAGCATCAGCAGAAGATGATGGGCGTTCAAAACGGCTTCTCCGACGAGATTACGCGTGAGGAACCAACGCCATCATCCACGGTCGAGCCAGGAGCCGGAACCCTGCCGAGATCTGGTCCCGTTGAGAATGGCAATGGCAATGGCAATAACAAGGACGATGAGACCACGTGCGAGAATGGCGGCAAGGGGATCACGGAAGACGGAGATATCGACGACCAGGGAGACGACCACAACGGCGACAGTGACACCCTATGCACGCGTCGTCGACGACTCTGGGTCCCACACCCACGCTCAGACAGCCGACGACACGGACCTGCCGCCGTCAATGGGTATGCGCACGGCAATTCTGACGGCGACATCGATCTCGACTTGGACTGTGATGATGTTGAGTTTTGAATGTCCTCGATGAACTAGTTCGTCTCGCTTTTCAAGACCCAGCCTGGTTTGAAAGTGGGTGGGTTCCCTTTTTCTCCTCTGCTGTGCTTTGCTGTGCTGCGTTGCGTTGCGTGGTCACGTCTGGTCGACTCTGATCCTGGCGTTGACATAACAATGGTATCTATCTATCTACCCGTTTTGCGTTTGAATGTCAAGACAAGGGGGGAGTGGGAAGATCGAGAGAGGAAAAACCCAACATCAAAAGTAATCCTTCATGGGATTATATTTTATGGGACGTAATACGTTGGAATCTGAATCTGGATATATAGCACACGAATGAAGAGTAAACATGCAGGCATGACAGTAAAAAAAAGGTCGAGGCAATACACATACACATTCTCTCTGCCCCCGCTCTCTGTGTTACACCCAACGCTTCACCTCGCGAGATTATAAGTCAATTGAAACGGCGTAGGAGAGTTAGATAACTATGCTGACCGAGCCGCAATTCTCAGCAAAGTCCAAGTATACCCGTCAACGGTTGGTCACAAGGACACTGGATATTCGTTCATTCGTGGACGAACAAGTCAATTTCGGTTGTTTCTAGAGGCCTCTTCTGTTCCGTCTGATCTAGGTACCCCATCTAAGCATCTAGACAACATACCTACTGAATACCCGAGGACTCGGTACATCGGTCCATAGGTATGTAGGTAACCACACCCATCTACTAGACAAGTAATCAATGTGACTTTGGTGACCTGGTAACTCCTTAGGAAAAGCTGACGCCAACAACCAAAGAAACCCGAGTGGTCTGGACCTCCATGTCTCCGTGATTTTACCAGAACCCGAACCGCCCGACAAGCTCCCATCCTGAACATCTTGCTTAGGTCGATGTACACCAGTCAATGAAATGGATCCTGCCGGCCTTTTGTTTTAAGACCACCAAAACCGGAACAGACAGAACAGACACATAACCCCGCATTAACACATACCAAAGAAAAAAAAAACCAATCATTGCATCGGCCCAGAAGTCCCACACGATATTTGGAGCCTTTCATTTATTGTCCCACGGATAGGATCTGCTGAGATCCGAAATCAATTCCGATGAGGCTGTGAACAAGGCCTCAGGGAGGTCGTACCAACAGCTACTGATCGAGTCCACACACGAAAGTGGGAGTGCCGCGGAGTTTGGCGGCGTGATCCTGTCGTCACTGGCGAATGGCGGCGGCCTCCGAACCAGGCTGGCCACTGACGGTAAGCAGGAGTTGGTACAAAACTCAATGTCCGCTCAAGCCGGCAACATTGCTTCACCTCACGGCACAGTGATACCTCTTCGAGATCGTGACATGATATGCCAAGCATATCAGCTAGATGAAACTTTCACAAGCCACAGTGCATAACACGCAGCAGATGAATGAAGTTTCCGCTATTCACAGCTCCTGTAGCGCGAAGACATTTTGATCCCCAACAGACGAGCATGGGCTGCCTACGTCGACAACATTCTCGAGCGGAAGATCAGCTTTCTCATTTTCGTCCTTTGCACTCTCGCTTTCCCAGATTTCAATCTCGACATCACCATCAGCATCAGCATGAGTGGCGTGGACACGTTTAAGAGGGTAGCCAGGGGCTTCAGCCTTCTCGACTAGCGTGCTATCGAGTGCATTCGGGGTGGCAGAGCTCAGTATCTCGGCCAGTGTTGGGGCGTTTAGGTCTTCGATGATCTTCGCAGTTGACGTCAGTGACGTGCTGGCGGTGGAGGGTTGGAAGGTGAAATCGTGCGGCTGCTTCGTCTCTTCGCCTTCCACGTCAGTCTCTGCCTCTTCGTCGTCGTGCACGAGAACCACACTAGTGGCATCAAGGCCTTCGCCATAGTACTCCGCAGGATCGAGATCTGCGAGCGGGCTTCTGGGTTCGTCGTTCATCTTGACCTCCTTCCCCCTGGCCTTTTCCGCGGCGGCGTTGGCAGCAGCAGCAGCCATGGACCTGGTCACGGGTACGGTTACCTCGTTGGGATCAATGTTCTCCTTGCCTCTATCCACCGACGACGACTTCTTGTGCAGACTCTTGCTCTCGTCATCGCTGATATCCAACCCTGTGGCGCTCTGTGTCATGGTCCATTCGTTCATACGGTAGTCTTGGACTTCCTCGGTTTCCTCATATATGTCGAAGAACCATGACTTGGGCTTGCTGCTTTCAATTGTAGCCTTCTGAAGCTTGCGAGATTGAACTCGTGATTTCTTTGTGCCATTCAGGGCAGCGGATAAGGAGAGAGTGGGGGATTGGGTCGAACTAGAGAAGGGTGGTGGATTGAAACGCTTCCGAGACTGAAGAAGACCAGAGCGCTTACGCGTTGGCGAACGGCCTGCTGCAGGTGCAGAGACAGGGGTCGATGACGGCTTAACAAAGGTATCAAGACGTGGAGTGGAGGCAAGGGCCGTACTAAGACGATGTTGGGTGGACGAGAGAGCAGTCACATTCAAAGAATAGCGATGTGTCTTTGCGAGTGATACATCATCACCAAAGGCTGATCTCTTGCGTTTGTGCAACGAGTCGAGAATGCTTGGGTCGACATTTTCGCCGTCTGAGCCTCCGTCAACGTCGGGAGAGATGGCTCGGCGCTTCAAGGATGTTGGAGCAGAGTTTGGTGTGAGAGCTGACGGCAGAGATCAGTCTATCGGCCTCCATTGAGGAAACACTGGTTGCAACCAAGATTCCAACGCAAGGAGAGTGTCTCTTACCATTTTGTCGATTCTTCACACTCTGCAAGCTTCTCAGCTTGGATTCGTTCAAGATGCCAAACGGCTGACGAGCAGGCGTGGCCATTGGAGCTACAGCAGCCATTCCGACTGGCTGGTAGAGGTGAGATGATGGGGAGGAATCAGAGTTGCGTCAAGAGGGCTGATATGCGTGCGTGCTCTGCTCAGCCTTTCAGGCAATGTTGAGTTGTCTGGAGGAAATGGCCAATGCCAATGCGTGGCTGTCCTCGATTGATGACTCTGAGAATGTCGGTCGTGTTAGCTTGGGTGGAGATGTGGTTTGCATAAGAAATCACTCAAGAACTGTGAGAGGAAAGGAACGTTGGGCAGCAGTAGGGCAGAGGAAGAGGGTATATGGAAGTTGAGGGAGCTTACCAGGCGCTATGACCAAGCTGGCGCAGTCAAGGGAGCCGTTTTGGACGCGGGGTGTGTGAACGCGAGATCCTGGGCCAGGAGGGGAGAGATGGTCAATTTGACCAGAACAATCAGAGCGTGTAGGGTTAGATTGAGGAGCTACTGCAGGCCAGTGAGCAGCTGAGGAGAATCACGACGCGTCCTCAGGCAGCGATTGGGTTGCTGGAGGTGACCGTGGGCGGATAGTGAAGTGCAGATTGTGCAGAGACAGGGAAGTTGGCAGTTGAAAGAGGGAAGAGGGATGAGGGAGGATGTTGATAGGGGACGCGTCAAGTGGAGTCTGTGTGAGAAAAGAGACGCGACGGGCGGGCGACGGGGAGGTCAAGTGAGGAGGGCCAGCAATTTCCGAGGTGAATTTTCCACGCGCATCAATATTTTCGAGTTCTTATTCACTGTCCAGATGAGAGAGGGCTCTAAATTGGTACCTGATGTGCTCTATTGCCTTCATCTCTTGACTGCACTGATGATGACCGCCTTTTGGGATGTTGGTTAATTCTCACTTCTCCCTCACCTCGTATGCGAACGAGTAGCCGAGAAACGCGCCTCCCATTGGCCTGACCATTTACCGACTTGGCGGCCCGGAAAGTGACCTCAATGGTTTCAACCTTGTTACTGCAGCTGGCCTGCTGCCTGGTCGCCTGCAAACCGGAAACCCACCTCCAATCGGTCCCAGAAAGGAGTTGTCCGATCAAGGCATTCACGGTGTCGCCCGTGACCCTCACCACGTTGATACACGTTGGCGACCCTTGACACGGCCAGCCTCACCACTCCCACGATCCTGACGAAGACGTCGCTGATACCTGAGTGTCACGATGCATATGTCTCACCTCATCGTGAACCTGCAAATTTAGAACCACCGCGCCATCTCTGGCTGTCGGTTTCAATGAACGCGGCCTCAAACAATCTCTGAGACGAGAACATGGCTGCTACTTCTTTCACGTCATGCAGCCGTCGAGGACAAGGTAAAACGGAGGTGCAAACGAAGGCTAGTGAGGCTGAGATGCAAGCACGTCACGTCACCTCTAGCCATCAATGGCCGCCAAAGGTCGCAGCTTGAAGCATGGGTTCACCTCTACTGCTGTTGAGTTTCGTACTCGTCCATTGCCCAATGTACATTTTATGATTCTACCTCCTGTGGCATTCCCGGCTCTAAACATGCCTGGCACTCTGCTCAGCCACTGCAACCACACTACAACTTCGCCCTCGGTTCGGACAGATCAACCAGGTTTTCGTCCTTGGCGAACTGATAGTAATAGTTCAGGCTGTCCGGGTTCAGCAGCGTTCCAGACGGCTTAATGACTTTGCCTGAGACGATCTGTTTCACCGGCAATTCGACCTTCTTCAAGTTGACCGTTGTCTAGAGAACACATCATGTCAGCCAATCGTCACTGATCTTTCTATATACAGCGGACTTACCGGAATTTCTTTGGTCTCAAAGACAAATTTGGGCACATGCCGAGGACTGGTAGCCTTTCGAATGGCCTCCTTGACTTCTCTGACAAGTTGGGGCGTGAATTGATGACCAGGTTTCATCAACAGGAACAAAATCACCCTTTCATCTTGGTCTTGAGGTCTTCTTTGCCCGACGCAGATGCTGTCGCTGATCTTGTCTGCAAAGTGGGCCTCAATAATGCTGTATATCTCGGCAGAACCAAACCGGACGCCGCTGGGGTTCAACACGCCGTCAGCCCGGCCCAAGAACATGACTTGTTTCGTGACTGGGTGGATCATGATGAAATCGCCATGTGTCCAGACATTATCAAATCGTGCAAAATAGCTGTCGAAGTAACGCTGCGGGCCATTCTCCCCCAAAAAGGTGATGGGCATGGTTGGGAATGCCTGAAATGCGACCAGTTCACCGGGCACTCCATCCTCGACTTCGACGCCCTTGCCACCTTCGACGGTCTGGTCGAACACTTTGACCGGAACACCGAGCGAGAGACACTGGCAACCTCCCACATACAGTGGCAGAATTGGATTGCCTGTCCCAAAGCATCCAGCCAGGTCGGTTCCACCGGAGATGTTGTCCAACTGCACTGAAGGCGGAAACCCTTCGTCATAGACCCATTCGAATAACTGATCCGACAGCACCATCCCGGTGCTGGTGATGACCTCGAGGTTGCTCAAATCGCCCACTTTCTTTGGAACCACGCCGTTCGTCTGCAGTGTTTGCAGATACCTGGGACTGATGCCCAGATGCGTCACCTTCTCCTGGGCCACCAACTTGAGCAGGTTGGTCAAGTTGGGCACAAAGGGACTCCCGTCGTACATGATCATTTGACATCCCGTGATCAAAGCCTGCACACTGGCCAGATACATGATCCATCCCGTCGTCGTGTATTGCAGTTGTTTCGAGTTCGCATTGATGCGCCTGTGCAACCTATACTCTTTGTGGCCCGAAATAATGACCCCTCCAATCGCATGCACAATGCATTTTGGCTGGCCCGTCGTCCCTGAGGAATATACCACCAGAAAAGGGTCTGCAAATTCCGTGTCCTCAAACTCCAACTTGTCAGACTTTGCGGCAGAAATGAAGTTGGCCCACGTCGTGGCTCTCGGCACACTCGATACATCGGCCGGCGAATGCTGGAAGCGAGCTTGTGAGACGATGCCTTGGAACTCATCCACGCCTTCCATGCCCGCCATGATGTCCTTCATCTTGCCACGCAGGTCGATCTTTTTGCCGTTGTACACAGCCCAGTCGTCCATGAACAGAAATCGAGGCTTTATCTGGGTGAGTCGATCCAGGATACCCTTGACGCCCATATCCGTGGAGCTACTGCTGAAGAGGGCTCCAAGCGTCGTCGTCGCGAGAAAGACCGTCAGCGTGTCAAGACAAGTACTGGCGACCAGCGCGATCCGGTCTCCTTTTTTCACGCCGTGCGCTCTCATCGCCTGACTCAACCTGCCGACTCGCTGCCTCAGCTCCTTCCATGTGACGTGTCTGATGGGCTCTAAGAAACATCCTTCGCGGACCTCGGTGCAAGCAATCTTGTTGTCGGCTTTTGCCGCGTCGATGACCGGCCGTCCATTCTCGTCGCCGGAAAAGAGGATATTCTGGGCAAAATTCATGCGCACGCCAGTGAACCAGCGCGGAATGGAGTCCATTCGGGCAGATTCATCGACGACGGGTTCTGGAACGGTGCCCGAGTATACGATGGGGAAGTAGTCGAAAACATGGCGCCAGAAGGCAGCCCGTTGGGTGACTGAGTAGTTGTACAGGGCATCATAATTCTGCGAGGTGGAAAGTACCTGTCAGCTCAAACCCGGTCAAGTCCTAATCAAACATTGCCGTCGACATGGGTATCTCTCTGTCGT
Source organism: Fonsecaea monophora (assembly GCF_001642475.1). Taxonomy (NCBI): domain Eukaryota; kingdom Fungi; phylum Ascomycota; class Eurotiomycetes; order Chaetothyriales; family Herpotrichiellaceae; genus Fonsecaea; species Fonsecaea monophora. The sequence goes on along the minus strand of NW_019173951.1, from coordinate 139,513 downwards.
CTTCACCCTGGGATGGGACTGGAGTCTAGCGTCCTTGAGAAGAAGACACTTTTTCTCTCGACAGCCCACATCTCCGTGCCGATCTTGACAGACCGATTCCAGATTGCGGGCATCGGAGCGATTGAGGAACGACAAAAGAAGGAGATGATAGATCATCATTTGCAAACGCAGCACAATGTCGCGACACCTCATTCACATACCTCGAATTTCCGCCCGCTCGCCTTCTCCAAGCTCACTTTGAATTTCCACATATCGGTGCTCTGGGGATTCGGATGCTCCCACAATTTCCTCGGAATTGGATGCTCCGGATGCAGCTCCTGCTGCTGCTTGCGCGTCGACGTCATCTTCGCTGTCTGTGGAAAAAAGACTACTCGAGCCGTTGCTCCTGCTTCTCTCGCCCTTGTCGTTGGGAAATCCAAACAAGACTCAAAAGAATGCTCTTCTCCTCCGGAGAGTAGTCACCGCGCACCAACCGACCCAGCAGCCAGCTAAGGGTAATCAAGTTGGGAAAAAGGAGAACGGTTCCGAGCGACTGTCCCCGCGTCTCTATTCTCGATCCGTTTCCCAAGGCACGTGTCGATAGAGCCGTAGATTTCTCGAGTACCTGATCGCGAGCGCTGCCCTTTTTCTGTCGCCCACGTACTAGCAATTCTCGCTTCGCAAGGAAGTGCGATAGCAGTTCCAGCTAGGTTTTGTGTTTGTGGTGCGTCGGATCCGGCGGAGGCGGAGGCGGGCGCGGGCAGTCGACCACCCAAAAATGGCCTGATAGTGATATTTACGCTGCGAGGGAACTGAGGATATGACAAAACAATGGAGAGAGAGATATAGATAGATCGATAGATTTATCCCAGACTCTTACACCCAATATATATTGGTATATGTATATCTGTACCTCGGTAGGAAGGTAAGTGAGTAGAATGGTAGGTATGTTACGAGGAGGATATATATGAATGGATGGACGGGAATGAAACTGGGAATGGGATTAGAATTGGGATGGACGAAAACCCCAAACTAAAATATGGGTACGGCAAAGCGGAATTATCCTGCCACCTGCTTGCGAGGAGTCGAACGAGTACCTCGTACATCGGCGGAACCCAAGTTTGCTCTGTAAGAGTATGGACTTAACGTCCGTTTCGTTCTAGGTATGTACTGTAGTCGATGGTCTCAACTCCGGCGGCCAGCCCGCCACGCCGGGAAAACGAGATGAATCCCCGGGCCTAGAACCCACACCTTTACTTTATCCAAGCCTGCCCCGGGCTTTGTGTCTACAAACACACACGTACCTGACTCCTCAAATGTGCACGTATGCACTGTACCAGAACATACAACCCGCGTAAAGTACCCCGAATATCCCTCGTCGGCCTTTCGACCTCGTGCACATCGTATTATCAGGCATCGTGTTTTTCTCGTGGGTATGTATGTATCTACCCCGACCAATTCCGGTGGATTGGGACACGAACAAAAGCCTCGGCAACAAAATCCCACGGAAAGGGGAAAAAGCACACATTTGGCCATAAAATGTGGGCGGATAAATGTGGGGTGGGGAGAGAGAGAGCGAGAGAGGGGGCGGCGGGCATGCATGCGTGCATGGCAAGTGGAACATCTAATCAAGTGTCCCGCCGGCCCAGACAGATCAGACAAAAATACGACGAGTCGGGAAGAAAATGTATCTCTCTGACGAATGCTTGCGCGGTTCCGAGGCCCAAGAGGTGAAAAAGACAGGGCATATTGATTCGCGTGGGACAAGCAAGGCAAGGACTGAAGATTCTGTCAATGCACTTCTCGCCGATTAATCGGCGGAGCTATAGCGTCTACGGACATGGTCCGAAGAAGCTTCGGTGGGAGACGTCCAAAGCCACAGGACCACCGAGCATTCGCTTCCGGCGTCCTTGAACTCGAATTCTTACGAGCTTCGGTGTCTTGGTAGTGTATGCTCCGAATCTCAGCTCGCCTCGGATCCGGGCGGTGAAGTTATGGTGGCGTATCAATCCCACAGTAAACTAGGCTGGCTCTGGATATAAGAATGGAGCTTTGTTGGTCTTATTGCTATACACATATAGGCAGGCTTGCCACCTGCTCAATGTCTGAGTAAGAATATCCCCGACACTGATACTCGATCAGAACAACCCCGTGCGCCTATCGCATAGTTATTGTCTTCTTCCCCGGTTGTTTCTGTCCGCTCCCACCTCATGACTTGACGAAGAATCTTCCTTCGTTCTGCATCTTGATCCTGTGGTCTCCACCCAAGACGCTATGCTGTGTTTGCTATTGGATCGCATATCTTCGATCAGCTGGGAGGGTTCATCGTAGTTAATGCTGGTGCTTTGTTGGTACCTGGGCTTGCAGTGAAGAGGGATTGGGAGCGCTGGCATTGGATCCGCGGAACGCAGGCCGGATATCGGCCTCGCATGATTTGATGGCTGTCGTTGACTGTGATCGTCACTAAGAGTAGACCGTTTGGCCCATTTCCTCAGGGTGGCTAACGTGACTGGAAGCGCGACTGACGAGCTCTTCCGGGCTCTGGTCCTTCTGGACCTTTTCCTCTCGGTATAAAGCTTTCCTTCTCGTCCAGCCAAAGCATTGGCTGGCGCCATATTTGCCTTCCTCCTCTCGACAATAGGGTCCTCAACCAATGTGAGACTGGACCGGGACGATGCCGAGGCAGATACAATATGAGTCTGTTGCGTGTCGTCGATCTCAGCTGCTAGCTTTTCGATGAGCTTTTGATCGCCACGCTTGCTGCAGTACCTGGCCGAAATCAATCCCGCCAGACCTGTAAGGAGTGCGAACCCGACGATGCTGCCAAAGACAATAAAAAAAGGCCAGTAGTTGTTTTCTCCGGCTCCCCTGGATACAAGCACGATGTCCGTTTCATCTAAAAACGCTTGTGCCTCGTGGAGAGGTATAACTGGCATAGCGATCGGTGATTGCCAGCCGTGCCGATGGGTGAGGAGGCTGAGATGAGGTAGCGGCTGGAGGTTTCTCAGGTATCGGGCCAAGAAGAGGAAGCAAGCGATGCAAACGATGGTCGTGCTCTAAACTGGAGAGCAATGCGTAGATGAGCTCTCCAGATGCACCAACAAATCACATAAGAGATATGACAAGCGATGCGATGTAACAGTAACGGTACGAAGTGACGGAACAATAGCCCGATGAGAAAGGAGGAAAAGAAGAGCATGCTCAGACAGGTATGGATTTTGAAATGCCAGGCACAGGAATTGATTGCACTTGCCAGGATTGTAGGAGTCCATAGCTCTTGATCTTCCTCGACCTTTCCTCCCTGCTCTTGTCCAATTTTGTGCCGAAACTGGAAGTCGGGCCCTTTTTGGTGATATGTACACTGTGGCTGAAACCGACGATAGCCACTTCTGTTATGTTTTTGTCGGAAAAGTTTTCATGTCTTTCAATATGTAGTCTTGATAGAAGCGAAGAGGAAGATATGTTGCTTTTTATTCCAACGAAGCAGCGTCCCTCACGTCACCGTCCAGGGAGCTGTTTCTTCTTCTTCTCTGGGTTGGGTCGTCTCTTATTTCGATACCAGGCCCGATGGGATGAGAGGATCGATGGCGCGGCCATACCTGCGACGAAAAAAGGTCAGGATTGTGGCATTCAACTCGGGAGGATTCACTAAACAACTCACATTTGTTGAAGTCCAACCCAACCGAAAAGCAAACTCATGAGCCAGAAGCTCACCAAAACCCAGCATCATGCCGTTCACAAAAGGCAGGACGAGGTTTATCGCGGCCCCCCGTAGTATCGACCATATCGTCGGAGGCTGATATATTACAACGGGCTGAGTGCCGTTATTATCTGACGATTGAGGCGGTGAAGAAGATGGCGGGGAGAGTGATGAGTATGCCTCAGAGTCAGAGGGAATGGTCAATTGAGAAGCTGAGAGATCTTGAGGAGGTGAAGGCGACTGATCCTGGCGCGAAGCCATGACGGAAAAATGGGATGGTTCGTGGTAGATGCGGAATGGATGGTGAAGAGGTCTGGAAGAGAAGTCAAGAAAGCCACAGTTGGTTATTCATTCTTCCTCAAAGGAGCGACATTGAATTAGAATTGAAAGGGATCGGAGGTACGTGTAAATTTCCCTCTCTGGAACCCAACAAGAGTAGATTTCAAGCAGCTTCAAAGCAATGCGTGGAAGCTCTCGGTACAATTGTTGTCGCTTCAAAGATATTCCAGGCACGAGATTCACAGCCCAACAAATCAGGACACTGACAAGGCTGCTTAAGTAATAAATGAGCTGCGCCTGGTGCGCCCATGGGTGCCCAGAGCCGCCCAATTAGGGATCCGGCGAGTAGGTCGCAAGTTTCTCGGCGAAGAGTTGCCTGAGCCTTGGGGCTGAGGGGGGCTTGGGGTGCAACTATCACTATCCTTTAGTACTTGTAGGCGACCTCTTGTGTGACGTACTACCTTCTCCTGGTGCCTTGTAAAGCCGACTTTACACCTCATTCTATTCACTTCTAATTCTCTCCAGTGTCACTCTTCGGCTGCTTTGCTGAAGACGACACCAAGTTATCGATTAGTTCTCACCACAGTTTCCATTTGACTGGTTTACTTCTACCTCTCCCCTTGTCCCAACATATTCTATTGCACCATTCAAAAGTCCTCCACAGGCATGGCGAATCCAGATCCTGCAGAACAAAGTTCCTTAATTGCACAGTTCATCGCGATTGTGGGAACAGCAACCTCCCGACGAGTAAGATGGCCGATGTGCGTTGCGCGTGACTTCAATTGCTAACGACTTTCATAGGCTCACCAGTTCCTTGCCGCCAACGACTGGAATCTCGAGGCTGCCATTTCGAATTACTATGCCACTTATGACGACCAGTCTTTCGACATTCCCGATGATCCCGATGATTCAGACTACGTCGATGAAGAGGATCCAGATTCATCGCATCAGACCCAATCTCAACCTCCACATCCTACGTATGGCGCAGGTCGGAGACTAGGGGAGGGTCCTTCAGAGTCCGAGCCCACGCCTGCCGCCGCCTCCTCCGCCTCGAGCTCTTCTCAGCCCAAAAACAATCCCTCCTCACAAAAGAAGTTTGCCACTCTGGGCGACTTCTCTTCAAGCGGTGCGAACGGTGACGACTCGGACGACGACGAGAAACAAGACCTGTTTGCTGGAGGCGAAAAGTCAGGCTTGGCAGTCCAGAATCCGGACGACCTGAGGAAGAGAATCTTGGAAAAGGCTCAGAAGCGAGGTCCTCCACCAAAAGAAGCTGCTCCCAAGAAGTCATTCTTTACAGGTTCAGCGCGCACCTTGGGGGGCGATGACGCACCCTCGCGTGAGATCCCCGCTGCACATCAACCTCGTGGCAGAGCAGAGAGAGTCGAACGAGTACTGCATTTTTGGCAGGATGGGTTCAGTATAGACGACGGGGACTTGTACCGATTTGATGATCCCAGAAATGCAGAGATTCTAAACTCGATTCGACAAGGGCGGGCACCGCTGAACATCATGAATGTCCAGCCTGGTCAGGAAGTGGATGTGGAGATCAAGCAACATGAGGAAAAATACGTCAAGCCCAAGAAGAAGTACAGACCATTTGAAGGGTCAGGCCAACGTCTCGGAAGCCCAACCCCTGGAGTGCCTTCGATGCCTGGGAGCTTCACTTCAGAAACTACAGCGCCAGCATCTGCAGCACCCTCTGCAGCACCTCCGACAACCGAAGTGGATGAGTCGAAGCCAATCGTCACGCTGAGAATTAGTCTTGGCTCCGGAACCAGACTGACCACGCGCTTCAACACAACGCAGACGATTGGAGACGTGTATGATTTCGTTCAACGAGCCGAGCCAGGTGGTCGGGAATTTGTTCTGCAGACCACCTTCCCCACGACAGATCTCAAAGACAAGTCCCAGGTTCTTGGGGAGATGGCAGAGTTCAAGAGAGGAGGGGCCGTGGTTCAGCGATACCTCTGAATTGTGACCGTAGCATCACGTTGGCGTTGTGACCTGGAAGTTGGCTTTCAGGAACGGATTGAGCGGGAATTTCAAAAAAAAAAACTAAGGGCCATAGGGGGCTCACTTCAGTACGAGAGCACGAACATGAGTATGGCGGTCAGCATGGCCAAACCCTCCTTGTGCTTGAGAGAATAGAATTAGAACCATGGCTTCAAAGCAACTTCTACATGACTTGGCAATATCCGAGGTCGATCTCCCGTGTACCAAGTACTTGGTAGGTACTCTGTAGACAGTAAACACTCTTGGCCCTTGCACGGCCTTGTACCTCGCTAGCTGCTTTAGTGCGGAGGAAATTCGCTGCACTTGCCCTCGAATGATCGGCTGGAACTTTTTATGCTGTCCATTCCCATCTTGAAGCTGTGACATGATACTCCCACGCGCGACATTTTCCGTCAGCGCACCGTGTCCAGTATGTCAATTTCCATGGGGTTGAGGTGGTCAGGTCGAGGAATCCGTGGAGTTCAGAGGAGGGCGGTCGTTGGTGCCGGAAGCGGGCGATATGTATGTTGCTGCTGCCGCGACTTCTCGCTCGACATATACACTAACTGTGGCAGTTCTCCCATTATACCTTGAACTCTAGGTCAATACGAAGACCAGGCACATACTCAAGCCAATTGAACTCGGCGCAGCAAGTTCGATCCCTTTCCCTCTTTGGCTGGGGCTCCAGCAAGACCTCCAGCGAAGCTGCACCAGCAGTCGAGGCTACTGCGCAGGCATCGTCGCCCTCCTCCACCCCGACAATTGAATCGACACGCACAGTCAAGGCCTCGCACTCCACCTCAGATTCCGCCGACCCGACAATTACCTCCACCGGCGAATCGAATGCTCTTCAAAGCATCGAAAATTCGATTCTACAATCGCAAGAAAGTACATCCGCAGCAGCGGCAGCAGCAGCCAGTGACACACCAGATCTGGCCAGTGTTCCAGAGGGCATTGGATACTTGAAAGATGTCTGTGGTCTTGATTTCGGCACGGGTCCGACTGCTCTCATGCAGTTTTGTCTCGAACATATACATGTGACCGGTGGACTGTCCTGGACAGCATCAATACTGGCCCTTGTGCTGCTCATCCGTGGGTCCATTCTTCCGTTTGCGATCTCAGCGTCCGACATGACTGCCAAATTCCAAGAAATAAGTCCTCTCATAAGACAAATACAAGCAAGGAGTCAAGAGGCTTTGGCAAATCATGATCGCACAGCGGTCCTCGAGGCACAGATGCAAATGCGAGAGCTCAGGAAAGACGCCAAACTCTCTTTCATAAAGATGTTCCGGCCCATCCTATTTCAAATCCCGCTTGGTTACGGAGCATGGAATCTTCTCAGAAACTGCTCACATCTACCTGTGCCCGCCTTCGAAGCTGAACACTTTCTGTGGTTAAGTAACATAGCTGTTACTGACCCGACCTATATCTTGCCTATAGCCACCGCAGCACTTACATGGGTCAACCTAGCAACCACTCAAAGATCGCAGGGTGGACAGTCTCAGCTCCCCGGCATGGGTGTGGTCCGAAATGTTATTCCACTCATCACGGGAGGCTTCCTTGCATTTCAGCCAGCCTCCGTTCAGATCTATTTCTTAGTGAACAGCTTTTTCACTCAGCTACAAGTCAGCGCCCTGCAGAATAAATCTTTCAGACGTCTGCTAAAATTAACCCCGCTGCCGCACCACAATTCCAAGTCAAGTAGCACCACCCCATATTCACGGATGAACGTCCAGCCAACGGTAATCGAGACCACTGCTCGAACCACCACTGCGACTCCTGAAACGACTCCTGAGCCAACTCCAGCGGCGGATCGCAGTATCATCGACAAAGGGGTCGATTCAGTGAAATCCATGGGGAAGAAAGCGTGGGAGAATGTGTCTGGTTCTTCCAAAGAGCAAATGGAGAAGAAAATGAAAGAAAAACAGCTTGAAAAACAAAAAGAAGCGGCAGCACGGTACGAGGCACAACGAAGGCAAGATCTCGAGATCCAGCGGTCGTACCGAAACGCCGTTGCGAGTAGACAAGTGCCTAATCCTGGTTCACCATCGACACCAAAGAAATGACACTCACGCGGACATTACGGGACACACTTCGGGTGAAATCATGCAAAATCTGCCACACTTGCGCTCCACCAAAAGCGAGTACGTTCTGGCATGCCTTTTGTTGTTACACTGCGACACGGTCTGATTCTGCTCTACATTGGACGGTGATGTGCTCGAGCAAGCTAGAAAACCGAAAGATCTCACAAGTCTTGAAACGGTAAAGCGACATCTCAGCTGAATGTACAAAACCCAAGGGCAGGCGCACACGTTATTCCCAATCACAAACTTCTGGCATGTGTATTAGAACATTCAGTGATGGGCATCTCAGGCATTGCAGGCTGCATGGTGTCTAGAGGCGATGGATCTTTCCTCTTCGGGTTGATGCCCAGGTGTATATATAACGCAACCTACGACCGTCAAGGGCAAAGGAATGTTGGAAAAGAGATCCATGTCTCAAGATCATTTCGACCAGCCTGGAAGATGGTATTCTTGTACAACTTTCGTACTGCACAGGGAGGATCCCTAGAGATATACTCGATATTTGCATCCCCAAAAAGTCTCCTCTCGTCTCGTCTCTCTCGAAATCTTCCCCCTTTTCAAGCCTCAGCCTCGTCTGTACTCGTCGTATGTTCATCCTCGTCCTCGCTCAAGCCTCGTATCAGCCGATAAAACTTTGTCCGTCCGTATCATGCACCAACTATAACTATAAGTATAACTATAACTATAAATTCACACAGGATCGTTCGTTTCCGGATATCCGTCATGCATGATAGACACCCTTTTCCCTTCTTTCTTCCAGGGGGTTTCCTGTTTCTCCAGTATTGCGTATTGCCGTTGCTGGTGGGCAGCGATGAAGGTTTCTTCTTTTCTGTTCTTCTTCCTCCCCCCCTCCGACCTCATCTTAGACCAACTCAAGAAATCTGCGCTCCTTTTAGTGTCCGTTGGCAACGCCATTCTTGTCCCCCTCCTCGCGGTAAAACGGTTTGGGAACGTTGTCGTAGTACGGCACGACGATCCAGTTCTTGTCGTCGGTCTTGCCGACCATGCCCTTTGTGACTTCGGTGATGGGGTCGCGCGAGACGATGCAGTTGAGGAGGCCGGCACGGGATTGCTTCTCGCCACTGGCGCCAGTGGTGACAGGGGCTGCGAGGGTCTTGATGGCGTCGCGGATCTCGTCGAGAGAGGCCTGCGCAATGGCGCCGCGGCAGTTGAAGCCCTGGGCGACGAGATCGTAGCGGCAGCTCGGGGAGAGACTGGAGACGGCGCGCGTGGGGTCCGCGTCCGAGTACAGCAGGTCCTGGCCCGCGACGGACATGCCCCAGAAGAAGTTGTTGAAGACGACGGTGAGGACGTTGAGGTCGTGGCGTGCGTACGTGTCGAGCTCCTGGATGTGGAACCCGGCGCTGCCGTCGCCGTGCACGTTGACCACCAGCCGGTCCGGGCACGCCAGCGCCGCCCCGAGAGAGTACCCCCACCCGTTGCCCAGGAAGCCCAGGTACCCCGTCGCCACGATGCCCGTGGCCGGTCGCGCCCGCTCCAGGTGGTCCATGGCCCATACGCCCGCCTCGCCGCCGTCCATGATGACGATCGCGTCCGGCGGCAGCGACTCCATGATGGTCTGCATGGCAAAGTAGGGGTGCAGCCGGCCGTCCGGCCGCACGACCGCGTCGCCGGCGTACCGCGTCATGGTCTTGACGGCGTGGATCGCTTCTATCCAGGACTCGTGCTTCTGCTCCAGCGGGTTTTGTTGGAGCTTGTCCAGCACCGCGCTGATGAACTTGGGTGCGTCGGCCACGATCCCCAGGTCCACGGCGTGCGACTTGCCAATCTCCCCACCGTCCAGGTCGACCTGCACCAATTTACAGTCCGAGTTGGGGACGATGGCGCCCGACCGCCCGCCGAGCAGGAACCCCGTGCGTGCGCCTAGTAGCAGTACAAAGTCTGCCTGCTGCTGCTTGGCAAAGCGCACACCGGCTAGCACGCTGGCACTGCCGCCGCGGAGCCGGTGGTCGAAGGGGATGGACGGGGTGTACTTTTGCGAGTAGAAGACGGGTGTGTTGGTGGCTTCGGCCAGCTGGAGCAGCGGGCTGGTCTTGGGAGAGTCGCGGTTCGTGGTGCGCGCGGCGCCCGTGCCCACGACGATGGCGGGCCGGCTCGCGGCCTTCCAGAGGGCGATGAGTTCGTCGACAGCGGCCGGGTCTGGGGCCGGCGACACCGCCGTCGGGCGCGTAACGGAGCCATAGGACAGCGCGTTCATCCTCGGCGGGTGGAAGAGGATGTCGATGGGGAAGTCGATAACCACAGGACCCGGGATCCCCGACGTGGCCGTCTTGTACGCGTAGCTGACGATGCGCGGGATCTCTTCCACCGTGGTGACCCGGTGCGCGAACTTGGTCAGTGGCTTGGCCAGGACCACCTGGTCGTGGAATCCCTGGAGGGAGTTCGTCTCAGCCTCGCGCAGCGGTGGCGACGACGTGACCATGAAGATTGGCGAGCGGTCAGCAAACGCTGTGGCGAGACCCGGGAGAGCATTGGAGAAACTGCAGAGAAGGAGCGAAAATGGTCAGCACATGTGGTTTCTTTCTCCCGTGAAGGATCTATATCCCAGACATCTTCTTCATCCCATATACATGGTCCGATGTTTGGCAGAAAAACATACCCGCTGTTGGCCGTCACAAAGCAACATCCCACTTTGCCCGAGAGTTTAGCATATCCCTCTGCGGCCTGGACGGCCGTGGTCTCATGTCGACTGTCAATGAGTCTGATGCCGGCCAATTGACAGCCGATCAAGAAGGCGTCAAGATGGCCTCCGTGCAGACCGAACGAGACCTCGACGCCCAGTTGAGCGAGGCTCTGAGCGACCAGGTCACCGCCGAGGAACTCTCTCTTCTCAGGAATCTTCCATTTCAGTTCCTGGTCGGCCATGGCTTTGGCAAGAGGTTGTGTGTATTTATTTGTAGGAGGGGTTTGGAAGTGAACTGATATAGAAAGGGAGGAAGCAGTTCACAACTGGAGATTTGATGAATAGATGTACACAGACGAGCACGGCTCCCTCTGATATTGATATACTTGATACCTCTTGAAAAGCGGGAACTTCCTTCGAGACCTACCTACCTCCTCCCGTTTTCTTATGTATGAAAAGAACGGGTCTTTCGAGCCTCGGTGCTTTGCTTTGTTACTCACAGCGCCCTCTCTTGGATCTCATTCGATGCGCAGAAAAGGCGTGCACCGCACTCGAGTCAAGTCCCTTGACCAGACGAGTGTCAGGTTCCCTGTCCTCGATCCCCCTCGCTCCGCATATTCTTCTGCGGGGGTGAGTGGATGCGACGTGATGACCCTGACTCGTCCAAAACTGACTGTATGGCCATGTGTTTTTGTTCATGATATGCCCTGGCAGGCTATCCGAAGTCTGGTCCTCGGGACAATGTGGGAAATGCGGGGCAAAATCTGCTGATTTGTTCCAGGTATACAGAAGGACAGTCACCAAAGTCCCACTAATGAGATGATCCGTAGTGGTCAGAGAGGGGGTTTCAACGGTGGCATTCGGTGGGTTAGCGGTTTTCATACGTCGGCTGAGGGATGCCAGAGAGGGGGTAGACATGTTGTCAAGGTGACAAGATTGACAGACCAACAAAAGAGAACGGATCAAGAGAAAGTGAGGGAGGAATTGTGAGAGAGTGTGAAACTGCGGCCCAGGAAAACAACGTGATCAACTCTCAAACACCAAAGCCCTTTTGGGCCTCCACTCCATGGCACCACCACCACGTATCATCCTCTTCACCTATGACATCTCAGTCTTTGGGAGGAAAGTGGATTGGTACATGACATTATGCCGCCTGGATTACTTCCAGTGCATCGTGCTCAACCGGCTCCCGCGTCCCGTGCTGGAAAAGCTGGGGATCCAGTACCGCCGCATCCCCATCCTCGCCATCAACCGCGACATCTACTGCGACACGCGCGTCATCCTCGACAAGCTCGAGGCGTTGTTCCCGGCGTCGCGCATCGGGGGCAAGACGCCCTTTGAGAGGGGGCTGGACCACCTGTTTGAGACGTGGGCCATCGATGCAGGTCCCTTTGGCCGCACGGCCGGGTTGATCCCGCCGACGTCGGACGTGATGTTGGACGAGGAGTGGCTCAAGGACCGCGCCGCCATGTCCGGGCGCAAGTTTGACAGGGAGACGATGAGGCAGGGTCGCCCCGAGGCCCTGGCCCACGCGCGCATGTACTTCACCCTGATGGAGACGGAGCTGCTGGCCGACGGGCGCGCGTTCCTCCTCGACACGCCCGAGCCCACCCTCGCCGACATCCACGCCATCTGGACCTTCGACTGGACCCTTCAGGAGAAGATGCGCATGTACGAGTGCCTGGAGAAGGACGTCATCAACCCGACCCTGTTCCCCAAGACGTTTGCCTACGTCGACCGCTTCCGCAAGGTCATCGCCGACAAGTCCCGCCCCAGCGTGCCCGCAGCCGTGTCCAGCGACGAGGCCATCGACCTCATCCTGACCTCGGACTTCTTCGAGCCCGAAGGCACCGTCGACCCGCTCGACCCGCTGAAATTAAAAAAGGGGCAGTTGGTCGAGGTCTTCCCCGTCGACTCGGGCTTCACGCACCACGACAAGGGCGAGTTGGTCTCGATCGGTGTCAATGAGGTCGTGATTGCGAGTACCCCCAAGGTAGGCGAGGGGCGACTGAGATTGCATTTTCCCAGAGTCAACTTTCGAATCCTGCCCCTGGCGGAATCGAAGATATAGTCGGTCAGTCATTAAGGGGTGGAGAAACCCCTACTTTCACATGGACTTTCTGAGCTTTTGCTCGCTGAAGAATGGGAAAGAAGGGCGTGGCTCCTATCAATTGATATGTCATATTGTATCAACCACTCTCCAAATATATCTAGATATACACGGCACGACACAGTCTCGAGCTCTTGTGATACATATCCACAGTACGGTATAAAGCATGCAGATGACACGCATATCATGCCCATTAGAATTCGACCATTTCCCTACCAGGTGGTGTTGTTACAATCAACCTTTCACCTCGCATTCATACACACATAACCGTAACATACAACCCGTTCACCGGGTTAAAAGCAGTGCTTTACCACGCGGTGTAACCCCCGTCAATAACAAGCTATAAAGGAAGGCAGTCAGTCAGTCAGTCGGCCGGCAAAGAAACAGAATCTTCTCATTGCCGCGGATCATCTTTGTCAAACTCACATTCGAGCCGGTCATAAAGGAACTGGCATCGCTCAGACAGAACAAGGCAGCGCCTCGATATTCCGCGGGAGTGGATATCCGTCCCAACTTGGAATCATCAAAAATGGTTAGTAAAATTGAGTCGGGAGGGAGGAGTAGAACAGAGAAAAGCGGCCGTCCTTCCTTACCATGTTCTCCTTCTCCCACAGCTGCTTCAACTTGGGATCATCTTCAAAGTTCTTCTCAACCATCGGGGTCATGATATTTCCTGCGAAACGTCCAAGGGGATTAGATTGTGGAAAGAAGGGACTAAAATGAATTACTAGACCACGTACCAGGACACAAGGCATTGACCCGGATGGGCTTGCCGTTCACAATCTTCCCCCATTCCATGGCCAGAGACCGCGCCAGCTGGCAGACCGAGCCTTTGGAGGAGTTGTAGACGGCCGAGGTGAAGCCCTTGTTGGCGACCATGCCGCTCATGGACGCGACGAGCAGGATGGAGCCGCTGCAGTCGTGCCTGATCATCTGCCGCGCGCAGCTGACGGCCGAGCAGAAGACGCCCTTGTAGTTGATGTTCATCATCTCCTCGATCATCTCGGGCGTGCAGTCGAGCGCCGGCGTCACGTTCTGCACGCCCGCGGCCGCGATCAGGCCGTCGAGTCGCTTGTGGTGCGTCGCGATCTCCTCGATGACCCGGTCGAGATTGCCCGCCTCGCGCACGTCCACTTTGTCGTACCTCAGCGATCCCCCGTACTTGGGGCCCAGACGTTCTTGGACCGTGAAAAACTCCTTGTCCGGCTCGGGCAGTCGGTCCAGGCAATATACTAGTTCACACCCAGTCAGCCAGTTAGCCAGACAATGTCAACAACAGCGAATCTCTATAATGTGGAGTATGTATACTGACCTTGTCCTCCTGCTTCGATCAGAGCTTCCGACAAGACCAACCCCAGTCCCCGCGCCCCGCCCGTGACCACAAACACTTTGCCTTCGAGGTCAAACTCTCGAAAGCGAAAAGGCGTTCGGTCGGGATCCGGTAGTTTCTCTTTGATCGACGGAGTCTGGGCGGCGCCCGTCTTTTTCGCGGCCTGTTTAGGTGGTACAGAAGCAGAGTTGGTATTTGCATAGGCAGAGCGACTTTGCGAAAACATGCACTTTTGCTGACAAGCAGGTGGCGCCAGGCCCCGTCGAGACTTGCTATAGTATCTTGATATCGAGCCTGCGCCGGATGTGAAGTTGCGGAATGCCACTGGATGGGCTCGAGAAGATATCAACGACATGGTGGGGAAAGCAATGGCACACAAAAATCGTTTCACGTCGAGACGAAGATTTGGACAAGGAGGCTGAAATGTCGAGTTGTTGTGGTGTGTGTTACTCTTAACCGCCTTGACGACGATCGCCGAGTTGGCACGCCGAATAAGTCAACAAAGATCTATCATCTTACAGGTTTTTGTAGACCAAAGTGACGTTAGGCGGCGGCGCGAGGCGGGGTTCATACGCAACATTACCCACAGAGCTTGTGGCCATGGGACAAAAGCTCTTCCTCTGTATGGGTCGCAAATAGTTGCTCGAATTGAATACATCATACGGTTAAACACGATCCGTGGCCATTGAGAAAAGAAAAAGAGCACTTCTTCTGACGTGGATATTATACCCTTGATATCATTCCCCAGTTTTAACACTGGACCGCCTAGATCTATCGCGCGGGTGCAGGTGCCGGGGTTCCCTCGGAAGCGTCTATCGGGCGGTTTTGTCCATCGCTTTAAGGCAGTTGAGTGGTCGGAAGGGTACTTTTGGGTCAAGGATGAGTTCATAGCTACTGGAGGAGGCATTGACGTAGACGTGCTGATAAGCTGCCGGGGTGCCGGGTAGTTTTCGGTGTGCCTTGCATATGGCCCGTGATCCTTACGCAGACGCGTGGTCCTGGGTAAGGACCTTGGTCACTCGGATACAATACCCTGCGCCGAGGGCTGTGAGGATATGCCACCATCCGTGCAGTTCCAGGACAAAAGCGAGAGGAATCCCCAGCTGTTTTCTGGTTTCTCGCAGGGCGCCGCAATACGCTCCGTCAATGGCCCACACGACGAATCCCATCAGAAAGCACAGACCTCCTACGCGGAATTGCTTGGTCCAGTATTGCTTCTTCTCACCCTTGAATCGGGTGCGGATCAGATACAGGACTCTTGGCCAGATGGCGGTGACCAGGGCGATAAAGGTCGTGTTGTGCAACCATAGCTGATGGAGCGCGTAATGGTAGGCACTGATGACACCGAGAACAGCCGTCAAGATGAAAGCGAATGTCAACTTTGCCGGTTTCGACCATCCCAGGGTGTACAGCTCATATACGAGGGCTGCACATACCCAGAACATGGACAGGTCGTCGCAGACCTGAGTCTCATACTTCAAAGTCAGGTGGAAGACTAGAGAGAAGACGCCGACGAAAAAGAGGGCCAGGTTGGAGGGCTGAGTGAGCAAGCTCTCTCCGGGCAACAGCGTCCGAAACGCCCAGTATACTGTGAAGACGACTGATTAGCTGAAGCCACAGCACAGGGACCTCTCAAAACAGGGTGCGCACCGTATGCAAGGTTCGTGAAGCTATTGACGAATTCTGCGACGTATAGAGTAAGAGCGTAATCTTCTTCACAAAAGCTGATGAGAGAAGTCGGTCAGTCGATTGTCAATTCTCTTCCCTAGAGACTCACTTGGCCACAGAAGTTGGAGGACCCCAATAACCCAGGTGCGCCTTGTGATCCCCTGCAAAGTTGCGTTCTATGCCCATGATGCGGTGCGATGCGTTGTAATGCGATGGGACGGATGGCTCGTTTCAGCAAATGTCAAAGTACAGGGTGTTTCTTGTTACAGCACTGAGAAAAAGAGAGAGGGAGAGCAAGCGAGAGAGGCAAAGGTGAGGATCTCTAAAAGGAAGAAAACAGTGTGCCAGGCAGCACAATATCTTTATCCACCAACGCCACGTATACACAAAATGTCGACCATTATAACATCTGATGTCCAAGGATGAAATTCATTTTCGTTATAAAGGGAAGCCTGAGAGCTTTACAGGCACGAGAGGATTCGCTTAGTCGGGCTCCGCGGCACCATGAATAATAACAGAGAAGCTGATTAGCTGGCACTGGATGCAGGGTGCAGGTGCACAAAACTATGTTCATCGTACTTCGTATCTCGTGACCGAAACGCTCTTCACTATTTATCCTGCAAGAGTAGTCTCAACATGGTTCTATTCTCCTTGTCACGCTCACATCATGAACCTTTCTAGACCCATAGAATCGTCTTCTTGTCGATGATACGTGGAATATCACCGAGGCAAGCTATATGTATCGCCCTGATCAGGCTTCACCGCTCCCAAAAGACAAGACAAGTCGTTCGCAAAGAAGCTCGCCAGCATGCTGCCACTATCTAGGCCCCAATAGCAAGCAAGCTACTTGAGCATAACCCTCAAACCCTTCGAATCCACTGCAGGAAATGGAGAAAAATAATCGTGCTCAATCTCAATGTCCTTCCTCGTCGTCTCAAAAAGCTCGGCATCGAACTCATGAAAGAAACTCGCAATGGTCAGATAAAGGTTCATGATGGCAAGCTCCTTGCCAATGCAACTCCTGCCCCCTCGCCCAAAGGGGACAAAGTACTTCTCCAGTCTCTTCAGCTCTTCGCCATCCACCAGCCACCGTTCGGGTTTGAAGGACAATGGTTCGGGATACACTTGCTCAAACGTGTGATTGCTTCGAATTGCCATGCTGATGACTGTCCCGGGAGGCAACACGTACGATCCGTAGGTATATGCCTGGCGGTGATTGACCCTTGCAAGTCGGCCGGACACACTGCATGCAATTCGCAGCCCTTCATTAATCACAGCGGTGAGGTAAGGTAGGCGTTGCAGCGTGCTGTAACCCGTCAAAGTGTCTCGCTTGTCCTTGGATGCCTCTACTGCGCTGGCTAACTCCTCCTTGAGTCGCCGAAGCTTGTCCGGGTTGGCGAGGATATGGAATGTAATGGTCTCCAGAGCATTTCCTGTAGTCTCACTACCGGCCCCAACCAATGTCCGGGCCTCTTGAGTGATCCTATCCACAGTCTTGTCGCTCTCTGGAATGGCATCCGAGTTGATAATGCCGTCCAGAACCGACTTGTCACTTCGCTTTTCTGCATGGACGGCGTCCGCGGCCTGTCGTGCCAGATCCTACATATGGTCAGCCACAGCTGAGAACCAGACTCGGACAAGATCATACTGTCTGGAAGTCGAAGGCCATCACCCCACCTTCCGTTGAGGTAGCTGCGACAAGCCATCTCGGCATCCGCATGAATATGGGAATGATGACGGGAATATGGCGGTGCCACGCGGCAATGTGGGAGATGACACGCGCCTGGCGGTTGTAGTCATCGGCAAAGTCAATGGAATCAAGCAGATTGAAGGCCTTTGGCATACAACTGCGTGTCTGTCAGGTTTGTGTCTCTTGAGCAACCGCCAACCTCTGAAGGACTCACTAATTGGTGACGGAGTCGGCAGCGAGACAACGAAAAGCATTGGAAAGATTGACGGGCTTTCCCTCATCGCGCATATTCCTCAGTCGCTGGCAAAGCTTCGAGACCTTTTCTCGCGACGACGATTCCAAGTTGGAGATGGCTGAACTTGCAAAGAATCGGCTCATTGCCTTTCGCCTGGCACGATGGAGGTCGACATTGGAGGTACCAAAGCCGGCATCTTTGGACCCAATAAAAGCATAGTACCAGGGGTCTTTATCTAGACGGCTGGTCACGTTGTAGAACTCGTCGAAAAAGTCGGGGTCATGGATATGGACTTCGTTGGGTCCTATCCGTACAATGGGTCCTGGAAACTGGTTGGCGACCGCCACGCGGAACTTTTGTCACATTGCATACCATATTGTTTATGAAGGTCTTCGATCTTGAATACAAATTTTCCTCCCTGGATGCAGTCATAATAGAAGTCATAAAGCCGGGAGATCGCTGCAGCCTTCGGCCCGGGAATCTTTGAGAGGGGATGAAAGAACAAGCGATAGATAACCAGAGTTGCAAGGCCGCCCAAGCCAGCCAATGCCAGTAGAATGGCAGGGGCCGCATCCGACATGACAGCCATGGTTGGGCCGTGGACAATTCGTCACTAGTAGGCACTTTCTGGTGACATATCAAGTACAAAGGACGACAGATTAACCTTGTGGAAAGGAGTGAGATTGCTTTACACGGGGATGCAGCCTGTGTAGACCGAGTTGTTCACAGCTTGGGCGATAGCGTGCGCTTCTAGAGACCTTTTGGATCTCCATTTTCGAGACAGGCGGAGGATGCGAGCTGCCTATCTTGGGTTTCAAGCCGAGAGGAAGAGTCGCTCTGCAGATTCTCGCCGAATGACAGGGGTTCTTGCGTGGTCAAGGAGGAACACTGGAGGGCTGCAGTAGTCGTGACTGGCTGCGTGCAATTGATTAGCTGCATCTACCAAAGAGAGCCTACCAAAGAAGGGAACATGGACTGCGACAGCTCTGCCCGCTGTCGGTAGAAGATGGCCAGAGCAGTCGTGAACTCGCTGGCTATTTCGATGTACTTTTTCACAGGATCAGAAAACCTGCTGGGGGGGCCACTCGGAGACCTCTCCTAAATAGTCTGCATATGTACCTGGTAGGGATATGGATTCGCCGGTGGTGGAGGTCTTCTCGGAGGTGCAAGCCCCGATCCCAATGTGTTCGTGGATGAGATGATTGTTGGTTTGGTGGTGGAGGTTTGCAACGTGTTGGACTGCAACCATCAACCACAGTTTGTGACGCCACGCTTTGGCGCCTGCGCCCTCCAACCACTACCGAGTCCTCAAACTGCGCCCAGCACCACCACCATCTTGACCACCTGGCCCCGCTATCCACAGCTTGGAAATCAAAGGCACCAGGAATGGAGGACACTCTTTGCGATGCTGCATATTCCACAAAACGGCGGGTCTCTTCAGGGGCACCCACCTCCGTGCGCCGTCATCCTCGCTGAGCTCGCCCAGCCCAGTCCCCCGCTTTGCCTTTGTGGTCCTCGGAAGGTACATCAAAACTCCCAGTCTGGAGAGTGAACTGTTGTCCAACCATAGCTGGAAGGCTGTCTTTTCCGAAGAGGCAACTTCCGCAAATGTGCAACGGCGTGCCATGTGCCATGTACCATGTGCCCACCGGGAGTTACTGCAGCTAGGGGCACTCCCTCGAATGCCTCGCACACTGCTTCCATCGAACGAGCCAAATCGACTCGATACAAGCCAAGGTGACAGATAAGCTATTGTGCCATGCGAGATCCCACCAAGTAAGTGGAGGGTTGATGCCTGTTGTGAATTCACACCCACGCCCGCAACTTGGGGGAGCAACCATCCATGGCTGCTAGGTGCTTACGAGCAAGCATGTCAAGGTGCTTTTTGTCACCCTCAAAAGTGTGAACAAGTCTTCTATTCGTCCGCAAATGCTGCTTATCCGTCAGCCATTTGTTCTGGTGGAGCTAGAAGACTCTACAGGGTGTGTGGAAAGCACTCAGGATCTGACACCCCGGAGGCTCCGCATTCATGTGCAGGCTGAGATACCTGGCCTGAGTGATCATTACTTCTGTTGTACTTTCCCTCCCACCAGACCTGCTGATTGCTGTATACATGGCACTGGCAACATGAATCAAACTCTGGAGCCCCCGCCGACGGCCCATTGAGATATTGTTTCTATGGCAGGTGACGGTGATAACGATTCTGCTTATGCCGAGAGCATAGGTGCCTACTCGGAGAATACTTCTGTGTCCTCGAGTGTGTTCGACTTCCAATACGAAAATGGGCGCCGGTACCATTCTTACAAGGCCGGGCAATACTTCGCTCCCAATGACGAACAGGAGCAGGAAAGACTCGACCTCCTTCATCACGTTCAATCCATGGTCCTCGGTGGAGAGCTGTTCAGAGCACCGATTGAGACTCCGCAGCGTATTCTCGACATAGGCACCGGTACTGGAATCTGGTCTGCTTAATCTGTCTTCCCTGAATCCGTCATTCCACCGCTGAAACTCACCCAGGGCGATTCAAATGGCCGACAACTTTCCCATGGCAGAGGTTGTCGCGACTGATTTATCGCCGATTCAGCCAACTTGGGTCCCACCGAATTTGGAATTTCTCATAGATGACTGCGAGGCAGACTGGACATTTCATCGCAGTTTTGATTTCATTCGTCTTGGGCATATGGTATGCCAGTCTTCTACCACTGATTGGCTCCTTCACCAAATCGGATGATAGAGAAAGCATTCGCTCATAGATTTTTTGATACTGACTGGCACGACACAACAGGGCGGGAGTATAGCGGACTGGGAAAAGCTGTTCCAACAGTGCATGGACAACCTCAGACCAGGTGGATGGGTGGAGGTGATCGACTTTGAAGGTGAGGAAGATAAGGCCGTTTCGAGAGGAACATTTTTGACCTGTGGTGCAGCATGGGGTAGCACAGACGACAACAGCCTCCCTGACAATTCACCCTGGCATACGGTGCGAGCACAAACAATGCGTATGGAGCGCACCAACCAAGTCTGACTGTCTGTTAGTGGCAAACCGAACTCAGCAACGCAGCAGAGAGATTCGGCCGGGTCATGAACATCAGCCCACACATCAAGGGTCTTGTCGACCAAGCAGGGTTTGAAAATGTGGTCCATGAAGTCCACAAGGTGGGACGGACATGGCCAGCTGTCTGTGCAAAGAGTTTCTAATGTAGTGGCTCAGGTCCCGCTGTCTCCATGGCCCAAAGAGCCTCGTCGAAGGAATCTGGCTTTGAACATGAACATGATAATGACTGAAGCAATGCAGGCATACAGCTTGGCCCTATTCACCCGGATACTGGGCTGGGCTCCGGCAGAGGTGGAGGTGCTCCTGGCTGGGGCGAGGAGAGATCTGAACAACCTGAACTACCATTTATATACTCGATTGCATATCGTTTACGGGAGGAAGCCGCTTATACCGAGGACGCCTTCTTGAGGGCGATGAAAAAGGTTGGGATGGGCAGGGATGGAAAGAATGTTTGCGGATGAGCTTCGAGCTTCAGTATGTGGTCGGATTGGCATGTGGAGGGACTGTTGCTTCTAAGGACTAACTACCAAAAGTATGTATACGGCAAATGCTTGGCACCGTGGTACTCGGAAGTTCTATAGCTAAACTCCGCGGGTGCGGGCCCGTCTATTTGCACTGCCAAGTTTTCGGATTGATAATATCGACCCGGCAATAAGGCGGATGCTGGTGTCTTGGCCCGTTACGTTGGCTGAAGAGGTGTTGTGTTTTTGTGTTTGTGTGGGTGTTTTGTTGTCTGGTGGTTCGTGGATCGTGGGATATTGGATCCGGGACTTGGGGGCTAGGGGTCTTTGGGTAGCATGGGACATACACACTGTAGGTAGGGGAGTAAGTGTCCTGTCCGTCCGCATATTCGCCGCGCTGTGCCGTGTGGAGACGTTTCACTTGATCACACATATGTATATGGGTGGTATGTAGGTGGTATATCCCATAATATCCACGTGGTATGTAACACATATATTCCTGGAAATAATGCCGTCGGGGTTAATTACCAATCGAAAAGAAGAAGAAAGGTCAAGCAAAGCACGAGACATGGCCTGCGAGGCATGACATGGCATGGATGCATGGCAAAGCAAGCAACAGCAAAAGCCCACAGTGGCAAGGTATAGATGAATACAGTAGATACTGTGGGTAGGCAGTAAGTGTAGGATAGGGTTTCGATATGAAATCTATCAAACCTGTTATGTAGTTACATATTTTTTAAGGTTCAAAATCATACGTTCAACCCATCAACCATAACTATAAGAACCTCGCAAGCACCTCTGCATCTCCATTTCTCCTTGTCATTCTCATCCTCATCTACTAGGGCTCTTTTCACTCTCTGTTCCCACGAATACAAAAACCATAATCGGGAAAGGAAAAAGTCTGTTCTCGTTTCCTGCTCGTACGTACGCTTGACTTTGGGAGTGGAACGCTCGGCTGCGATTGTATTATCGGGGTTATTTCCTTGGTGTGATTATTCTACAAGGGGTGAAACGGAGTGGCAAGGGGAAAAAGAAGGGAAGAGGTTTTCTTTCAGATAAAGACGACAAAGAGGGACTCGATCTGCCATGGCTACCCAACAACAAGGACAAGGACAAGGACAACTACAGCTCCCGGCACGGACGAAATCGATCCTGGTCCTCGGCGCCGGCGAACTGGGCCTCGCGATCCTCGATGCCATCCTCGCCCACCCGGCCTTCGAGCCCGGCACCAGCAGAGTAACTCTGCTGGTCCGGCCGAATAGCCTGAACAACCCGTCGCCGGCACAACGGTCGCAGCAGGCTCTCCTGCGCAGCCGCGGCGTGGACATCATCGCAGGCGACATCGAGGCGTCGTCACAATCGAAACTCGCGGAGCTCTTTGCACCCTTCACCGCCGTGCTGCACGCCGGCGGGATGACGCTGCCGCCCGGCACCATGACCAAAGTCACCCACGCGGTGCTCGAGGCCCAGGTGCCCTATTACATCCCCTGGCAGCACGGCGTGGACTACGACATCATCGGCCGGGAGGGCGGGCAGGGCATGTTCAGCGAGCAGATTGACGTGCGGGAGCTGCTGAGGGGTCAGCACGATGGCAGGAAGACGGACTGGGTGATCGTCAGTTGCGGCATCTTTATGAGCTTTCTGTTTGAGGACTCTTGGGGCGTGGTCAGAAGGATACCGTCGACCGGCAAAGAAACGACGCGGGACAAGATCCAAATCACGGCCCTCAACTCCTGGGACGATGTCATCACCGCCACCACGGCCGAGGACATTGGCAAATGCACGGCCGCGCTGCTCTTCACGCCAGACGCACCCACGAACACGCCCGTCTACATTGCGGGAGACACGCTGACGTACGGCGCGTTCGCGGACACGGTCGAGCAAGTCGTGGCGCCCTTGGGCATGGAGGTCGTCAGACAGGTATGGCCGCTGAGCTACCTCAGGAAAGAGAGCGAGTCGGACCCCGAGGACAAGCTCAAGAGGTACCGCGTCGTCTTCTCCGAGGGCAAGGGCCTCAGCTGGCCCAAGGAGCGGACGTGGAGTGCAAAGCAGGGGATCCCGATGGTCACGGTGGCCGAGTACGCAAAGAGGCTCTTCTCTGCGGAGGGCGGTCCGTCGCAGACATGACTGTGATATCTGGCGTTCGACACCGTCTGAGTGGGTGACGGCGTAGGCGATGAGATCGGCGTAAACGGCGATGGTGATGTCGGTGTTATGGACGATAGACCAAGTTCGCGCCTAGGTAGCAGCAATGAGAGATCTCATACTCCAGACGGTGCATAAGGCGTCGCACAACGCTGCACATCATCCTCTTCGAAATCAGTAGTCTGATGGACACGGCGCGTGCGGAGCAGACAATACTCGTCGATGTTACAGGCTTACACGAGTACAACGGTAGAAGGAGAGAAGAACGCGTCTGATGTGAAAAGCTCAATTTGATTGTGTCATGTGACACTCTGTTTCACGTGCTGTCTGAAAAGACAGATTCGGCTCTGTTCGCGCCGGAAGAAAATCCACCCATGTCCACCACTACCACTACCACCACCACCACCACCACCACCAACCATCCTGCCGGTGCGCACTTAGTCGCGCAGGTTCTCGACGGCGCCGCGTCGACGAACCACCCGATCGACAAACGCCTCCTCCGAGCGGTTGACGACGACCGTCGACCCGGAGAACTGCCGAGGGCGAGTTCTCGGGCGACAGATCGTGTCGTAGCTCGGAGCCGGCGTCACGATCGGGTTCCGGCCAATCTTGCTGTCGTCGAACGAGCTCATCTGGGCTCGGATCCAGTCGTTGTGGTCTTGTCGGAACCAGCGGGCCCGCTGCTCCAGGCGGTCTGCTCGCTGGCGCTCCAGGCGACGGGTCCTTAGCCAGTACCCAACAAAGGCGGCGATGGCAATCGCGAACAACCCCAAAATGGGCGCGATGATTGCGGCAAGTTTCTGGCCGTGGCTGAGCGTCTTGTGCTCGCCAGGCTCGGCGCCGGTACTGTTGGATGTAGCTGTGGTGAGAGGAGTCGTGGTCGCAGAAGTCGTCGCTCCAGGAAGATCACTTGTGGTTTTGTTTGCCGTGGTATAGCTATTATTTCCGGTAGGAGTCGCAGGCAGAGGCAAAACCGTGATCGTGGTGATAAGAACAGTTGGAGTGATCGAAGACGACGAGGTCGAAACTGGACCGGCAGTGGCAGTGCTGCTCTCTAAGGCCGTCGTGGTACTGATGCTGGTAGCTGTGACAGTGGTGGTCTCGACTGGGGGCGCGGGCACCGGAGCCATAGCAGAACTTGAGAAGATAAAAGTCGACAGAGTGAAAGGTAAACCGGCTGGCGCAAGACTCGGTGGAGGTGCTGCAGTGACTGGAGTCGGAGTCTTGGTGGGTAGATTGGCCAGGAACCCATCGCTGCTGGTCTGGATCGACCCGTTCAGCGAGGTGAGGAAACCAACACCATGAAATGGTGGAGGATCCGCGGTCTGGAAGCCAACGCCACACAAGACAGCGACGAAAAGTGCCGTGATCAAGGTTGCGGTTCTCATGATTGCTTGTCAAAAAGTGGTGGATGAGTTTTTCCTTGAGATGAAGATCCTGTCACGAACTTGTCAACGCCTATATACACACTCTTATGAAGGTGATGGAGACTCACTGTTCGACTCTGTGGTCTTCTTTGTCTTCTGATCTGTCGGGGACACCACACACAAACTCTTCCGTATCTTGGTGACTTGCTCGCAGTTCAAGGCAAGTAGAGGTTGGGAGATTGGTAAGATTTGTGATTGAGGTTGTCTGTGCTTGAGCTGCGACAAAGGTCAGTGACTTGATATCACCCAGTTGCAACAACACGTGAATGAGATGGTTCAGTGACACCGTTTCAGATAGCAAGATCTGAAATGTCACTGAACAGGAGAAAACACTGCCATGGGCAGAGTCAGACACGTACTGGATGGACTGTTGTCTTGTCAGAGCAGTTCAAAACTGTCGCTGTCTTCCAGGTGATGATGATATTCTTTGAATAAAGGTTCTTCGTGAGAGAGAGGTGAGCTGGGAGATGGCGAAGAAGGTTGAGAGTGAGGGAGAAAAGAATTCAAAGAAATATCAAAATCCAACTCAGAGCAAAGGGCGCCGGCAGAAAAAGTCGTGCTAACGAGGGCGACGGTAGTGAAGACGATCATGGTCTCGGCGCTCAGTGCAGCGCCGAGACCATGATGTCGTCGGCGACCGGGGTGGACGGCGCGGAGCGCTTTATATATACATTTTGATTTTGCAAAAAAAAAAGGACAGTGAAAAGAAGATTTTCTATCCAGGAAATCAAAGAGCAGATATTTAAGTCACGCTAAACCTTGGACGCCAAGCGGCAGTCGCCAGTGAGGCCCATGGCTGTCGTCTTCACGCAATTTAGAATACATACTAACAAGCTGTCAGTCTCAAAGGAAAGTCGGCCGAAGGGTTTGTCTAAAACTCACAGGGATGAACAAGTATGGGACTTGTCTCTCATACTCCTCCCAAGCCTTGCCGTACTTCTTCCGGCATTTCTGGATATCGCGTGTGGCTCGATGAATGATCATTGCTGTGAAGAAGAGAGGATAGAACCACGGGAAGGGGGATCTGAAACCCGTCACAGCTCCCCAAGACAGAGCAAAGAAGAGATCACAGGTGTAATGGATCTTCCTCGCATAGCCATCTGCAGAAAAAGCTGTTAGTTGAGGTATCAAGATGGGCTCGAGACAACTTACACCAGCCATCCGCAAGAATCGTTCCCCCATTTTCCGATACGATGACCTTTGGGTTTTCGACCGTCTGCCAGGGTAGCTGTGGGAATGCTTTTCGTGTAACAGCACCACCAGATTCCTTTGTTCGGAAGCGGTTCTTTTGGCTGTTTGTGGTGTCCCAAACCCAGTAAACAAACAGGTATGCCACGAACAATACGCCAAGGGCATATTTGTTCCACACATACGTGCTTGGGGCGTGGTTGGCCAGGTAGATGGTGCAATGGCAGTAGGTCAGGGGCACGCCAGCCATGTTCCAGAAGATCAGCATGAAGCCCCATTTCTCAAAGTACATATCCCAGGTCGGCACGATGAGTTCTTCGCCTTTGCTGCACGCATTTGCGTAGAGAAAGTGTGCCATGAGCAAGAGTCCGACTTCGCCAGACACGTACCCGTAGAGTTCGTATTGCCGTGCTGCCGTCCCTAACGTTATCAGGAACAGGATATACCATGGCATGCGAACCTCGAAGAACATCTTGAAGTCCAGAATTCCAAACATGCGGGGGTTCAGCTCGGCGCCCATGAAGAAGTCGTACATCAGATACCCCGTCATACGGTGCTGCTTGCCCCGATAAATGGCTGAGGCATATGCAATGATTGCCACAGCGAAGCCGGAAATAATCGCCACAGACATGAGCGGGCCAAACTCGTCAATAATGGTGTAGAGCTTGAAGAGGCCAGAGAAATGGAGGCAAAGGGCCACGATGATGGTTGCCCACCAAGACCACGTTCCACTGCAGTAATAGTCCAATCTGAGTCCGTTTTCATGAGGCAGCGGTTTGCCCTTTGTCCAGATCCCCGGCATCAAGCAGTAACATGCGCTTTCAAAGATGCAGAAGGCCCAGTAAATGACCCAGGCTTTTGTCGAGGGCCATGCACCGTAGTACGCCATGCGAAAGAGGCCGTAGAGGAAATCTTGTAGAGACTCGCCCTCTTTCGGAGTCGGGAACTTGCCATCGTAGTATGTTGCACCGATCCACATGTAGTACATCAGCAGCGGAAAGCCGACCATCATCGCAGTCACTCCCCACGGTCCTCCGAATTCAAAATGTCCCGATGAGTCGACCTTGGGATCCATTCCAGGTCGCCATCCGTCAACCAATTTCTGCTCCGAGTTGACCTTCTCTTTGCTTTTCGTCTTGGTCACGTGTCCATTTTCTCTAGGTTTGATATGTCCATCGGCGTATCCATTTGTTTTTTTGGGCTCAGCTCGATCGACGCGTCGTCGCGACGGAATAGTGTCCGTGTCGTTATCGTCCGAATCTTCAACAATTTGGCCTTGCACGCCATGTTCCTCGACAGTAACAGGAGCAAGAGATTTACGCGGTCGAGGCTTGCCATAAGTGCCCGGTGTTTCGACATAGTCCGGCCGTACTGTTTTCCTGCCCAGCATTTAGCAAAGGGGGTTTCCCGCGCCGCAGGGGGGGTTTTAGGTGCGGATAAATGGCCTTACTTGGGGGTTTTCCCCGCCTGCGTGCGGGTGACTGTCATGCTGAAAAGAGTGTGCGCATTAGAATAGACCACAAGAAATAGCTACTATACGCGACAACTAATGAAGGGGTTGTAGCGATGATGGTGGCGAGTGATGAGTGGTGGGTGGTACGAGGCGGAATAATGGGAAGGGGATTGTGGCCCATTGGGATTTTGTGTCTCCATCTTTGTCTCCGCACACATCAACATCCTTCCCATTCTGTCCGTCCAACCACGTGCGGAAGCCACTCTGGTCTAGAGGACGCGTTACTGGCACCGTTAATTATGCATGTTATTGAATTTCTCTCCTTCGTATTCGTCAGTCTGACGACGCAAAAAGGACGAGGGCTATGCACGAGTGTGACCCCGACGCGGATTTACGAGTCTCCGAGGCTGGTATGCCGTCTGAGCAGCGGCTTCGACGGTTAATTGATTTTGCAGCTATATACCGTGCTTAATTGTGTTTGCAAGCTCCTCATAGCCATACATATATATATATATATAATATATACATATGTGCAATGAAGAGCATCGCTCAAAAAAAGTGATCACCAATGGTGAAAGATCGAAAATTCAAAATCAGCCGCTACCTGCTTCCTATGTATGCTATGGGAGGACGTATTTGTGTGGTATGTGGTATGTGGTAGGTAGATAGATAGATAGATGTCAAGATCGGGTCGTTCGTTACCTATTGTCCTTTTCTTTCCCTCTGCTCACGTCGCAGGGCCAAATCTCAACAAAATGTGTGTTTGGCCCACGCCCAAAATTCAAAAAAGCAATCCGTTATAAACGCAACGCACGCTTTACAAGAACAACCCGCTGATCGCAACGGCGGCGCAGATGACCACGCTCAGCATAGTGCCGGGCAGCTGGCTCTGGGCAGCAGTGGCACCGCCCGTGAAGGGGGTGATGCTGATAGGTGCCACGGGAGTGGAGGACGCAGACGAGGGAGATGGTGCGAGCCATCCGCTGTTGCTGCCTGCAGAGGTGGTTGCTGCTGCGACGGGGGTACTGGCTCCGTTACCAGCAGGCTGTGAGTAGGTCCAGGTCGAGGAAGCAGCGGCGACTGGAGTCTCAGTGCCGGATGGGTGCACGGGCGCTGCTGCTACGTCTGTGGGCCGGACAGGCACAACAGTCTGGGTCATAACGGCAGTAGCGGTGGCCTCGGGAACAGTCAAAGTCACCGTAACCACGGTGGGAGCGCACACAGAGCAGACCGTCACTGTGGTGTGGAATCCCCGGGGGCATCCATCGGCGTTAGTAGGCCACACGAATGGTGCAGTGGTCGTGGCTGCTGCAACAGGGACTGTGGTGGTGTAGTGGTACGGATGCGTCGTGTAGCCGTTGGGGCCGATGTCGGTGTATACCGTGGTCCATACGGTAACTATGTACTGACCAGTTGCGCTCGTTGTGGCAGACCAGTCTGCCCAGCTCACCGGCGCGCTTGTCGTTGTGGTCTTCGTCGAGGTGGGATCAACCGGGCTGCTGCCAGCGGAAGTCCAGTCTCCCCATTGCCAGCCGGTCGTGGATGCGGTAGAAGCGCTAGTAGTTGTTGCAGGGCTGACATAGACCGACGAAGTGGACGAGCCGTGGCCCAGCGAGTGGCTATATGAGCTGGTGGTCACAGCCGGCGGCATGGTGCTGCTTGAAGTTGTTTCACCAATGGGGCCGAGAGTGTGACTGTACGTGGTTGTGGTCGAGCTGCTTGTCGTCGTGGTTTCACCAATGGGGCCAAGCGTACTGCTGGCGGTGGTCGTAGTCGAGCTGCTTGTGGTTGTAGATCCACCAATAGGTCCAAGCGTGTTGCTGTAGGTGGTTGTGGTCGAGGTGGACGTGGAAGAAGACTCAGAGCTGGTCGTCGTAGATCCACCAATCGGTCCGAGACTATGGCTGTAAGTGGTCGTGGTTGTGCTTTCAGAAGTGGTGGTTGGAACAGAGGACGACGACGTAGTGCTCGACGTTGTTACGGCCGGAATCTCGGTGGTGGTTGTCGTGGTCGAAGACGAAGTCGAGGTCGAGGTGGGGGCAACCACTTCGCTAGTAGTGGTTGTCGTGGTCGTGGTCGTGGTAGTGGGAATTGGCGAAGTCGTTGTGGTTGTCGTGGTGGTAGTGGTGGTTGTAGTAGTGGTTGTTGTCGTGGTGGTCGTGGTGGTGGTGCTTGTGGTTGTGGTAGTGGTCGTTGTCGATGTGCTCGTCGTCGTTGGCGGTGCGCAAGAGAGCTTGCCAAAGATATCCTTGATGTTGGCAGCATAGCTCTTCCCGTTCTGCTGGTTGTTGTCCGAGTAGGTCGCCTCCCAAAGCATCACACCTCCGAATAGAGACTGATACGTACTTGAGCACGCATACTGCTCGATCAAAGCCTGGGCTTGGTCCAGGCTCAGGTAGTGGTTGGGATTAGCGGCGATGTTTGACGCGGGCAGACCCAAGAACATCTTGATGTTCTGGTTCTTGGAGTTCTGCTTCAGCCATTGGGCCCAGCCAAAAGTGATGTCGGCGGCAGTGTTGAGGGAGCCTGAGCTGAACAACGATGCTGCCGAGCAGGAATCGGTGTTGTAGTATTGGACAAATCTAGCAAGTGTTAGCAGTGAATTCTCAACAAGGGGGATGAGAATCAGGGTGTGGTCCGTACACATAATCGATGATGGAGTTTTTGATGGCGTCGTCGAGATGAGCGTCCGGCACAACACACTGTGGTGCCGACGAGATGATGTAGCTCTTGGAAGTGTCTTCCTGGAACCGGACTCGCAGTTGATTGACCAGGTCGGCGTATCCGAAGTTGCTTCCTGACTCGATATCCAAGTCGAAACCATCGACGACGGTATTCAGGCCAAACGGTCGGGGATAATCCACCAGGGTAGGATCCTGGACTGGACCGAATGCACCCCAAAGAAAGTCGGCAAAGTCCTTTGCAGAGTCTGAGGTGGCGATGAAGTTTCCAGACTCTGCACCGCCAATCGAGGCAAGAATCTTTTTGCCCATGCCCTGGCAGATGGCGACATCAGTCGCGATTTGACCACACGTCGTGAAGACATTGGTCTGGACACCCTCTGGCGACTTCCAGGTGACACCGCCACAAGCATTCCCGTAGTTCGTTCCTGGGCCACCTGTTTGATCCGGGAAGACATTGACGAAACCGATGGGGATGATGTCCATGGTAGTATCCGCGCAGAATTCGGCCAAACGTTTCTGGTTTGGTCCTTGTCCCTATAACACGATCAGCCCGGAGTCCCACGCGTTACCCCCATATGCCTTTTCGCCTCACCCAGTAGACTGCCAAGCTTGGTTGAGACGGAGCCCTCTTTGCGACAGCGGAGCGTGCTCCGAACATTGGTGTTGCGATTGTAGATGAAATGAACGCCGCCGTGGCCAGCAAGCTGGCGGCGAACATGTTGGAATGCATGATGTAGCGTTATCCTCGTAGGACGAAACAAAAAAAAAGAACGAATTGGAAGAAGCAAAAGGCCAAAAAATCACGCAGCGAAGGAGTGTGTGGGCTGAAAAGGCCCGTTAAGGAAGGACTGGACGCAAGCAATAGCCTGCAAACGCAAAGGTAAACACTGTAATGAATGGAAGCGTACAAGAGAGAGGGAGAGAGAGAGAGAGAAAAGGAAAATCAATAAATCATAAAGTCAAAACGCGACCCATATGTATTGCATGAGATCTTAGGCGAAAGCGTCTGTACCATTCCCCTCTGCGACGAGGCGCCCTAGGAGCGGATGATCGAAGGGCTCTCCACCCATCAATCTGGAACACCCTTACCGTTGGATCTAGGCCCGAAATTGGGGACAATGAGAGTACCATACAAGGAGATTCTGTCCCTTTTGGGATCTAACACCATCGAAGCGCTTCTGAGGTGACATTCTTCAAGGATGAAATCGAGTCCGACAGACAACCCTGTGCGAGACCGAGGGGAAATCAGGAGGATTCTGATGCCTGCGGGTGGCTTGAGGAGGAAGGGGGCGCGAGTTTGAAGATAATACCACCTGGAGCCGCCTCACGATCGGATGGCGTAAGCGGCGAAAGCCTCTCAGATGGATGATGGGCGTTGTGTGAGCGCAACCTTTTTGCCGGAGGTCACCAAGTTGTTTGTGGCATCGACATCAAATCTCCTGGCCAGGCGTGCCAGGCTCTTCATGTTCAAGTGGGTCTGCCCATAGCTATAAGGCTGATAGATCATTGGCCCCAATCGATAGCTCTACGTGCCAAGGTTCAAGCCAGGGGCGTTAGCGTTTCCTATCTCGGACTAGCGCGTCTCGTTCAGGGGCAGCTGGCTAAATGGCACAGCGACTATTACTTGGATCCATTTCCCCTGCAACAGATCCAAACACCGGCTCCTACTCTCACGGGTACGAATACGATCGGGTCTGGAGATCTGTGGCTGCACTTGACCATATTCACCTGGCCACACTTTGCGCCATAACAACAATATTAATGGACAAAGGTCAGCATCTGTCCCTCGTCCCGCGCCCGAAGCCCTTTTATAAGGAAAACGGCAAGGCCGAGAACCCTGACCACCCCGCAAACGACAGGAGGAACAGTAATACATGAAATCATGTGTCAAGCAGAGGCTTTGTCAGAATGATCTAAAAATGGTGTCTACCTATAAGAACGAACCTGGCGCCGGAATGAAATTGCCCTGTCGAGCCGAAATGTTTTCTGAGGCATCCCAGGTTCACATATTATTGCTTTGGGGGCCAAGTGAAGCGAAATCATCAATAATTGTCGCATATGAGCACGACCTCGTGAACCTCTATGGGAGTCCTTCGCATCTGGTCGCTCAGGTCAAGTCAGCTGCTGACGGTTCAGAGAGGAAAGGAATCATATTGCAAGGCGCGCCCCGCGGGCCAGAGTGCTCCCTGCAATTCTGACTTATAGATAATAAGACAATGATCCCCCTATCTCGTGAGACCTGTCGTCCATGGCAATCCGGTGAACGTCAAGGAAAGATTGCGCTATCCTCGTCACCCGGTCAAGAATGCGACCGCAATGCCACAAATGCCATCGAGTCCTCCCTACCTCGTCGAGTTGACGTGTAGTCGCAGATCGCAGGTGGAGAAGTTAATCGTGACGATCGAATGACGAACAGTATCAGATCCTTTAATCATCACAACGTGGCCGCCGATCTTACCAAACACCTGTTACTAATCGGGTTCGAAAACAAAGAATAACAGAGGCAACGGCCGTTGCCCATCCAACCCTCCTTCTGCCCTCTTCCTCCACAAAACTGATGTCGTCTTATAGATGGGATCATCCTGATCAGAGAGGTTCGTCGCTCTTGCGAAGGTGTTCTGTGCAGTCCCTAATTAATACTGCCGTCCCCCTAGTGGCGCTTGTTGGACTTTGTTTCGCTGAGACATTGGAGACAAGCTACACTGATAAAGTGTTTAATCTGCGTCTCATGTCAAATCTAAGGTGGTGACACTTCTTTGGTGATGCGATCGGTGCACAACGCACATCATGTTCTCGTAGTCGGAATGGTGATGGTCGAACCATGTCCTTACGCTCAATTGATCCCAAATATGACCTCGAGTAGGGTATGACAGGAGGTAATGAACGCAGTACCAAGAGCAGGCCGTGTGCTGAGCGAGAACTGCCTGAGTCTCGCGAATTGCCTCTGGATTTTGGACCCTGGTTCCTCCGGGTACGATATGCCTGTACCGCAGTATGTACAAAAGTGCAGATCAAGCCTTTTGGGAAAAGCGCCCCCTGGATCCTCCCTTTCAAATCGTAATGTGCTCCGATCAAATATGTATTCTGTAGTGCTGAGGAAAAATGCACCAGGACCATACTCGTGCTGACGAAGGAAATGGACACCTTTAAAGAAGATGCTCCGATGGTTGTCTACTTCTCTGGAACGACATTCTCATGAGCAAACTCCTCGCTGCTGGTTTCGCTGCCGACTTCCTTAATTGGACCAGTAAATTTCTTGCGAGCTCGGAGGATATAGTTGACGGTAGCACAAATCATGACGAATCCGAACACAGGGGAAGCGTAGTTCATGTTCTGTCCAGTGACGGGCAGGAAAGGCGGAAATGGCAAGAAAATGATGAGGAAAATGCAGAATGTGACTGCAAGAACGTTGACGGGTAGGCCGAATTTGCCCATAGTCCAAGGACCAAAATTAATGGGGTTGGAGGGATTGTATCGTCGGATTGCGAACATGACGGTCGGGATCGCATAGGAGAAGTAAAAGCCCAGTGTTGTTAGGGAGATCAGGGCATTGAAAGCAGTGGTTGACCCAATGTTGATGAGAGAGAGGAGGGAGGCAGAGGCGAATATCGAGAGAACAGCGTTCGTAGGACATTTGTTCCAAGGGGTAATATGCGAGAAGAAGCTGGAGAACGGAAGACCATGGTCTCTTGCAAAAGCCCAGATAAGGCGCGAGACAGATGCTGTGCACCCAAAGAGGTTCATTGTGAAAACAATGATAACACCAGTCATCATCGCCGTTGCCGCTTTCTGGTTGTCGGTGGCTTGCAGGAAAACAGCAATTATGGGGTAACCAGTAGGCGTCGCAAAAACCGCATCCGTATCGGTGATGGCGTAGAGAATCGTGATGATATATGCAAAGCCAGCCAATCCATTGATTGTGACTGACCAAATCATCGCACGAGGAATATTGAGAGGAGCGTTGTACGCTTCCTCGCTCATGTGGACGACCGCGTCTACCCCGGCGAGCGCAAAAGCCGGGGTGAGGAATCCAATGCAAAAGCTGACACCGTCACTGCTCCAACCGCCGGCATTGATAAAGGTACCCCAAACATCCTTGTCGCTGGCCTTTGTGCTAGTGGCTAGAATGGCGATAAAAACGATGAAGAAGAATAACACATGAAGAAACCCTCCCAAGGTCTCCCACAGCGGCAGAAATTTCTTGCCATAGGTGTTTCCCAGTGCGGCGACCCCGGCGAATCCAATCATCATGAGTGTTGCGTGCCACCTCTTCGCTTCGTAGCCGGAATAGTTGAGGATCGCTACCCCCTGAATCATGGTTGCGATCAAGTAGCATACAGACGCCACAGCTGCGACCCAGCCGGTGATGGTGACCCAGCCTTGAACGTAGCTGATGATGGCACGCCATTTGACTGGTGAATGCTCAGCACTCCAATGATACTGGGCTCCAGCAATTGGCGAACTAGGTCGGCAATCAGCCAGTCTTTCTTTCTTTCTCAACGGACAATCCAAACACATACATAGATGCCATCTCAGCGAAAGAACCTGCGATGCACAAGGTTCCCAGAACGGACACGATGAATCCGTAGACGACAGAAGCAGGCCCGCCGTTGCTATAAGCACCAGCGAATAGAGCACTCGTGGCTTCCCACGTACATAGAGTGCATGCCGACATACCCAACAATGCCCAAAAA
Source organism: Fonsecaea monophora (assembly GCF_001642475.1). Lineage (NCBI taxonomy): Eukaryota > Fungi > Ascomycota > Eurotiomycetes > Chaetothyriales > Herpotrichiellaceae > Fonsecaea > Fonsecaea monophora. The sequence continues at coordinate 104,692 of NW_019173951.1, read as the reverse complement.
TTCCATTCCCTCTGTAGCAACAGGTCAGCGGTGTGCACCAATGGAGACTTTGTGGTGTTTCTCCCACCTTCAGCACCTGCTTCTTCCCTGCTGCCTCCAAAGCAGCAGCATCTGAGATGAAGGCCGTCATTTGGGCGATAACACAACGCTATGAAGTGGAAAGACGTGCAGAACCCAAGTGACAGCAGGCACAGCGTGCAAGAACGGGCTGCACAGATTGAGGCATATGAGAAGCCATAGGTGCGCGGGAGCCACCGTACTTAAAAGCTTGCTTGTTCTCGTAATGGGAGCATGCTCTGGCACTGCACTCGTAGCGAGAGCACTATTGTTTTCTCACCCCAGCTTAGCGAAGCAGACGCGAGAGATGTGAAAGAGCCAGGGCATGAGGTTAGCCTATTTCCCTTCGAATCTCGCCCTCGCTGACATGCCGCACATGTGTGACTATGAAGGGGTTCACGCTCGGGGGACCCATGTCCTGAATGAGGTTCCCCACAGAGTTCGGAGTAATAGACAAGTCAGGCAGCTTGGTCTGCTCCCGCAAATTCTGTCCGACAAGTTGAACTCGAGATTATTCGGCGTTGAATGACATGCTTTGTCACGGCAGACCTATACAAGTTGTAGCGTAAGCTGACACGAGTGGATTCAGACTGACCATGGAATGACATTATCACAGGTCTCATGGAAGGTGTGACGCCTCCGCCAATAGCAAGCACAACTTGAGGCGCGATCTTCATGGTGCGTTGCACACGGAGGTGGTGGTCCCTGCTGTGAAAATCGCTACAATCATTCGCAGCGGCCCATGTTGGGGAACGACTATCCGGGCCCTTCAAGCCTCTTGCTGGTGGCCCTACTCGTGTTAGTTGTTAGAGCTTATCTTGAGGAAAGTGATCGCCTTCGATAAGCTTTCCTCAATGTTGTTAGGTGGTCAAGTAGTACAGCACTGTCAAGGAGTGTAGAATGCGAACATCAGGGACACGGTGGAGACAACTTACCCTCCCAAGTTTGACTTGAGTGAGGAACAGAGACTTCAGCATTGCCGATGGCGCACAAGTATCTTGGTGTGAAGACATGCATATTTTAGTCGACAGTCAGTAGCGTTGGTTGCTTTATCCAGGAACCAGGGTATAAACTCCAAGGTGGGAGGAAAACGCATCAACTTCTGAACCCGGCGACCAAGCTCACTAAGCATTCAAAGCTAAGAGAGTGCATACGGCGGACCTGCTGGGACCCAGCAACCTTGACAGGAAGGATGTCTGTTGGTGCTGCTTGAGTACTCGGTACCTCGTACCACGTAGCATTTTGCTGTTGCGCATTTCCAGCGAAGTGTACCCACTAGACGCTCAAACGGAAATCCCTCCCTTGTTCTGTCCGGGAGTTTTCCCACCACCATCGATTTTCTAGACTCGAGACACTCCCCGTCCCCTGCTCCGAGCCCAAAAAAGCCCACCGGAGTCGAGGTTTCAAAAGGGTACTCAGTATATATGGATGAGAAACAATATTACCCTGAAACAAAAGAGTCAACGTGAGATGACCAGGGGTTCATCACATTGCCACGAGATTTGTTATGATTGTGTGAATGAGACTAGCCACTGGCTAAAGAGTCCAATCACAAAATCGTAGGGCGATGGCCATCTGTGGACGCTAAGGCATGTCGATCTTTTGGACTTTTGGTAGGTGGCGCTATTCCGGGGCTGCACGTACCAGTCGTCCTTGCAACGGCTTGGATGTCAAGAAAAGGAAGAGAGCGGACTGTGAAGAAACGAATACATTGCCATCCCGAGTCTGTGACTGGGATTTATGTAGATAGGCACATACGTAAGGTTCGAAGCATGCGCTTCATGGGCAGAGAGTGACGGAGCGGAAAAATCATCACTCCGAATGCGGCGAAAATCACCGCCCTCGCCGCCCTCACCGCCTTTACTTTTTGATCCGGCAGAATGTCCCGAAATTTTGTGGCTGCAGATGTAATAACCTCAAGACTCGAAATGAAAGCCTTGCCCGCAACGATAGGTACGAGGTACTTGTCGCCGCCCAATTCCTCCCGTAGAGGACTTCAATATGGCGGTGCCTATCGATGATCTCACTGCAATTTTCAAGGACCTTGGAGCTCTAGAGCGGGAATTTGCCGAGGTCGAGCTCGATGCCTGTGAGATGATATATCATTCCAGGCCACCACACACGCTGATTCTGCTACAGTGCGAAGAAAAGAATATTCCTTACGAACCCTGTACATCAAAAGGGAAGCGCTATTTAAGAAGATCCCAAACTTCTGGCCAACCGTGTTTGGCTTCGGACCTGAAGACATCCGACGATTCTTCGCTCCAGACGACCTTCCTCTACTTGCTTCTATCGAGTCCGTGTCCGTCGACCGGTACCAGATCCAGTCGGAAACCGAAGGCGAACCTCGCAGCATTCGATTTATCTTTCACTTTGCCCCCAATGAATTCATGGAGAATACGACTCTTATCAAGGAGTTTGAATTTCATCCCTCTGAAGATGGACCGGGTAACCTAATCTCGACGCCGGTTCCGATTAAATGGAAGGGGAAGAAGAAGGACCCAACACGCGGTCTCCTCGATGCCGCCGTTCAACTGTACAATGCAGAAGAAGCGCTGAAGCTCAAGCAAGGTGACAAGGTCGTTGATATCGTGGATCGAGAGGCGCTGTGGCAATATGAGAAACTCCGAGAAACGCTAGTTCAGTTTGAGGAAGATGAAGGCGACATTCACCAACCAAGCTTCTTTTCTTGGTTCGGCTTCAGGGGCGCGGTCAACGCTGCGAATGTCAAAAAACCAACCGAGACAGAGACTGAGTCCCAGGATGAGGAGGATGACGCCAACGAGGACGAGCTCGAAGAGCTACTGGACGTCGAGATTTTCCCTGCTGGGGACGAAGTAGCTACCGCTTTGGTAGAGGACCTCTGGCCAAATGCCATGGACTATTTCCTGTCGGCTAACAGCCAAGATGACGAGTCTGACGATGACGATGATGAGGATGAAGATGACGACGAAGCTCCGCAGTTGGTGTTGGCAGAGGAAGATGACGACAGGCCGCGCAAGAGGGCGCGTAGGGGTTGAAATGTCGAGCCCGCTCGTTCTCGTTGTGGTGGAGATATCGCCGTCCATAGAAGGAGCTTGTCAGAGGCTTCTGCTTTCCCTGGGGGTGTTCACGGACGGACCCAGAATCTTGCCTGGAGAGCCATCTGCTCCGTCGGGTTGTGTTCAGGCGTTCAGGATTTCCTGCATCCCTTCATCTTCCATGCTCCCCCGACGAGCATCGACCAGATGACCCTTAGGTGTGCTGGTTGGTTCCAGAGATAATCCAACCACAAAAATCAAAATGGCACGATCCTTTTGGCTTTAAATGACAATTACTAGAATCAATAATATCACCAAGACCACAATCAGCACCCCAATGCAGCAACTGCTCACACTGTCTTCGTTCCGTCTGATCACTTCGCCCACCTTCTTCACCCCGACACTCAGCTTGCCACCTACCCGGTCGGCGAGGGTGTCCACCTCGTCCAGCAAGGCGCCTTGTTCCTCTAATTCACGGCCCATGTCTTCAGCCTGGCCCCTCAAGACGCCGACGCTCTGGAAAACGCCGTCGAGCTGTTCGTCTTGTTCTCGCATCATCATCTCTTGCTGCTGAGCCTCAAAGGCGCCATAGGGATCATCGTCATCTTCATCGTCGTGATCGTCTTCGAAGGATGAGGGATTGGGTAGTCTCCCATTCGGTCCTCTTGTGCCGCCAGCGCCGGGGCCGGTCGTGGTGGACGCCGAGTATGCTCCTCCAGCGACATGTGTATCTGTAGTGACGTCTTCCAACTCCCTCCTCATCCCGTCCACCTCGTCGCCCACATCCTTGACAAACTGCCTCCTCCGCTGCACCTCCGCGACATCTAGGCCGAAGCGGTACGGATCCGACTCGACGGCTTTTACGCTGTCCAGCAGATCCGCGAGGTCTGCCGTTAACGTCTCGAGGTTCGTCCGTAGCTCTGAGCGTGACTGCTGCAATTCCGGGGAGGTGGCGGACGTAGACAGCGTGCGGATACGGAGGTAGCTGGAGAACAAGTGCCGTGTACTTTGGAGTGTGGATTGCACGTCGGTTTGCACTTCGAGGAAAGGGTCGGAGGACGGAGGGTTCGCCATTGCGACAAGCAGGCGTGCGAGTCCAGGATCAGGGAGGGAGGGCGCAGACTTCACGGATTCGAGGGTTTTACTGTCTGCTCATTATGAGAAGTAAACAACTTAGCGAGAGTCGTGCTCGCTGACGTTGCGACACCGTTGTACCTAAGTTCCCTGGAATGACATTATTATTGGTGGAAACTATCTTTGGAGGTGGTCCGCCGCGACAGCGTATGACTTCCCCTGCCGCAATCCAACGTCTTTCTTTGATCGCATACCCACGAGACATCAAATGGGATCAGAATCAGAATCAGGCTATACATTGTCCTATTGGTATACAATATTGTACATGTCCTGATAGTTCCGAATAAATGGTACAGCATGAAAGCAGCGCCGCTTTGCGAGGGCCTTCATCGTGGATACAACTCTATACTGACAGCATTGTAGCACTCTTGCCAGAGGCTGCTCATTCCTGCAACTGATCATACATGGTCAAACTTCTTCTCGGCTTATCGCCCACTTTTTCACGCAGGCTTTCCACCGTCCTCTCCACAACCGTTGTCAAGTTACTCAGCTCAGCCTGCAACTGATTTCCCAACTCCGCATTCTTGACAGATTCAATCTTCAGTGCCCATTCCATCGAGTTTTGGATCGGCAATAGTTCCACCAGAGCGAAGTTCTGCTCTATTTCTGTCAATTGGTCGAGCTGGGTAAGCCGATCTTTGCTGTCCAGGTGAAGCAGCTTGGTGGCGTAGTTGGCGACTTTCCCCTCCTGATCCTGGCCAGCATAGGTATGCACTGCCCTTGCAGCAGCCAGCTCCAGTAACACCGCCAGGACAACCGGATCTTTCCTGGCATCCACTTCGCCCTTTGACAGTTTGCCGCCACCATGCACTTCGTCTTCAAGCATCCGAGCAACATATTCAGCTCGCCGCGAAGCTGCCTCAAGTTCACCGCCCTTGAAATTTGCCAAAACCACGCGATTGTGGAACCCTAGCATCAACTCCCTCGCCACGCCCTTACGTGACAGCTTGACGCCCGTTTCGGCCGGTTTCTCCGCACAGCGTAGAATGATCCGTTCTTTGCCCACTTCACAGGCTTTGCGTGTTACTTTCTCGTAGAAACTAGAGGGAAGATTGATTTTTGCCATGACTAAACCGTGAAGGAACGGAGGGAGGTTGTTCCAATCTTTATCGTTGTGATTTCCTTCAAGAAGTTTTACTAATTTGACGATACTGCTGTGAACATTTGGCTTGTCAAAATAATGCATCGGTTCCAGCTTGATCTCTTCTTCATCGTCCATTGTTACCGTGACCCCGGGTTCGTTGATGAGGGTCGAATGCCGCGAGGCCTTGTAAATGAGATCCCGGTGGTGATTTTCCAGCGCCGCTGGCATAAAGACTTTTTGGCGCCATGTCAGGAGGAAGTCGTCGAACTCGGGATTGGATGTGGGATTGAAAGCCGGTATTACTTTAGACTTGTAAGCACGGGTGTTTCAACATGGAAATATGGCATCAATGTCGGCATACCTTTAGGTCTCGAGCGCGTGGTGCTGAATGGCCGCGTCGACTGCGTCCAGCTCGAACTGTAAATATTGCGTCGACAACTTCGACAGACGTAGAGGAAGTTTTGACCGGCCTGCGCCATTGAGTTGATCACACCTTCTCGCAACGTGCCTAAGCTGAGCTACCCTGACTTTCTGAACGGATATGACTGTCCGTACCTGCGCAACGATCGAATCTCAGCAAAGGTGCTTTTCCGCAAGGACCAAAATTCAATTCGCTCCACCTTCCTTTTTCATCGTCAATGAAAAGTGACTGCGACTGAGCTCCGACATCTTTGTGGAAATGAGGTTGCTGAACATTGCACTTTCATAATCTGCCAGCCAACATGTCGAAAAGTGTTGCCTCCCGCATATCTATATGCTGTTGGCGATCTCTGTTTCCAGAGCTTCGACCACAGCATTTCCGCCGGACACTAGTCACGCTACAACGCGGCCCAGTTGAGAAGCGCGAAGTCCCGTCCGATCTCCCGTCACAGTACTGGTCTCAAATACCGGAAAGATTCAGACCTGATAGAGGTGGATATTTCCAAGCATTTAGTTGATCGACCAGGGATGCTGACAGGTTTCTTAGGGAAACGAGAGATAGTTATACATCAAGCACCCCGATCCGAGACCGAAACCTGCAAAGATCCAGTCTCTGTTGTGGACAGCCGACAATTGACTCTGTTGGATCCTACGGGGGCTCGGGCGAAACTGTTCGACAAAACCAACAAGGATCGAGCCAAGGTTGGCGATATTCTGCTCGCAACCTTCACCTCAGGCGAACCAGTCTCGGGCGTGATTCTCTCTATCAAAGGCTCGGGGCCTCACACGTCAGTCCTACTGCGCAACCACTTGACAGGAATAGGAATGGAAATGCAAATAAAGGTGCATAGCCCATTGGTACAGAGCATGGAAATAGCCCAGAGAGCGCCGAAGAGAAAGAGGCGGGCGAGAATATACTACTTAAGGAAACCAGAGCACGACATAGGAAGCGTGCAGAAAGTGGTCGACCAGTATCTGAGGCAACGAGCCATGTTGACTGGTGGAAGACCATCAAGCCAACTGGGACGGTCGAGAATGAAGAAAGGGAAGAGATGATCTGTGACTTTGGAGCCTGATTGGAATTTGTGTATTGGATGAGGATGATGCGGTAACACGCTTCTGCTGTGCCTCAGATTGGCTTCAAACTTGTAAGAAAACCGTGAATGTGATATTTTCTCCTGCAGAAATTGACTTGATGAGATTGTACCACACGGCTTGGGCTCAGGCACATGCAGCAACGGTTATTTCCTACCTTATGCGCAGCTCAGTTTTCTCTCACTTGTTGCTGAAATCGCCTACTACAATTCACCTTGGGTTGTCACTCAGTCTTCCAGGCAACCGGCAGTGATATCTCGTCTTCACTGTGACTCCGGACGCCTCCATAAATACCTCTTCAACACCCTCTCGATTGCTCCAACTCTTCCCTTTCTCCTCTTCTCTTTCCACACTGCCTTTTCCTCTTCCCTTGCCATTCGGTCTACAACGGCACTACAGCATGAAACGTCCTGCCACAACAGCCATGTCGACTCTTCTTACTCCCACATCTGACGCTACGTCTACGACATCTCATGACAAACTCCTTGAGCGCCTTGGGAGTTTGGAGGTGAACGCGGACCAGACTATGAACCAAACAACCTCCAATATTCTCAGACAAGTCCTTGACCTCATCAAAACCGACGAGACACTCAGACGGGACTTGAATGTTGCCTTTGCCCGTAACGAGTCTGATGAATCTTCCCATGGTGTTGGCAACTCCAGTGGTTCAGATCCTCCAAGTGAGTTTGATCCCCCAGCAGCTTCAAGTTGCTCTGATATTTCGATGCTGATTTACATAGTGGTTCCTATCGACCCGTCTTCCGAAGCAGCCGAGACTCCTGTGAAGATTGAAGCAGCTGATGGGGTCGCATTTGAGGACCGCGATGAACGAGCCTCAGTTACTGACTCAAGGTAAGTCACAAGATGACGGGAAAGGTAACTGGGAAATCAATAGACTAATTGATACTCTGGTAGTCGGGTCTCCAATCGATTCACTCTCCGTCCTATCCGTGTCATGGTCAACAACACCGAGTACTTTGTGCACGAGGATATTTTCAAAGCCCTGTTCCCATACCAAGATCTCCCAGAACGCGACGGTGTCTTCGATCTACCAGACATTTACAATGAGCCATTCGTCGCAGCACTTGAGTTCGAATACAGTGGAAACAATGATGCCCTTTATCAATATCTCATGGCGGACGATCTCGAGAGCCTTTGTGAATTTGCAGAGGATTATGGGAATATGCCTCTGATTGCCGCAATCTTGCAGGTCCGCGGAGACGAGCTCTTCAATCACGGTACTCTGGAGTGGGTTTCCAAAATCTACGGCTTCTTTGTCGAAGTCCCAGCATTCAGAGATCACTTCCGAGGTTGCTTGAGAACGGAGCTCTTGAGACGACACGGTCATGGTTCGTCCCACTCTCTCGTCACCTCGGTCGTAAAGACACTGTCTGGTGTCGACACCGCCATGGAAGATGTGTCTATGGTGCTTCACGACCTGTGGGATTCAAGCACGAAAACAGCGCATTCCTTGCAAGCCCAACTCGACGCTCAAGATGATGTTGAGAGCAACTCGGACAACAACAATGACAATGGCTGGAGAGATGCTGCGCACAATGGTGGTTGGGTCTGTAACGACCAAAATGATCATCAGGCTGTCAACCAGGGAAACAATGACAATACGGACACGGGTGTCAAGTTATTTGACCGTTGGCCCATCGTCTCTGCAGCAGACCCTCTTCCACAAACAGATCGACCCAATACGACCAGCACATGGGATATGCACCCTCCTTCACCCACGCAACCTCCCCCAGCAAATCCTGACCCGCCTCACCAATGCTTCTGGGAGCATGCGACCTCGCGTCACCTCACCACGCCGGCGTTTTTGCCTGAGCCGCCTCCAGCTACTTCCAGCTCTGACGCAGTGACCGCCGACCATGCGACCCGTTTGCAGAAAACCTCCGCTCTCGCGCGTTGCATCAACCACTGGGTCAACCAGCAAGTGCATGGTTTGTGGTTCGAGGCTGCGGCTGTCGCTGACGGAGTCGGGTGCACCGTGGCAGAGGCAGGAGCTGCCCTCAGAGAACTCCTTGATATCACCGTGTGCATGGATGGCTTTGGCCTTGGGGATATTCGCTACCAATCTCTTTCAGCCAAGCCGAAAGCAGTCCCATTCAGCACCACGTTCGTCGGGCGTTGGACGAACTAGGAATTTGACGTCGACCTCGCTGGTTATGTGGTCCATTGTTTTCGTGGATCAAGCACATCTCGACGTTCGTCTCAATGAGGCTCATCTGGAGCGAAAGGCCATCTTATCCTCCCAAACACCATTCTCGTGGCGCTTTTCTCGACGATACACACCACACACGGAGTCACGAGTAGATTGCAAGCGGCACATTTCCGCCCAAAACAAACAAACCCGCCAAAAAAAATGAGAGAAAAAAGGCTTCAAATCTCACAAAGAAAAAGTCCCGGAGAGAAACAGAGAAACGAATCGAGCACATTTCCTTTTTCTTTTTCCCCCCCCTTCCCCTTTCCCCTTCTTTTCGACAGCTCGAAAGCTCTAGCAAGGTCAAAAGGGCCAAAAGCAGCGAGGTACCAGATATCTGCTCAGAGGATGGAAGCCGCCTTGGAGCTGGGGGAGCGCGAATCCGAATCCAAACTCGAAACGAAAAAACGGAGAACGAGAGACACAGGATTCTGGATCGGGATATGATCTGGACCCGGAGCTGGAGCAGATGAGCGACAGTGGCTAGATAGATGATGAGAAAATAGATCCGTGAGCTTTGAAAAGTCGACCTTGAGCTTGAGCCTGAGCATGACCTTGCTGTGAAAGTGGGCGGACTGAATGTAAAAGCGATTCAAGTTTCACAGGGCACGTGCAACTTCTCTGTTCTTCTGTTGTCCGATCGTGATCGTATCCATTTCATTTCATCTCATTTCATTTCGCACTAGCAATCATTATCTGGCCGTTTTTACTTTTCGACATGTGTAATTTCGTATCTGCTGAACGATAGTATCTCTCCAAGGTCGGATCAGGTCCGTTTACAGCTCCGCACAACTCAGCTCACTTCAGCCCAGCGAATGCACCCCCCTCCTTGACGATCTTGACACCATGTAGCGATAGTGGTTGAATCCATGTAACCCAACGTATTTGTTGAATGGGTTTCCTTGACGTGGGAGGACTCCTGGTTGATAGATGTCGTTCCTGGGCGTGACAGAGGAATGGTAGCGGGTCTGGCCTGGCTCAGAGCAGAAGCAGTGTATAATCCTCGTCGACTTGCACATGGGTGTTCTCGAGTGTTACCTTCCCACCGACCACCGCAGGTCCTTTGATCGTTACCTGTATTGTTATAAGTCAAGTGGTCAGTAAAGGAAGCTTCAGAGATGATATGAAAAGAGAGAACATAATATATTGCAGACAAGGAAGGGGTTTAGCATAGGGAACGCAGTGTGCAGTAAACAAGGGAAATAGGCCCCTCTCGGACATACGGTTGCTCCACGCGGAGTTCGCGATCCCATAACTGGCTCTTCTCCAGTTAAATTGACCTCCACGCTACTCAGCGGAGCGCCGACGCAACACACTTTATCGCCCTTGTCGCGATAGTCGAAGATGTTGGTCTGTGCAATCGCTCCTGCGACGAATGGACTCGTGAGGGCGTACCCGATTCGACATTTCAAGTGCGTGCGAATACTGTGCAGTGCCGACGACGACAAACGAGTTGATGCCGCTGCGGTGATTGATTGCGGGATCAGAAGAACGCGGAGATGCGAGAGGGAATCGGAGGTAGAAGTCTGCTTTGTGGGTAGATTCCCCTGCTGCAAAGTGCGTGTACTCATGAACTTCGACAATCCGCCCGGAAGGGTTGTGCTCGGGTGAGACAAGTATGCTTGCACGGTCGGTGGGGAGGCGAGCACAACTGTCGGAGAAGTCTGCGAGGTGGCATGAGTGAGGTCGATTTTATCCCCAGAAACGGAGTTGAGAGACAATGTCGCATTCGAGTAAAGGGCGGCAAAGACCCAGCAAAGGGTGTAGCTGTCAGTTAGAGGTGTGGTAGGGAGCAACGAGTCGCTGGGACCGAGCTTTTGAGCGCGTGGCAGTGTGGCGAGAAGGCCAGCGGTGCCAGAGATGAGGTTCTAAAGGACGTCTTGATTAGTACCTAGAGGTTCAGCTGGCAGATGAGGCGTGGTTCAAGAGTGCAGAAGGCCACGATAAGACACATGAGGGGAGCTCACCTCGGAGGTATACTTGATCAAGTCAAACCCCCCACTGGCTGTCGGACAGAAGACTGACACAGGCGGCACCTGAGAATCTTTGTCCAGCGGCAAAACCTCCGAGTTGGAGGGTCGCTGGTTCTTCTGCACAAGTTCCTGCCACGAGCTGACCGCAAAGCCTTCGGGGGAACCTTCTGTCCATTCCATGTGCTTGTTGACTGCTCGGGTAACCCAGATGATGTTCTTGATGCTTTTGGCGGCGGCAGACAGGGATTCAAGGTCCAATGTCCCGGCTTCAGCGATCAAGTGGTCGGCTGACACCTTGGAGAGAAGCGAGTTGAGTTTGTCAGGCGGAAGTCCATATGGGAGAAGGATTGTCGAGAAGCCATAGAAAGAACCAGCTGTTGGTGGACGGTAAGAAACTCGACAAAGAACCTAAAGGACTTGCAGGAATTATCCAACATACCAAAAATAGAAGATAGTAATTCGACCGAGTTGGAGAGGCAGACTGCCACAGACTGGCCGTTGTTCCGCTTCACGTATTGACCGATGACATTGATTCCCAGCGTCAGATCCTCGAGATTATGGTCGATGACCTTTTCCAGGCCAAGGAGCGTCACAACTTTGCCTCTCTGGCCCGTTGGATTGCCCTCTTCATTGACCGCGCCACGGACTGCCGCCCTCCAGATGTCCCGCAGATCTCCAGGTCGGCCGGAACTCCACTTTGGGGTCCCTGGATCTTTGACGCCCAGCCCAGCACGGAGAGGATATCCATGGGGAATGTCGATGGCGCGGTAGACGGCCGACTCACCTGATTGGCGAATGGGTGCGACCTGTGCCTGCCTTGCTAGCAAGTAGGGGTGAGTATCTGGATCACGACCCGTGAGAATCGGGTAGATGAGGAATACTGCGAGACCGAGCGCAAGGACGGTCGTCCAGATGTTCCATGATGAAAAGAACTCGGCGATGGTGCTATCAATTCGCTCTGCTAGGCCAGTTTCCGACATGATGGACCGAGTTCAAAAATGGGACTGAGTCGAGATGTCTTTGATGGATGTCTAGAAGATTCACAACGTCGACATTGGAGTTGAAGTTCCTCCGAAACCGCCATAAGATTCTTGGCCCGGTTTCTCTTGCTGCTTTAGCGCGATTGGCGGCCTTGTCCAGCCTCGTCCAGCCTTGGCGTCTTCAATCACGTCGTCGGACTTCGTCATTCTAACTCTCCTCACATATAGAGAATATGCCACCTCGAGTGGGCATCCTCATCGCAATTCATTAGATCTAAGGATCATATTCGTATATTCAACCTGCCCCGTTCATCACCCCACCCGGGCTTTTCCCTTTGCTTCCAACACTGCACAGTTGGCTCATTCCCTTCCTCCCGCCTGCTCTGTCTTGTATTTCTCAAACTGCTTGATGAACTCGTCCTTGAAGTCCTTGACATTGTTGAGAACCAGCTTGATATGACTCTTTTCCAGTCTACTCTTGCCTTGAGCCCGAGCCAGACCTAGCGCGCTGGTCACAATATTTCGTATCTGGCGACCGTCGAAGCCCATCTTGACCACATCCTCGAGCAACCACTCCTTAATGTCATCCCAATTTTTGACGAGACCCTTATCGGCCAATGGTTGCAAGAACCCCCCAAAGATCCCCATTGTCTGATTTTCATTTAGGCTTACGTACTTGAACGCGACGTGGATGCGGGACTGGACGGCGACGTCGAATTTGGCAATTTGGTTTGTTGTAAGCATTAGAATTCCTGCAGATTCGGTTAGTTTTGTCTCCTTCCTGGCTAGGGTACTTACCCTGATAGTACTCGAGCACTCGAAGGAAAACTACAGCAGTCAGTCGAGTCAATTTCCTTCTAGCCTTTATATGCTTACCTGAGACCAGCGCATTCCTTTCAGTATTAGCCGCGACTCCCTGTCCTCTACTCTCCAAGAACACGTCGGCCTCATCGCTGGACAGATCAGGTCAATCTCTTGATATATGCTGAGTTGAATGTAGAGGCTTACATGAGAAGAATAGATTGCCACGAGGTAGCCAAGTCGAAAATCTTCTTCAGATTTGCCTCGACATTCTTTGCTTTTGTACCCACATCTGCAACGCTGATGGCGAACAGAGGCTTCCTTGCAGCAAGTGCCACAGTCTCGGCGGTGGAAGTCTTACCTACCCCTGGCGGTCCTATGAAATGTCAGTATCTGTCATGCGCACGGATACGCTCGGCCTGGCTTACCATAAAGGAGAATTACCAAACCTTTCCCCTTTCTGGCGATGATGTCGTCTACTTCGAGGCGGTTGTAATCTGATGAGTCGCTTCTGCCGTGGCCGTCCACCAGGTCGAGAATCATCTGTTTGGTTTTCCCGTCGTCGGCGAGCTTGAGTCTTGTAGACCAGGCATCGTCAGGGTCCTTGTCCGGGATCTTCGCGAGAAGGGACACCTGCAGCTGAGCCCATTGCTTGTCTCCTAAAACGTATCCGAGCACGCGAGGGGGGCAAAGCATATACTGCTCGTCCACCCACTTACCCCTTTGATATGCTTCCTCATCGTACTTAGTTCTGAAGGCCTCATTCAACAGGTCGTTCTCTCGGCAGTCGTTGCAATTACACTGAGGATTAGTATTGTCTGGCCAGAGGGACCCCACACGAGCGACCGATGGACCGAAGACGAAATATGATTCGAAGTCCACCATGACTCGACTGCTCACCTGAAATGGAGAATGAGAAATACTCAGATGACTGCAGAATGAGACTCACATGTGCAGATTTAGGATGTGGAGAGCGATTTTGTAACCGCGAAATTCGCCTTCGCCTTAAATACTCGAGTTCTTCATCAAAATATGGTCGGGGTTCATCATCCTGAGTAAGGCATGAGCAACCTAAACATTGCGCATCAGGGAAAGTACCTACCGTATCATCATCTGCCTGCACTCCGGAGAAGCCTTTCTTGATAAGGAGGGCATCTCCTCTGTAGTCGAACAAGCGGGACCCTTGGGTGGCAGTGCAGAAGCTGCGGAACTGGACCCCCTGTTTGATCAGATTCTGCCTCACCGTATCCTGTTGTTCGTGGAGGTCAAAAGGGTAATAAGGCAAGGAGGTTATTGGCTTGGTGCCATCAAAATATTCAAAATCCAGCCTCAATAGGCTCCTTTTGAACATGTTCCCGTTCCAGTCGTAGGTCCAGGCCAGCAGGGTCCAGATAGCCTGATCACGTCGTGCAGAGTCGCTGAAGTAGGGCCATGCCCCAAAGTTGTCTTCGACTATAAAGACTTGATCTTGGCCTTGGAATGGTCTGCCATAGACAAGGGAACCCGGAGAGAAGACGGTCCAAAGATTGTCGAAGGTGACGCAGTTTTGCTGCCTGTGGGAATCCCGAGTTTTGAAATACTTGTCCAACTTCGCGTCACCAGATGAGCTGGTGATTGTGTCAAGCAGAAGTTTCAAATCCGATCGGGCTTGCTTCTCTGCATCGGTTCCACCCTCTTCTTTAGAAGCCTGCTCTAACTTGTCCCAGTTGAGGATCAAGGCTTCGTATGGTGAATTGATCGTGCTCGGTGAACCACGGAATGTATGATATGGATAGTGGCTAAGAAGTCCTTTCAATAGTTCCCACAGGTTTGGATCGACAATGTCAATCTCTCCTTCATCATCTTCACTGTCTCCTACAATTTTTCGTAAGGTGAATGCATGGGAGTTGTCGGTAGACTCGTCGGGGGTGGTGGACTGATCTTCTGCAGGGAAGTCTTTGCGCTCATGGGTCGACAGATCCGTCCTGTTGATGACAATTCTCGCACGCGACTTGGGGATTGTCGCTGTCTCCTCTGGCGATGGTTTTGTGTCGGTATTGCTCGCCGCATCCTTCGAGGTTGCATCTTTGTCGGTGGCACCATTCACCAATGTTGTCTGTCCAAGTGAGTATCACCAGGAATACCATGTTTCGTGAGCAATGAGGTACCTTTGAAGATGCCTCGTTATTCTCATTGGCACCTGTCTTGCCAGCTGATGACTTGCGTAACAAAGCGGTCTCCTCCTGTAATTCGCAATAGCGCTTCTCTAGGGAGATGAATTTCGCCTCTAGGGCCGTTAATTTTTCTTCCAAAGTTGTCGGCCCAGCCATCCCTCTTGAGATTCAACGGATTTGTGCCTTAGAAGGTTAACATATGGCCGGTCCATCCAAACCCGGGATTGTGTGCTGCATATTTAATAATGCCCTACCACCAAAGCACCGGCCTCGGAGAACATCCACACCTCTTTCTACATCCTTGTCTAGGACAGACATTGACCTTCGGACGGCCTCGTCTCGGGACGATCTCCAAGGGCCGAAACGCTGGCTCTTTCAGCCGCTCGAGCTTGTCAGGACTTTCCGAATGGGTGTGCTGCAGGAGGAAGGGCGCCTGGGCAGTGCAAAATTCGCATGCTTCGGTCATTGATTGGATTCAATGGTAGGGGTATCGTTTGAGCTATTACATGATCTCTGACTAGCGACACCAGCGATGGTACTTGTCGAGCGGAGCGGTTGGGTAGCCTGATGGAGGCGATGGAGGTGATGGGGGCTGAGCCGAGTTCAATTTCGCGAGAAAGTTGCTTAACCGAAGGTCCAAGTCACCAACCAGTCACCATCATGCTCCTCTAGACAAATGCTCAGCATTGTATAGCAACCTCTCGGTCGGTCTTAGTCTGCAGGACTCGACCAGCGCGTCCCATCTCCGCAAAGTCGCCTGATTCAGCCCGAGACTCAGCCTTCAAATATGAGACAATTCATAATGGCCCTTTCGTCTGCTCGGCAGGCTTTTGTCAGGCCACAGAACGAATCTATAGGAATAGCATGCGTCTTTGCCCTCCACCAGATCTGCTCTCGCTTGGCTTGGAGGATTCGTGTATCATCACCTATGGAGTTGTGAAGACCTACTGTTGCGATGTCATCTCGATCTCGGATTTCCTCTACTAGCAGCAAGCGCTTCTCTGAGAAAGATCTGTGAGTATGGGTGTTTCGGTGAATGACCACTTTTCGACTCACGACCCCGTCTTCTTCCTAGGAAGGCAATAAAAGCCTCAGAGATTGAGCAAACCAGATTCAGGAAGCTGGTTGCAACGAGCAAGATATACTCCCAGACCGAGAAGGATGCCGCCGATATTTCCTCGGTCACAGACTTTTATGCATTCTGGGACAAGACCGTCGAAGCCAGGAAGGATTTCGAAGACAGCCACGAAAGGGGATGCGGTCTGTGGACACGGAAGTATCAGGATGCCGCATCCGTGGTCCGCAGCTTCATGAAAGACTTTGCTCCCATCGTGGATGTTGTGAAAGACTTTGCTGCCCCTTATGGAGGGTTCGCTATGGGGACGATTTCCGTTCTCTTCGCAGTGAGGCTACTCCACTTGGCTCTTCCAAGGATGAGCTAACACAGGTATCAGGTTGCTGCGAGCAAAAACGAGATGGAAGCGTCACTCGCATCAGCCATTGCTGAGATTACCGATCGACTACCTGGACTGAATCTGTACAAACACATCTACAACGACAACCACGAGCTCGACATAATGCTTCAAGGACGAATCGTCTCCGCCTACGAGATATTCATCGAGTTCTGCATTCAAGCAACACAGTATTACAAGCGCAAGGGGCTTCGCAGGTGGCTCACAGCCTTGGGTTCGCCTAGTCATCTTTACGACAAGGTCGCGGAAACACAAAAGGTAATACAGGAGATACGGCGCATATGCGATGAGCTACTCGACAAAAATATCCATCTCATCAAGCAACTGAATCTGGAACAGAAAGAAACCATTCGGAGTAAGTACTCCAGCAGGCTCAAGCTGGACCGCTAACAACGACAACACAGGGCTGGAGGAACAAGTAGATCAGCTGTTGAAAGCACAAGACAATCATGCCCTCACAGAGATCCAGCACTATCTGGGCCTCTCCAGCTTCTCGAGCGAGAACCACCGCAAACAACTCGAGCAATATCGCCGAGCTTTGTACAATGACGACCACCTCAATGCCCCCTACTTTGAACAGATGCAGGGCAAACGGCTCGAGGCATTCCGTGCCTGCAACGACTACCAGTACTGGAGTAACTGCCCACATCCGTGCCTATTGATCCTATCAGGCCACAACGACAGCAGCATACGTTATGTGGATCACTGCTGGGCCTCTCCCGTGGCCATGACCATGATCACCGATCTGACTAACAAAGACAACGACCATATCTATGGGTACTACGTCTTTTCTCCCCGGGGCGAATCGCTCTGCCACGCCTTCTCGGTCGTCCTGTTACAACTACTCAGCAAGAGGAGCATATTGCTGCGCAACAAAGACCAATGCGATGAATTACGCGCCGCGTTGAACGATCTTCGCGAACTCCAGGCCACAGAGGGGAAAGACTCCCACCATCGTCATCACCACCATCACCAACACGAGACCATGAAACTGTCGACATTCGAACGGGTCGTGCTCCGCGCGATCGACTTCTTCGGCGAGTCGGAGCAGGTGCACATCATCCTGGACCGGGCGGACCGGTGTTGCGACCTGGTCAAGGGCGTCGACCACCGCAAGTCGCTGTTCAAGCTCCTCGTGAAGCTGGTCGAAGTCGCGCGGTGTAACCTCAAGATCCTCGCCGTCGTCAACGGCGATCAGTGGGACATCGAGACGCGGAAGGACGAGCTGGGACACAGGATCGAGGGCAGGGTCAGGATGCACACTGCCGTGCAGGGCATGCGTGACTAGTCGCCCCTGAAAAACCAGGTCTTTTCATCCCGGATCCCAGACTAGATTTGGCACTACAACAGAGATCCTCGAGGTAGGACACTAGTCAAAAGTTGAATGCATGCTATGAAAAAGCCGGAGGACGTTGATCTGGCAAATAATGTATATATAAATGATTGGGAAGTACCCCACCTGGTAGCCAGGCCGACGCTGACTCTCCCCCTACACGTGTGTGTGTGTGTGTCACCAGATAAATTGCTACCCCTAAACAATCCGGTACCATCGAGCGAGCATCCTGTATCGAGTAAGGCACCACAACCACCAAAACATCTGCTCACGGTCCTGAGGATGCCTCTTCTCGAGCCAGATACTCCTGCGTCTCCTTGATAGCATCGTAGCTATACAACCACTGTAGATACGACGGGCTCGGGAACGGCGCATGCATGTTCGCCGGCGGACGAGACTGCGCCCTCCTCTCCTCCTCGGGCCGCGCCAGCTCAGCCTCGTCGACCACGAGCTGTCTGGCCAGAAACGCGTTGCGGGTTTCGGCGTCGTGGCCGTTCAAAAACCCCACTCCGTCGTGACTCGCCGCCTGAATGCGCTCGACGCGCGGTTTGCGGAGCGCTTCGTACGCCCTTGTGGCGTCGGCGATGGGTCGGCCGGTTTCCCAAGCCCAGCCGACACATTCGGCGAGGACGGCGCCGTCTTCGATGGCGCAGGAGCCGCCGGAGCCGGCGTGCGGGAGCATCGCGTGCCAGGCGTCGCCGAGGAGGACCGTGCCACCCCGGTCGCTCCGGCAGGTGCTCAGGGGTGGGAGCTCGGCGAGGCGCCACTGTACGCACGGGCCGATGTTGGCCAGCAGGTCCTTGATGGTGGGACAGGCGTCCCCAAACTCGGCGGCGACTTGCGCCGGATCGGCCTTGATGCCCCAGTAGCCGTAGGGGACGTTGCAGCCGTCGCCGATGCACACGACCACGTCGTACGGCCTGTGCGGCGGCAGGGGCCACGACAGGATGTATTTCCCCGGCATGAACCAGATTTGGCTCGTGCCCTGCGTCAACAGCCACGCAAGATTCGGGTTCGACTCCATGGCGTCCTTGTCGACGGTGCACCGGTACGCCTTTTCGCCCGAGGGGATCAGCTCGACCGAGGCGATGGCAGGGATGGAGCCCCGGACTGCAGAGCGTAGGCCATCAGCTCCCACGATGAGGTCGGCCGAGAGGGCACGGCCGTCCTTAAGGTACACTGTGTTCGTGTCCACGTCGACACGGATGACTTCAGCATCGAACAAGATCTTAGTGCCATACCCCTGGGCGCCTTTGGCGAGGAGCTGCTGGTAATCCGCGCGGTGGATACTCCATTTCGGCGCCCCCCAGAGGACACCACTGTGGTTCCCTTGATTGTGGAAGACGGCACCCAGCCGCTCATGGTCCGCGCCGTCGCGGAGATCGATGTATTTGTTTTCCGTGACGCAGGGTTTGAAGTACTCCTCTAAACCGTAGGCCTTGATGACCCTGACTGCGTGAGAATCGATGCTGATGCTGGCACCGAATTCGTTCAACTCTGCTTTCCCTTCGAGGACGGTGACCTCCAGGCCCTTGCGTGACAATCCAATCGCCGCCGACAGTCCGCCGATGCCGGCACCTACTATCAGCACCGAATAGGGCCTTGTAGCTCGGTCAACGCTTCCCATTGTGGCGATTGATCAATGCAGACCAGGTCTCGGAGCGTACTTTGATGCATTGAGAAGAGAACAGATGGAGAGAATATACGTCTTTAAAGACCCGAGTGAGCTGCTTACCTGCCTGATCATACCTGAGTACCATCGTCAAGCATCCCATACCGTGTGGACATCTTGCCGCTGGTCAGATAAGGCCGCCTCTAAACCCGCCTGATTTTCTTGAAAACGGATTTTCTTCAGGGAAGAACGGGACCTCCTCGAATCCGCCGTCATAACATCGGACGCCTTATGAGAAGGGAAATCTTAACACGAGGGGGAAACAGGAAAGGGTCCAGAATGAGGTTGCTTGTACAGAGTACACTTATACAGAGTACCTCGTATGCAGCCAATCGAATTCGACCCCGTATGCGACAAACCTTGCGATCCTAGATAGACCAAGGAACGAGGAAGTAAGCGAGGCAAGCGAGGCCTCACAGGCCAAAATTGCGGTTGGTGTCCTCGCCCACCTTGACAGGACAATAATGTTGCTGATCGCTTCCCATTTCTCGACCAGGCTCAATAAGCGTCTGAGATGACAAGATGATCAATCACTCGCGTCTTTCATTTTGTACCTCATACTTTGAGACCAATCGGGTTGGTGCGACATGAAATCTTTCACGGGAGTGTGGTTAGACAGACCCAAGATCTAACTAAGTCTTCGTCTTCAATTCTTCCTCCGAAAACGCCACTTGCCAAACACGGCTATGCGAGAGCCTCTCATAGTTTGCTCTGGGGTTCATAGAACTTCCGACTCCTTTCAATGGCCTCCACAGCCTCCTTCTCGATTCTCGTTAGAAGCACCTGGCACGTTGGAATATCATGAATCAGCCCAATGACTTGACCAGCAGTCCAGACGCCGAAGTCCTTGTCTCCGTTGATGAAGACCTCTCGCCCACGCTTCCCGGACACGTATGGAGCCACCTCTTCAAATTTGCCGGTTGTGCTGCTCTTCTCGATCGCGACAGCTTCCTGGGCAACCTTGTTCTTGAATAGTCTGGAAGTGTTCCTCCATCTTCTCAACACGAGCTCAGTATCGTGTTCCGAGGCATCCACAATTGCTTGCTTGATGTTAACGTGGATCGGCGCTTCGACAGTGCACATAAATCTCGTGCCCATATTGATACCTTCCGCACCTAGGGCTAGGGCGGCGGCTAGTCCCTGGCCATCCGCAAAGCCGCCAGAAGCAATAAACGGAGCTCCGAGGGATTGTCTCGCTCTTGAGAGCAGGATGAAGTTGGTAATATCCGATTCACCCACATGGCCAGCACACTCAAAGCCGTCGATCGATAGGAAGTCCACGCCAAGCTTTACAGCGGATTGAGCATGTCGAATGGTAGTACACTTGTGAAGAATGATGATACCAGCGCCTTTCAGCTGCTTGATGACCGGGCCAGGCGAATTGCCTGCTGTCTCCACAATCTTGATTCCCTCATCGATGCAGACTTGGGCGTACTCGCCATAGGGTGGAGCGTTCATCGTGGGTAGGAGAGTGATGTTGACAGCGAATGGGTTCTTGGTCATGGTCCTGCATTTTCGGATCTCCTTACGCAGGTCCTCCGGGGTAGGTTGGGTCAGAGCTGTGAGCTAAGGGTCTGATTAGCACGATTGATAAAAGTTGTCGGATTCCACCGACTTACAATACCAAGACCGCCTGCGTTGGATACAGCAGATGCTAATTCGGCATATCCGACCCATTGCATCCCACCCTGGACAACGGGAACTTTTCCAGTGTTAGCAAGATATGCGCCAGACGTGCAGCTTCCAGAATATACCTTTAATGCCGAGCCGGCGTGTGAGTTCGGTGTTGAAAACCATTGTTGTTGTTGGTTTGGGTCGTACGAGGAGGCAGTCGGCGGTATTTGGGAGTTCGACGGTCCAGTCAGGTCGGCGTAGGATACAACAGGCGGGAAGGGACAGGGTAGGAGAGAAGAAGAAAGTGGATGTAGGTCAGAACACCATGCTTTCCTTCATATATCGATTCATAATTATAAATGACCGAGGTGATCACAAATTCCCAGCAACAGTTGGCGCAGGGACGCAGGGGGGCACATGGGGACAAAGTTGTGGGGAGGAGAGTCGAACCGCGTGAGTCGAGTGCAGCCGGGGACCGAGGCAAAACGTCCCAGATTGTTAAGGTCCGTTACAGTAAGATACACCACATTTTTGCCGACGGATCGCCGCATCAGGTGGAATAGTAGCTATCTCACCTGTCAGGTCAGCATCCTGACTCGTGGGCGACACCTGGAGAGTAGTAAGCACATCCACGCGTGAGTTTGCAGTTGGAAATAGTACCTAGGCAGTGCGTAGCTTGCTTGAGTGATTCTGAGAGAGGGGAAAGAGAGAACCCCGGAGCCGCAGTTGGCGTCTCGGGGCGGCAACATCGTTTATCCGATCTGGAGTACATTGTACCTCGTACTCGGTAGTTGCGCTCCAAAGGCAACACAGCCGCAAGTTCAACTATTGGTACTAGTAACCGCAACGTCGTACAGTACGTCTCATATCCGCCTGTTGTGTCGAGTATAAATGGAAGGGCGGTTGATGTAGGTACGTTTGGACTGACGAAATAGTCAATGCACGCTTGATGTCCATGAGAAAAAACCCCCGTCCACCACAGATGCTCTTTGGATGCATTATGAGCCTGTCTGAAGCCACTGTGTTAGTTGTGACATCTTCGCGAGGTCTTCGGCCGTAAGACTTGGTCAACGGCGATTGGACAACCGCCCAGCCTTGCCTGAGCCTCGCGAAATCTTCTGTAAGGAGGCTAGTCTGTCTTGGGAGCATCGAGGCATCTCAGTCATGATGCCATATTACAAGGGACACTTTCCACTTCCCGTCGAAAACCTTCGTATCCTATTTCGTTTACCACAACCCGTGCTCTTAGCCATCCATTTCATTGTACAATCATCAATTGTCCTCCGATCCCAAGGCTTTTACAGCCTCCAGCGATAGAACCCAATCCCAAACGAGTATTTTACGCTTTGGGCTAACCACACGCCATGATTCATGATGTTGAGGTGCTGTCCTGATTTGACAACTCTCGTAAAAGCATATTGCACTAGACCGGAAACAACCATGTTGCGCGAAGTGTCTGCTTGGCCTGTGCGCAGGTTGTTGTCGTCGTTCCGTTCCTCCTTGTTGGTATGAACAGTGCCTGGACCTAGTGGACATCATGGTTCAAGTTAAATACTCAGCCGAGTGACTTCACTCACCTAAGATCTGTGAGTGTCCATACTTGCACTGCGCCTTCTCTCCCTGCCCTGTACCGAGTTGAGGGACGGAATATATTGTCTGCAAGGGTGAGATCCCTTCTTGTTCAAAGCACTTTGTTGCGAGTCTTGCTAGTGGGCGTTCGTGATGCCGGTCAACCCCTCTCACGTCAATCCGCTCGATTGCAATGAGGTATCCGAACAATGTCCCGTCGAGGCCTCGATATATGGATATTATCCGACTCTGGGATCGAACGCCTTTTTCAGCGCCCTCTTTGGACTTTGCTTCATTATCAATCTTGGCCTTGGCTGGCGCTATAGGACGTGGTCATACATGACTGCCATGACCCTTGCCTGCATATCTAGCTGCATCGGCTACGTTGGTCGATGTCTCATGCACCGCAACCCCTACGACTCTGTCGGCTTCGAGATTCAGATTTGTTGCCTTACTTTTGCTCCTGCATTCAACGCTGCAGCGATCTATCTGATATTGAAACATCTGGTCTTACAGATTGGGAGGCAGTGGTCGAGAATCAGACCGAAATATTACACTTGGGCCTTTATCATCGCCGACTTTCTTGCCCTGACTTTGCAAGCAGCTGGTGGTGGCATAGCAGGGTCCGCTGGAGACGACGAGAGCTTTCGAGATGTTGGAGACAGACTCATGATCACTGGTATATCATGGCAGGTCCTGACTCTTCTAATATTTGGAGTGGCCACATCGGACTACTCATTAAGGCGATTCAAATCTCAGCCGCTATCCGAATCCACTCAGGCCTTAGTGCACGATTTGAGGTTCAGGGTCTTTGTTGTGGCACAGTTGATTGCCTACGTGGCCATCTTGATTCGATGCGTCTACCGGGTGGCGGAGATGGCCAATGGTTGGCGTAACCCAATCATGCAGAATCAAGGCCTCTTTATCGGACTTGACAGTGTGTTAGTATAGTCCCTTCCTCCATACTTTGACAAGGCTCTGACGGCAGATCAAGACAAATTGGCGTCGCCACGATCCTTCAGACATTTATTCACCCAGGGTATTTCTTCCCAGCACTCGCAGACTACGGGGAACGGAAGAAGGCACGAAAGACAAGCAATGTCACCGAGGATGCGATCCACAGTGAGAGTCACATGGACAAGGCCATGGTTTAGACCGAGCACGTGCGAATCGATAGGAGATGAGGCTGCCCACAAGTTGTGTGCTCAAATGTCGCGGGTTACTGGGAGTAGAGGATTTATCTCGAGATGATGTTAGGCTTGAATACAAGTATACAGTTAATGATAAACCAGTGTGATACCAGGGGCATGTCAGCCTCGTGACATGGACAATCGAATGCGATGTGGTTCACCTCAAAATGTCTTGGCTCGTCGTCATCTAGACTCCGACTTGCCGATGCCCGCAACTCTGCCTCCTCGCTCCAACATGTGGTGAAGTTACACGACGTGATCCTTCGACCTTCGTTTCCGTGCTTTTCAATGCGCCGTAGGAGTCACTCTTCTGTTCCGTGCCCAGGTCGCTCTCAAGTCTATCTGCGATGTGCGGTTTGAACCATGGGTGCATCAGAGTCGAAGTTGGTATTCAAACAAGGCATCTTCAGGCTCTCTGAAGAGAGGAACATTGCAGCCAATGACCCGTACTGGACAAATGTGAGGTGCACGATGGCTTTTGTGAGGTGGCGCGCTGATAGTCGCAGTTCTGGGAGTTACCTGAATCCGTCGAGGATGTCTTCAGTCTCTTTTCACATACCGACATTCGCAGAACCCGAGATTCCGCGCTCGAGAACCTCGAAACCCTCATTCTAGCCGTTACATCGCGCCTGATCGTGTTGAAGAACCACCCCTCGTTTCCAGATCCTGATCTGGCCCCGGAAAGGGATGCCCTCAACTGCATACGAGTCCTCACCCGTCTCCTCCCATACGTCTATGAGGCCGACGACTTGGCAGAATGGGAGGAGAAGTTCTTCTGGGGATTGAGGCGGCGCCGGACGAGAAGATCTCAAGTATCGGGTGAAATACTGTTCGACGATAATCAGACTGAGGAGAATACCCCTACAGACAATCGCGAGCCCGAATTCGAAGATGTGAAGCCACTGGCGGAAGAACTCATAGACACATTGATCGATCTCCTCTTCTACGCTCGTTTTACGATACCTGAGCTACCACAGGCAAAAAGCAAGGTCACGTACGCAATCTGGCAGAGTGGTGTGGGTTGTAAATCCTCCATCCCAACGAACAAAGAGCTCGAGAGCAACCGGTGCGAAGTCCTCAGGCTTCTCCTGACCCTGTCCAGCAAGGCCATGTACACGCATTCCAATGTTCTCCCTGTTCAAGGTGTCAGGGCTATCACATACCTGGCCACATGTCCAGACAAGCAGATTGTTCTCTCGACGTTGTGCTCTCTGGTCAATACCACGATCAAATCTAATCTGGGTTCATGGCGTCTGCCTTACGACCACGTGGTGCGGAAGGATTCCAAACAGACTCTTGTCGTCTATAGCTTACAACTCCTCCTCGTCCTTCTACTATACCCGGTTCCCGAAAGCGGAAATGGCCCAGCCCCTAAGAATTTCTACCGCCATTATCTCGGTCGGCTACACAGACCGGAAGATTTCCAGTTCCTCGCCGATGGCATGACACGAGTTTTGAGCCAGCCGATGCATGCGACAACCTCATATTTACCTGGAAGCCAGAAGTCAGTCAAGTGGGCGCCAGAAATGATCATGCTCTTCTGGGAAGTACTTCAATGCAACAAAAGATTCCGGGCTTTCATCATAGAGTCCAATCGCGCACATGATTTCGTCATCCTCATGCTCTTCTACGCCATTGAATACAAGACGGACACGTCGAAGCAGGGGATTGTGAGGATGTGCGTCTTCGTGCTCCAAACCATGAGCGTCGAATCCACCTTTGGGAACAATCTCAACAAAAAGTTTGAAGCACAGGATACATTACCACCATCCATTCGTTTGGCAAATTTCAAAGGCACCTATGCGGACTTCTTAATCACATCTATCCACACGTTGATTACAGGGAGCAAAGGTAAACTCGAAGCCATATATCCTGCCTTGTTGGCCATCATTAATAATATGGCCGCCTATGTGCAGCATCTCTCCCTGGCTGCAAGCACTCGTTTGGTACAGCTACTGGTATCAATGTCAAGCCCAAGTTTTCTTCTTGCAAATGAGAGCAACCATGTCCTTCTCCGGGCGCTGTTGGAATCTATCACCACTATGATAGAGCACCAATATGCATCCAATGCAAACCTGATATATGCTGTCTGGCGGTCAAGGAGACGCATTGAGGCCTTAAGACTGTTTACGCTAGAGGGCGGTCAGGCAGAGATCGAACGAGCTACTCAACGGCGCAAGGAGAGTGCATTGGGCGATAATGCAAACGGCATTTCCAGATCATCCACGCTGGATAACGTGTCTACGCCAGAAGCTCGCGGTGGCATGTCACCACACCCGGACAGTGCAGTGGACGGCACGTTCGCCATAGGAGATTCGGACGACTCGGATAATGAAGAGCCACCAACTCCTTCTCAATCGACCCACTCTATGCAGACATCTCGCACACCATCGATAGGGTCGTCTTCTGTTGTTGATGATCACGTTCCCGTTCAGTTATCAGGCATGTCAGAAAAAGCCAGGGGTAAGATGCCGGCGAATGCCCCGACATTCTCACGACAAAACAGTACAACAAGCCTTTCGGCAAGCTCGACATATGCCACAGGCCGTGGCTCATTTACAGCTACTTCAGAATGGCTAGAGAGCTGGCTCCCCGATCTGCCGCTTCACACGCTGCTCACTGTGATCAAAGTCCTTTCTACGCACCCTCTCGCATCACCACGGGTTGGGAACACGGGCGCCACTCAGGGTGATACAACAAATCCACCGTCGGTCACTTTCTCGCGGCGCTCGTCACTCACTGGAGGCGAGGAGCCATCCCCTGTTAACTCCCCGACTACAAGTCCAACGGACTTCCGCTCTCAAATTCCCTCCACGGCTACGCACCCTGCCATCGCTGCGATCCTTGCTTCCCCATCCCCCATCCGAGTACACCTCTTTGAGTGGTCGCCACTGTCCCTAGGATGGTACATGTCTGTGCTTTGGTCATTAATATTCACCGCAGAAATGACCATCTTGCCCACCTCCAGCACGGCGGCAACATTGACAGGAGGCGGAGTGATGGCCGGGCCGGTAGGTGTCTGGAACGGCACGAACGTGAAATTATTCCAGGTTGCGACCGAGGGGAGAAGAGAAGGTCCAAGCCTAAGCCAGCCAAGAGGAGCGGTGGATGCAGTGGGTAGCAGGATTGTCCAGGGTGTTCAGGGGTTGAACCTGAGTGGTCTGGTGTCTCGAGTAGGAAATGGAGTAAGAAGCGTCAGTGCTACCAATAATGGGACCGAGGGTGCTGCTGCTGTGCAAGGAAGACGCACCACAAGGGAAGTCTAATCAATCTTTATTATTGCGCTTTATGCCATTGTCCGGGGTTCTTTTTTCTTTTGTTTTGAGAGCGAATTTGTCACGGTAGATCAGACGCGACGACTGCGGTACAAGGGCGTTTTGAAAGAACAAAGAACCAAGGCATGCTATGCTGTATGCAGTTTCACGATCGCACGATGTTTTAGAACTCTGTGCTTGTTTTTTTTTTTTTTCTTTCGCGAGCGCACGGCCGTCCTTGCTTTATTCCTTTTCCCTCCTTCTTGCGCTCTGCAAAACCATTCCAACGACTTGAAAATGAGCGATTCAAACACTTTTGCTTTTGCGAGTTCCTGGGTATTCTATTTCGTGTTCGATACCCACAAGTACGTCTCGAGTCAATAGAATGCGGTCGCGTCTGGGCATGGCGGCTGCGAATCTTGTCTTGTCTTGTCTTGTCGGGCTAATTGAGGGTATTTGTACTGAGGTGGACTGGATGGAGACGGGGCAGGGCATAGGACTATGTGAGTAGGGGGAGTGGGTGAGAGAAAGACGAAAAAGTGCAATGGATCAATCATTCAGCCATATTCATGTCATTTGTCGCTCAAGAGAGCCTACTCCAAACTCTGTAAATGGAAAAACTAGAATCCTGTCAGGAAAAACAGCCTCTGAATGTTCGGTTAGTCCAGTCAAATCTGCACATTGCAGTGGAACGTGTTCGCTGTCAACGAGTAAACGCCCCAGCTCCAAGCGGTCCTTCCAGCCGGTCTGTAAACAAAACACCCATTTGTGCCAAGGTGGAACGTGGTGAAACTGAACGCTACATAACCAAAACCGCGTCGTGCAAGCTCAGAAGGCGCCAAAAGAATCGCTTCTGGGTAGTTTCCTGCCCTTGTCATACAACCATTTGTAATTTAACCCTGGGACAACTTGCGGGGCTCTGGTAGGGGAGGGCGAAGCTGGTTCGAAGCTCGATCGTCTCGGTCTCCGTTCACGCAGACTTTGGGATCGATTGAGGCCTGAATTTCCGCCATTGATCGCTCCAAACGATGAATGATTGTTGGTGCCAAGTTCGCCATCTAAGACTTGCGAGGACTGGTTCTGGCTCACAGCTTTGTGGAATAGAGGACTTGCGGTCGGAGAAGGGGAAAACGGTGAGCCTGAAGCCGTGCGACGGAGAGATTGCGAGGGTGTGGGTGAGAAGCCCAGGGTGTAGCGGGATGTAGATAGAGGGGATGAAGAATAGTTCGCCGAAATACTGCGGCGGTCAGTCGAGCCAGAACCATAGCCCTGTGTGGGACTGCCGCCGAACGAAGCAGAGAGACGTCGATAGCGCGGAGGGGTGATGTAGCTAGCCGCCGAGCCGGCCGGGCTCTGGCCTTGATTAGCGGACGGATTGAGGCCCAGGAGGGATCGTTGGGAGGGTGTCAATGGGATATCCGTGATCTGGTCCTTCTTGGATATGTACGGCATGATGGGTCGGAGGAGAAGTATGATATTGAGGCAGAAGAGGAGGCGGATGATGAGAAGGGCGGTCCGGGAAATTTGAGTCGGGTCGGCGATACCGCTGGAACTGAGCAGAGGAGGAACACTGCTAGCAAGTTAGCTGTTGCAATTCGAAGCCTCTACTTGAACGTACCTGCGGTAGTATACATCACTGAATATGAATGTTATAAGCAGCGCGGCAGCATTGGTCATAGCACCCTTGACGTTTCTGTCCGTAAGTGCTGTCGCAGCATTCCTCCTCAAAATCTCTGTTGTCATCGGGTGTCTAAACTTTCCTGGGGTGGAGGGAGGAGTGGGAGTCTCGACAGGTTTGGACGTAGATAAACTGAGACTCGACGTTCTTCCAGAGACATTGCTGGGCGCGTTTGCGACGGCTTTGGTGACTTGCGATACTGCATGTTGAGCACTCTGGAGCGCGGGACTGTAGCTAGACCTCAAAGAAGAGGGAGAGGGAACAAGGGCTGTCGCGGTTGTCGACATGATGGGCGAATCACCTGGATTTCAGAATCAGGCCAGTTCTCACCAGGCGCAGTGGGTTTTCTGTATCATACCGATATGAGAAAGACCGTAAACAACTCACCTGCTGAAGTGTCAGCTTAACATTATTGTCGTGTCTTGTCGTGTTTCTTTGTGCGTCAAAGGTCGTTCGTCGTAGGGAGGTGAAGTGCATGTTTGGAATCTCGACGCTGGCTTCCCTCTCGTCCCACGTGACCTCGCGCCGCTTTTGCTCAGGCTGGCTCGCGGCGGGCAGTTCCTCGTCAGGCAGCAAGCGGACGGATTTTAAGCATTCCAAAAGACAAAAGGGAATTGACCCGTCCGACGAGCCAGTCTATTCGTTAAACATATTATGGATTTATTAAGTATATTGAGGGAGTTTTATAGAACATTGTCGGGATGGAGATGGGATTGGTGGAATTGAAACGCAGTCAGGATAACGTAGGCAAGGACTCAGCATCGTTCTCGAGTAAAACGGGAAATTATTTCTCCGCAGAGCATGTCACGTACGAGTGTTTGGGTGAACTCTACCACGCGTTCAAATTTGAAAAGCGCCTGACGAAGCGCTGTAAGAGGAAACGGTGGCAAAATACTCAGATTGTTTATACGAATTTCGCAAGTCTCTCCCGGTAAGACTCTCACAAGGTTAGCCGTCGTCCATCTATAGAAAGTTGAGATGATTTGGAGTCCAGTTGTCAATAGACTGCAGTAAAATCGACGGGCTCTGCAGGGTCGTCATGGTGATTTCATGATCCCACTTGGCAGATTTGTCTGATTTGCCGTTGTTGGCCTCGTTTTGAGACCGCCATGATCCAGGGAGTTTGACGTCGGAATCTCGATAAGGGCGCTTTCCATTTCCATCTTTGGACCTGAGCATGACCTGAGGCTCGCCGCTTCAACCTGAGCCTGTCTCATACGCGACTGATGACGGTGTTGAATTAGCTTGAGCAAGGGGTCAATCGTGCCCATATCCGGTCTAGGGGTCCTGTAACCGGCACCCGCCTCTAATTGCCAGTTTACACCTCAACCGTCTCAGCTAAGCCTACCCAAAAAAAGGACCATTACTTTCGCTTTTGCTCTGCCCTCCTTACGTTTCACGCTCCTTCCGCTTACAGGAGGAAATTGATCCGAGTCCTTCGTGACCAGGACGTGTCGCCTTGACGCTTTCATTACCTGGACATTGATAGTGGCAAGGACGATAGTAAGGAAAGATCAGCTATACGGAGTATAGACTGCTGCCTACTTCGTGTCTATAGTTCTCGGGCGTTTAAGCGGCTAAACATCTGAGATATCTGGCGAGAAGCAACACAGAATGTAAAGGTAACCTCGCGATACTCAACACTGTTCATACTCCAAGTCTTTTCGTTATAGATATGTTCTGCCGGAGCGACGCCAGGACACGTCTATTTCTCGACCCCACGGGACTTTGATCTGTCCTGGAGATGGAATTATTGAAATGTACTAGTACACCTCAGAAACTAAGTATTTCTGAGCCGGATCAAATAAATTTCTTCCTTGGAACTTACATCGCAAGGAATCGAGCCGAAATCAGATCAGAATAAACTCTTCCAACCCTGACCGTGTAAACTCCTCCGAAACACTGTCGTCCGAAGGGTGTATATAGAAAGGATGACCATAATGATCGGCCTGGTGAATGCCGCCAGTAGCTTCCACGACCCTAATCTCAAAGCTCTCCCAGCGTGTCGGTCCTATTTCAGACTCTTCGATTAACCCTGGTAGAGAATTGGCGAAATTCTGGATGTCACAGTAAAAGATGACTTCGGCGGATACGTCGAAGAGGCAGGCATATGGCTTCTCCACGGGCAGCGTTCTCCCTATGCTTTCTGAATATAACTTCTCGGCAATGGTAGGAAGGCGCCAATACCAGCCGGCGCAAACCAGAGAGAATGTCCCTTCCTTGTCTGTGGGTCTTAAGATGTGGACCATCTTGGAGCCGACCAGCTGTACGACCAAGTCGCCGTCTTTGACGTCTCCGGTAACCACTACTCCACACTTTCCAGCCAGGACGTGGTCTGAGTCAGCGATAACACCATCATCAGAGACAACCATGGCCTTGAAATCCTTATGAAACAACATTTGATCCAAGCGCCGGCGCTCCGCAATAAACTTAGTCCGATACCGATATGCGATTCTTTCTTCATAGTACCATCTCCAGCCTTCCGGCGGCACATCCTTGATCTGTGATGAGTTGATTTTCCCCAATCGGGCCCCCTTGAGACGGAGCTGGTTCTCAGTCTCCAGATATTGAGGTGGTGTCCACTCCTCCATTCCATAAGGCTCCACTGGCAACTCCCAGAAGTCAGGGTCTGCCAGCTCTGCCTTGTTGTAATGCCGACCAGGCACGCCGCTGACCCAGAAATGGAGGTTTTGATACGCGCCATACTGAAAGTCACTATTTCTCCAATCGATAGCCCACGAGGGCATGTTTGCGCTCGAGTAGCGGGTGCCAGACGTTTCCAGACACTTTAGTTTATCCTCCGAAGCCATCAGGAATGACATGAAGCGCTGGTAAACCACGCTCGCGGTCACCTCTTCGGCGTAGTCGATAGGAAATCGCTGTAGTAGCTGGTCTGTCCAGCCTTCCGGACCAGCCGCGTCGCTTGTCCTTGCTCGTTCTAGCATTCCTATCAAACCGTATATTCTGTCTCGATCATCCGAGGCATCAAAGTCCTTGTTATCACCGAACACGCAAAATGCCAGAGTAGTTAAAGAGGCGTGACCCTGGAATTCAGCATCGAGTCGACTCGACGAAAGACTTTCCAGCTGTGGCGTCATCTCTCTGCACGCCGTGACGAAGTCGACAAAGTTGCCGAAAAGCATCGAATGGTGACCAACCTGGAGATCTAGTCTGCGAGCAGCATATACTTCTTGACGGACCCAAGTTCTACGAAACCAGGACCTTTGCAACAACAGCTTTACTGTCTCAACCCGATCCGCCTTTATTTCCTGTGGGTCGTATCGCCAGTGGCGTACATTCTCGACAGGTTGGCCAATCACTTTAGCTAAGGTCCGTATAACGGGGCCAGACACGGTGCCGATCCAAGCAATCACTTTTTCCGCCTTGCGGAAGATTAGAAGCATCTGCTTGACCTGCGCAGCCTTCTCGTCCATATTTTGTTGATCGATACAAAGAGCGTCGCACCACACCCACTTGTGCTTATCGACGTGACGGACATGCCTCAGTGCGTCCGCTAGCGGAGGTGGAATGAGAACCTGGACGCCGTTACAATCGATTGGCGCCGTGCATGTGGGATGGCCCCAGGAATAGGATAGGGCCGTGTATTGAACCGCGTCGTAAACCTCGGCGACTCCAAGCCCTGCTTCGTTTATGATAGCTGCAGCGTGCAGTTCGCATCTTAACGGATCGGCCTCGTGTCCTGGCAAAAGCTTGATGAGGCGAGTCTGCCATGAATTCAAAGGCTTGTACACGGAGCTTCTGGCAGCAATGACGGCTGAGGCTCCCGTGGCTGCCGGCGGAGAAGGTGTAGACATCGTCGCGATCAAAGTTGGCGGCCGGAAATCATACAGATTCAGTGACCAGCCGTCGGAGGATATCCACAACAACAAAGGCACATCCAGAAATGATTTCTTTTCCTGCTTCTGCTCAGGTTTAATCGTTGGCAGGTGGGCAGAAAGGCCGGGAGCTCGCGCTTCGCCACGTGGCGGGCGTGCACCCAGCTGGAAGCGAACACAACCACCAGCGCATCGAAAGTCGCTAATCAACCAATCGTTTTACCCGCATAATGAAGATAAAAGATTCTTTTCTCCAGCTCCAGTGATGCCTAGCCTTAGTGATTAACCTGGATCGGTGTTCTTCTTGCGATCATCCGCTTTTACCGCTGCATACTATGGGCTAGAGTCAGGATGCCATCGAGCCTTTTACATTGAAGGGGTCTATCCCATAATCCAGAGATCCAAATTGTCGTCTCAATCATCCCAAGTCTTGGAGAAGACATTGTCAAGGTAGACTTGTGACCCGTTTTCGTTCACAACTCCTCGGTTGAGGGGTCCTGACAGGTCTTCCACAAGCGCGAAGTCTCGCATGCCAACATCAGGGAGCGCTTGCTCGCCGCTCTCCGGGTGAGTTTGAGCGGAACTAAACTGTCCGTCGGTGGTCGCGGGTACAATCTCAATCCCTGGTGGATAGCTATCAAGCTGCGTGGCGGTCTCCAAGACGCATCTCTGCTCTGATACCAGTGACACATTCTCTTGGCCTTCCTTGTCTCCAGGCTCTTCTTGCTGTGCCTTGGGGACCATCGGTCGCAGCTTCCTCTCGAAATCAGCCAGCCTGGTCAGTGTCGTGGTCGACGCTCCCCAGAATTTCTAGTGTTTGACCAAGCTCAGCTTCATCAGGTCGAAACTCGACTGGGCGAGCTGGCGTTCCTCCGTGGACGGCGTATGTGCCCTATGGAGCAACCGGATTGCCGCGACGATCCAGTAAGTGTTGACAAGCAGCGGATGCCCGTAGCAGACGCAATCGATGAGGCTGTGTCGGACGCCCTGGACCACCTGGTCTGCCGTCTCTAGGTAGTTCTACAACGCGCGGAGTTTTCGAGTATGTGCAGGTGAATTCTTGGGAGGGTTGTCGCCGTCGTGGCACAAGAAAAAGAGTGGATTGAGTGTGCAGCCCTGGCGGTATCACGCGGGTGAGGGTCTCGGTTGAAGCACTCGTGATGGTATATAGATGTACACTTTCGCGAGCTGTGTCAAGAAATGGATGACCTGCGCCTCGCTTAATCGCCTTTTACGGACTGGGCGCGTATCTTTTGGAGCCCAGGTCCGTGTGTAAGACAAGTCATTAGGCAGTGCCAGTGTGAAACAAGAAACGCAGTTTGCTACATAGTGTATTGAGATTCTACGTAAGAAACCTGTCTCCTGCAATATCAGCCCCCCACGCATTCTGAGTGGTGAGAAGTGTGCATACCTTGGACCATGGCCATAAGGCGTGCCCGCAACAGCTCACGAAGACTTTACCTGCTGAATCACTGACCTTCCTTCCTCAACTGAAGCCTTGGCTGCCACGGCAAGGAGGGTCGAATCACCATGGTAGAGAATGTACTCAAAGCCCAGGCTCAAATTACGCTCCATTTGTTCCTTGGACCCGGTGTAAATACCCAAAGGTTTGCCGACCTTCTTTCCTGCTGCAACAATCCGTTTGAGAGCATCAAGGAAGCGATCCTCTTTCCCGTCACCACCAGGCAGACCCAGCGAACATCGCAGATCGAAAGGCCCGACAAAGGCGCCACTGACACCTTCCGTCGCTAGGATAGCATCGGCATTCTCAACACCGCTGGCAGACTCGATCATCGGAAAGACGGCTAATCCTGGGGCAGTGTCCCCGAAATACTGGCCGATTGATCGATCGGATGCCGGGTCGGCAAAGGGCGCATAGGCTGGCCCAAAGCTTCGCTGGCCAAGAGGCGGATATCGAGCCTTTTGCACAATTTGGCGAGCTTCTTCAACAGTATTGACCATGGGGATGACAATGCCGGAAGCGCCGCTATCGAGGCCCCATTTGATCCATTCCACCCCATGAGACGGTACCCGAACGAGAGGCAAACAGGTGCCCTTGGACGCCGAACTTATCGTATGGACAATATGCGTAGCTTCTAGAGCTGAGACAGGAACATGCTCCATGTCAATGATCACACAGTCATATCCGGAGGCGCCCACGATAGAAGCGGATAACGTCGAGGTAAGCGTAACGAAGGTGCCCAAGAAGGGCCCTCGGTTTCTCAGTGTCTCGACGAAAGGAGCCATGTCTGGTTCAGATGTTTGCCACAACTGGTGGTGAATGTGGGTGTGGTTGGAGAGTTTTGGCGCCTCTTGCCCACGACAGAAAATCAATAGATGTACTTGTCCTGAGGACGAAGATGGACTGCACAGGACGGCAGCAGGTCTTCAATATCAAGTGGTTTACAAGTACTCGTATTCCTTAGCCTCGCACCTCGGCTCTGTGATGACGAACACAGCGCGGGGAATGGAGAATGGAGACCGAGCCTTGTTTAAGAATCACAGCCTTGTCGACGCAATACGTGCCTCTGACCAATACTGTGCTGTGTAGATGTCTGGATGCATGTGTGACAAGAGGCCATGGGTAGAGCTGATTGGATTGTGGAGTAACTATATTCAAGACCACAACTCTTAGCTAGACCCCGGCCGAGAATCTCACGCCGAGGTTTATCCTCGCTTCATTCTTCAACGATCGTTAACTACTTTGGAGTCTGGCCCGTGATGTTCCACTGCACCCTGCTGATACCTTTGTTACCCATGAGCCACAGAGTGTCGAGATTCGGCCCCGTGAATTGGACATTCGCCACAGAGTGGTTCGTCTGCACCCTGACGAGGAGCTGGCCCATGTCGTCAATCACGTCGACACCGTGGCCCGTGGCGGTGATGACGAGCCCTTCGCGACTGACCTTGAGGCCGTCCGGAATGTAGTTCTGCGCCTGGTAAAAGGACCGCTTGTTGCTGATTTTCGTGCCGTTGTTGGCCACGTCGAAGGCGTAAATCGATCGTTTGCCCGTCGTGTTGTAGTGCTTGGTCCCCGGCCCGACCGCGGGGTCGATGCTACCGGTCAACGACCCTGTCTCGGTGATGTACAGAGTGTTCCCGTCTGGCGAGAAGGCGATACCGTTGGGCTGTTCGATAGTATCGTCGATGAGGAATAGAGCGCCCGTGGTTGGGTTGAAGCGGTAGGACGCTGTGGGGATCTGAGGAGCCGTGTCCACGCGGCCGTTGAACCATGGGTAGTCGGGATCCGTGAAGAAGAGGTCGCCTGACGTGGGGTGGACGGTGACGTCGTCCAGGTTGTTGAAATAAAACCCAAAGTAGTTGTTGAGGATAACACTAGACTTGTTGGTGGTAGGGTCCACAGTGTGGAGCGCGATACGCTGCTCCGTGCCATTGAGATTGTCGAAGCCACCGCTGGATGCCCAGATGATCTGTCCGTTGTGATAGACACCGCCGTTTGGCGCGAAGATCGGAGGATCCGTCACATATTCCTGCAGCGTCAATGGTTCCTGGTTGAGGTCGACCATGAGTTGCGGCAAATATTGGGACATGTTGCTCAGCGGCGCCAATTGTGGCGGCA
Source organism: Fonsecaea monophora (assembly GCF_001642475.1). Classification (NCBI taxonomy): domain Eukaryota; kingdom Fungi; phylum Ascomycota; class Eurotiomycetes; order Chaetothyriales; family Herpotrichiellaceae; genus Fonsecaea; species Fonsecaea monophora. The sequence continues at coordinate 68,568 of NW_019173951.1, read as the reverse complement.
GTTGAGACATGAACAGCTTGTTCAGTCCGGGCACGTAGACGGGTGCCTCATGCACTGAATTGCCGAGTGGAAACATGAACTCCAACGTCGGTTCCGACCCAAGGTATTGCAACCCGCGTTCTCGATCAAATACCACGAAGGAGGCATTCTGAAGGAGCGAGAAAGTAGGGGCGTTTGGTACACTGGTGTTGCGGAAGTCATACTCTGCGTCCAGTGAAGTTATGGAGCGGTTGAAATGATATGGAAGTACAGCCGCCTTGTCAGTATCAGCAAGGTATCTGTCTGAGAGTGAGTAAAGTATGACTGCTCACATATTTATTCACGCAGACCACAGAGCCACCAAAGCCGCAGTCCTCCACGATGGGCTCTGTTATACCTGGTGGTTGTTTTTGTGCCACTGCCTTGGCTATAAGAAACGAGGTAACGACACCAAGGACCTTCATGTTGGGCTATGAGCGTCAAGCGTCGCAGATGGCAGGGATGACTGTGTCGAAAGGAATAGCCACCAACAACAACGTTCTCGGCATTTTTCCAATCAAGATGGCTGAATATATCCTTCAACGGGCCTTTCCTGTCTCCAAGTTTTTGCTCTATATCGGGTTGCTGCCGCTCGTGGTATGATGCTCTCCATCCCCACCAACTGTCGGAGAAGCCCACGTCTCCATGATAGACGTCGGCATCATCTGGAGCTTACCTGAGAGACTTTCCGCAATGAGTCTTCTGGGAGGTACCTGGTATGCTTCCTGCCGTTGCCCTTAGCTTACCACGACCCCAACGAAAAGTCAGCAACCGATGAGTGCTTGGGGAAGTTGGGGAATTGCTCGACAGATCTCGGTGGTATGCACAAGGAACAGGTATAGTTTAAGTAACCGTTCATGTCGATCCTCTTGGCGCGATCATAGAGCCTTTAGTTCGGCACCTTTCCTTGGAGTAGTAGTCGGTGAGCAAGGTGGCTTGGGTGGCAAATCACGAGGCAGGCAGAAAATGGCGCCCTCAGTGGAAATCCCCGTTTTTCTATCGGGACGGTCGAGGGTATCAATCTGGGGTAGAGAAATTCCACGGATTTCTCAATCGATAAGTGCGTGTAAAGTCGCTTTACTCCACCGTTGACGCCCAGCCTCAATTCTACGGCGGCGTATAAAGTCTGCGACAAGCGAGTTCTCCTGGCGTGTGTGTGGCTTGGCACGCCTCATGAGCATCTGCAGTCTCGACTCGTCCAGAATCTCATCTACAAGTTTGCTTCTCCTGTGACTTGCATTCCCTCCAATGATAATGGATGTCCCCATTGACAACTCCCTCAGCTGCAATGATCCGCTCTCCCCGGCTGCCATCATCGACTCACCGACTTAGACTTCGAGCCTGCCAAGCACGGAGTAAGGGGGTGAAGATAACCTCAAACACTTGCTGCCAGTCAAGCCTTCTTGGCCGCTCCTTACAGACCCCGTGGCAAAATTTCCAACCGTGCTATAAGCCTGTCAGTGGCTGTCAACAGTCACCAAGACGCCGGGTATCCCTCGACTCCGCGTCAGTGGAGAGTCTTGGTCCCTATCCGTTCAAAGGTCCTTCTTTGTGACTATGGTGACCTTGATTCCGTCCTACCCAATGAGGCCACCAATGTTTCCCTCGTTTCAATCCTTGCATGCCCGAAAGCGCTGACCCCTTGACACGAGCCAGTGACATCCCCGGCGACAAATTCCTGTGCGGTTGTCTACAATGCACCTTGGCCGCAGCCTTGTGTTAGAGATCTCTCGCGTGGAGGGCTTGGTATCCGTTTTATCCACAATATCACTGCTTGAAATATCCCAGAAACGTCTGCCACAACCAACAATCTGGCAAGCAGAAACCCACTTGTTGATTCCATCACGTAACGATTGGCAGGGTCCCTCAACCTTTTGCGCTCAGCTTCAGCCTCTCGTGATTGTGCCCAGTATGATTTCACTTTCAGGAGTAATCGATATGTTATATAGGTATGTCCCCTTGACTCGAAATCACCTTGTCCGTTCCTCCCAGTAAACAATACAAGACTTCACTTCATTTTCTTCTTCTTTCCGTTTGTTACAGCCACACAGTCGATCATCAGGGTGCTGGTCGCCTCTATATTTGACCATATTCGAGTCTGTGCATCGTATTCCTCTTTTAATCTGCCGCTGCATTATCTTTTTTTCTTATTCATTTGTGTCATTTACACTTCGAGGAAAACGCAGTATAATAATTAAAGGTCGTCCAACATGTCGGAGGGATCTTGTCCCGTCAGTGGGCATAGGGGTGGACCCGGATCGCAATGCCCGGCTGGTGTCCAGCGAGTTGGTCCGCGAGGTTGCGCTTTCGCGGCTTATCAGATGTCTACACAGTTACACTATACACCTCAAGGAGTGGGTGTCCCAAAAAGAACCTCAGTTCATGCCCCTGCTAACATCTGCAGATTCCAGCAGACGGCCAGTCAATAGAGGACCTCGTCTCTCAGGAGAGACAGACAATCACAGAACTACTCATCCCCGAGGCACCGTCGACAACCATCACAAGTGGTCTCGCCAACGCAGACCATCTGAACCCCCCAGACCTTGATGTTCTTGCATCGGCCCTTGGTGCTCCGGCCCGGCAAGTCCTGAGGCGTGCCCAGGAATTGGGGCCCCGAACTGGGTGGAGGGATGGGTATCTGACCAGCACGCACGGCTTCTGCCCTCCAGATCCTTCAGCAGCACCTGCCGCTCTCTCGATGTCACCTGGAAGAATATGGTCGGATCTCTGCGAAAGAATGCCCGCAGTCGTCGCCCGGGGTAAAATGCGCGAGTCGATTCTGGCTTTGCCTCTTGTATACGGTACAGAAGACGTCATACCCGACCAAGCCCTCTGGGCCGCAGTTGTTTGTCTTGGTATCCTTGCAAGCGTTTACAGATATGAAGAACGAAACGATGGACACGAAGGAATCAGCATAACCGCACCACCCGGGACCTTTCGAAACCTGTCGGGCGAAGCAGACGATGAAGAGGAAGAGACCAAAGGAATACCCAGGAATATCGCCATCCCTCTTCGCCAGATATGTACGAGGATGGGCAGAGTTTTACCACATTTGACCCAGTACGACGTCTCCGTATACAACTACAAGCTTCGAGATCCCACCAGCATCAACCCGTATGTTGCGAGATGCGAAAACATGGATCTACGGTGGCCTGTGTTCAATGATCGCGGTGAAGCTATGTTCCTCTTGTGCATGGCTGAGACCCATGGATGCTTCACCCAAGGCATTGAGGTCATCACAAGATGTCAAGAACGAGTCATGCTCAAAGATAAAGAAGGACTGCTTCGAGAGCTGATCAAGCTGAAGGCTATTGTGGACCGGTTCGTCAATGTCTTCCAGAAGATCAGCGTGAATCCAAACTCCGGCGAAAATTTCGCGAACCCCGTCGAGGTAATCCTCCTACTTTCTTTGACTTAAAGCCCAGGGCTGACTATGTTCAAGTGGGGTCAGAGATATGCAAAGTTCAGCGCTCCCCTCTCCAAACGTGTTCCTGCATTGTCCGGACTCGCATTGCCAGTATTCCTGTTGATGGACGCCTTTATCGGAAGAAGGAAGTACGATAGCTTCCTTGGGAGAGAAGCCTTACATCTCAGGGCTTGGCTACCCATGAATATTCGAGCATTCATTGCTGCTGTTGAGTATCATTACCAGGTTCCTGCCTTCGTGAAAGAATCTGGCGACCCACGCCTGATGGGTGTGATGGAAGGCATCCTTGAGGCGTATCTGTCGGAGCGTGGCTGGTTCGGAACACACCGCTGTTTGTCAAACCTCCCTTTCAAATGATGTAGACGGTGGCTAATTCCTTTTCGGTGCAGATAAAGTTTATGGCTTCTTGGAAGTTGTTGCCAAAACTGGTCGGAGTGAGACGAACGGGAACGCCGGTTCATCCGACAATGTTGGAAGACCTTGGGAAGAGGTGCACAAGACTCTTTCTGAATCCATGCGAGAACGCTTAGAACCTTTCCGAGGTAAAGTCACACTACAACCCCACGAACTGCGAGGGTCTTTCGAAGAATGCAGATTCAAGGCAAGAATTCTGTCGCGTTCCTTTGTGGACTCTGATCCCCAGCGATCAACGGCCATGGTAACTTTCGGACTGGAAGGCACTGGCATTACCTTCCAGCCCGGAGACCGACTTGCGATTATGCCAGTCAACAGCTGGACGGAGATAGCAAAGATCACCGCTGCGCTGGGGCTCGACGAGCTCCTTCACAAGTCAGTCCCGCTTTCAGCAAATGCGGACTGGAATCGCTTTGCTCGACATCTGAAATCGGTCAATCGAATTGACGGCGAACCCTCTCTGACGGTCCAAGATATTCTACGACGAGGACACTTGGCGCCCTTGACTAAAGACGTGGTTATGGCCTTCCATATGGCACTTCGAGCCTCATCATCGAGTGTGCTGAAAGTTCTGGGATCGGAAATGTGGCCAGTCGAAGGCTCCATAGGAGACTTGCTTCAACTTGCAGTCGCAGAAGTTTCCTCGACGATATGGGACCGAGCATTCGATCTGTCCGATCTTTCATGGCTTCCGAAATTAATACCGATCGAGGTGCCCCGGACCTATAGCATCTCCAACTACTCAAACGAGCTGCTGCCGAGCACTGTTGATCTGACTGTCGCTCGCACGGAGTCCCAGCTGGCACCAATTCTACAGGCCACCGCCCCTTATAATCGGCGCCATGGGGTGAGCAGCGGATGCCTCAACCCAGATCCTACCATCTCCGGAGAGATGCTTGATGATGAAGAGTACCTCATTGGGATCTCCAGGCCCATCAATTTTCAACTTCCGGTTACTATGACTGGGCCTATCGCCATGTTTGCAGGTGGCTCAGGAATCGCTCCTTTCAGAGGCTTCTGGCAAGCGAGAGCTCAAACCAGTGTCGGAAGGAACATACTCTTCCTCGGGGTACAGTCACGGGAGCGATTGTCCTACGAGCATGAGCTTCGACAATATGTACAAAACGGCCAGATTGAAGTCCACACTGCATTTTCGAGGGACACAAAAGGTCTTGTTTATGATCCAGTGTCGCGCGACCTCGTTGAGAAACAGATGAGTCCTCGGTACCTTGACGCAACGATAATTGAACAAGGGCGAACGGTCTGCGATCTTGTCATCTCAAAGAGTCAAGGAGGGCTCGGAGGCCATCTCTACGTCTGTGGCTCCGTATCGATGTATGAGACGATCATATCGGGGATTCGACATGCCATCTATCAGAATTGGGCGTCAACAAAAGAGTCGGCGGACAGCTTGCTTGCCAAAGCATTTGCGGAAAGACGCTTCATGTTGGACATTTTCATGACACCACGTCCTATCAGTTATGCCACTCCACGTATCCCTCTATCCAAGCTGGCTCTGAATACTGGCCACCGAAAAGGGTCTAGGATGTTCATCGGTGTTCATGGTGGCGTTTACGACATCACTGATTTCCTTCCCATCCATCCTGGTGGTACCTTGATTGCCCAAGCAAGTGCCGGCCTGGATGCCTCAAAGACATTTGACGATGTGGCTCATACTACAAACCCAGAGGTTATGAGTCTACTGTCAAAATATTTCATCGGTCACCTTGCCACAAAGCCTGATTTCCGATCTATCGAGATCAGTGGCATTTATGATCTCTGGTATCAATACCTCCGCAGTTGTGTCGAAGCCCTTACCACGTTACACTTCGAGGTGGATTACATCCAGCAAGATGCCCGGACCTGGTTTCAGGGCGACCTCTTCAACATGGGAGGTGTGAGGAAATTCTACCAATTTCAGTCGAGGCTGATGCAGAATGGATTTTCAACCTTGTTTGGCGCGAAGCTTCAAGAGCTGCATCTCAAGCTCACCTTCGCGCTGGTCAACTCTGGCACGCCCGAAACTCGAGTGCCGGATGTCATTGGTGTCATCACCAGAGCACAGGCATCTGCTGCCGCCGCCAATGCTGCGAAGGAAATCGCACAGATCGGCTCCTTTGTCTGCAATAACCAACAGGCCCAGTTCCAAGAAAACGGGATTCTGCAATACGCCCGTGCAGTGACTGAGTTGGATGTCCGATTTCTAGAAGAAATTCGCGAAGATGCTTGTATGGGGATGGATGCCTTTGATGTCGTCGCGTGCATCGAGTCCGGTACAGAGAAGCACAGATTAGTCAGTCTGAGTACCTACCTGCTTTCGGTCCTGGAACGTATTGCTGAACGCCTCGGCACTTTCTACTCGAGGCTGTCGAGGGAGTCCATCTATCACCCGGAATTGGAGAAGAACCCCGCGAGGACGCGATGGAATGTGCTAAAACGGAAGATACACGATGGATCGTTCTTCATCCTGGCTCAAGCTACAGCATTTAGCGAGGCGACCCGTGCGACAAAACCGTTTCGCTCGACAAGATACGCGGATCAGGATATAATATTTGCTCAGGTTGTCTCGCAGGCCAGGCAAGCGATTGACGCCGGTCAGGCTCGTCTCGGAGGAGGCTCAGGTCGCGACCCCAAACCAGAGAGCACGCGCCCAGCTCGCCTAGCCGACTCGCATACTGCCAGAGCCGCGCATGGTGTCGATACCCCATCGTCCTACGAGGTGCATGAGTCGCGCAATGCACTTCAATCGATCTCGACCTTTATGGACTCGAACATGCAATCAATCAAGCGACTAAGCCAGTTGCCTTCCGACCTAAGTTTTGCAAACATTGTGGCTGCATATGGTGATAATGGGAAAAGGTTACCACCTGTACCGTCACTCAAGGACGAGCGTGAAGGGTCTCCAGGCCCAACAGAACACCAACGAGGAGACTCTCAGTCGAATTACGTCGGCAGCTGGCCCCTTCCGCTCACACTAGCTGCGAGGTCTGGATCAAGGCGTCTGAACAATTCCGGAGCAGACGATAAACCACGACTAGCCAGGAGGCCAACAAACGCGTCCATCTCCAGTGCCAGTGGACTTCCGCACAATCCGGCACCCAGTGTCCAAAGCCATGCATCGTTTATAGGCAGGCTAGTCCCCCGCGCGCCTGACGCTGCGCAAAATTCCGCAAGGTACGGACCGTTGCTGCCGAATTTAAAAAGTCGAAGTCCATCTCAATCTCGAAGCAGAAGCGGTTCTGAGAATAGCGCGAGCCCTGTTCGGTCCATGAATCCCTCTGACAAGACTATGGAAACACCTGTTGCAATCCTACATTCACAGCTCATGAGACGCCAGATGTCTAACACTTCAGATCAAATCAGGAGTTTGACGGGCCAAGAGTCCACATCTAGCGGTTTCCCGGCTCAACATCCGTTGTGGCAAAGCCCCGAAACAGCTGCCTTGCCAGCCATCTCCCAAGGTGCTCCGCATGTCACTAACGAGACGCTCCTGAAGCAGATGCAACAACAGAACGAGATCATAATGAAAGCTCAAGCTTACGGCACGCCCACTTCCGGCAACATGGATCCGACATCAAATGGACTGCGGGCTCTGAAATTGGCGACAGCACCAGCAATGAGGACAAGGCAAACACGGAGTGACCGATCTGGAACTTCTGATCTTTCTCCAGTAAATGTGATGGGCAACCTTCGAGCACCACTCCCGCCGCTCAATGTACGATAGAAGATCGATAGTAAAAGCGTACTGGGGTATGAAAAGTCTGGGTCAAAGGAAAACGGAGTTTATTTGACTATTCATATTTCTAGGATAAAGGCGTCCTGGCCATGAATATGAAAGGGTCCGCAATAGATGAATCTTGAAATCAGAATCTACCGACCTCTATCAATGTAAGTCTGGTGAGGTCTGTATGGGCGTTTCCTTCAGCCTTGCAGTTTTCTCAGCCTTGCGTGCCTCGTCAATTAACCAAGAGTCTTGGCATTGGTTTCGGAGTGCGAACGTAGCCTCGCCGTTTCCACTCCGCTCATGCAGAACGAAAGGACTGTCCCTATCCTCCAAGTGAGCAGCGAACAAGGTCTCCGGATGGAGTCATGCCTCCTCTCCCGGTAGCGCCTGTCACTGCATGGAACCCTCGAATAGTATGCTACTTTCAAACATACCATCACAGCGACCAATACATCTCACTTTTACCACTTCTCACCAACCCCTCGGGCGTTACGCATGTGATTCTCGCCGCTATCCACGTCAATTGGGACCCGCACAATCTGACACTCAATGACGACCCACCGGATCACGAAAAATACACCCAACTATGGGACGAAGTTCTTGTTCTCCAGGACTCGGGCATCAAGGTCTTGGGCATGTTGGGCGGTGCCGCGCGGGGATCCTTCGCAAGACTGGATTACTCCGAGTCGAGGACCGACGTGCCCCTAGCACGGTTTGAAAGCTACTATCTTCCGCTGCGTGAAATGATAAGACGTTATAACCTCGACGGCATAGATCTGGACGTCGAGGAGGAAATGTCTCTGCCAGGCATCGTGCACCTGATCGATCGTCTCAAAGCGGATTTTGGGCCCGCGTTCATCATCACACTCGCCCCTGTGGCTACAGCTCTCATGGCTGGCCGGCCGCATTTATCTGGGTTTGATTACCGGATGCTCGAGGCCATGCGCGGTCCGAGCATCGCGTGGTACAACGCGCAATTTTACAACGGGTGGGGAGGGCTGCACAACACGGCGGCCTACGATGAGATTATTCGCAATGGCTGGCCGGCGGAGAAGGTGGTGGCGGGCATGTTGACGAACCCCAAGCACGGTGGGAGCGGTTATGTGCCGCTGGAATTGTCGGCGGCGGTGTTGAGCTTGCTGGTGGAGAGGTATCCCGGGTTCGGAGGGGTCATGGGATGGGAATACTGGGATGCGCTGCCTCAAGAAGGCGAGAATTGTTGGATGTGGGCTTACTGCATGGCCTTGTGTATGGGAATGAAGAAGGTGCGGGATGCGGCCCTGGTGGTACAGCTGGGGAGAGGGTTGGCGGGCATTTCAGTGAATCGTTGACCATGGGGCTCAACCAGGAGAATGACATGGATATGTGTCTATACAACACGAGCTCAAGGGGCAATGGGTCTGCCAAAGCATCTGGAGCCCAAAGCTGTTCCAGGAGAGAATAGAGACAATAAGGCTGACCAACCCCCTGCTCCTAATGGCCAAGTTACGTTTTTGTCAGACAGATGGCTTCAACGCAACGGCGAAGCGGCTAGTCACGGTATCCACCGTCTGACTGCCCTACATTTCAACTTGGTCGGCTTCTTTGCTTGCGTCATTGGGGAAACGGAATTGGTGGTGTGTCTGCGCTTTGCCTGTGTGCCAACAGCCAACTTTTTTTGACAACGATGTGATTCATGTCCAACTACTCGCTGCCTAGGCAGTGAGTGACAGCTTCAGAGAGAATCAAACATGCCTTCGCCTGCAGAGATCATAGCTGGCACAAGCTCGTCCGTAGCAAGGCTCGCCGCCTACGCCTTCTTGAGATGGGTATGTATGCCTAGAGCATCAGCTACGCAACACTGACACCTCGACTGACCTTGTCCTTAGATCCCCGGTCATCATTTCCCTCCTATCATCCTTTCTTCAGTGGCAATATATCTGGCCTTCGTCTTCAGCCACCCCGAAGCCTTCGGTTCGAGTAGAGCTGTCGTGTCTGAAGTGCCCTCCGATGCCCCTCCACAGGTCAACGGCAATGATCAAACAAAGGCCCAGGACCAAATCAGTGAAGCACACGAAGAACCCGTCCTGTACGAGGAGGAGAAGTCACTGTTCAAGACCTTGGTCTTTGGAATACCCAATTGGCGAGAGAAAAGACGGAGTTACGCCACCATTGGGTTGAACGTCTTGTTGGCGTTGTCTACGGTTGATTTGGTCTTTCGAGGGCCTCTTCTCCATCCGGCAAAGGATTTGAGCTTCACTCGTGTTGGCTACGTCGACTCGACCTCTGCGAAAATCTTGATTCGAGAGCCTGATCCGGCCCAACTTCCAATCTACGTCTACCTGTCTCCGGCGGATAAGACCAGGTGGACTACGACGGACACGATCTACTACCTGGGACCCGATACCGATTATACCCAAGCACTCAGTTTTGATGGTCTTCAGCCATCGAAGAAATATATCTACTCCCTTTCCAATGACAAATCCGGGACCTTTGTTACAGCTGCATCGCCATACTCGGAAGCCGCCAACAGCTTGACGTTTCTCACTTCCTCTTGTATAAAAGCCAATTTTCCGTACAGACCAACGGCTCATTCTCTGGCAATCCATGGCTTGGAATACTTGTCCAAACTCGTCCGTTCACTCCCATCGCCAGCCTCATTCATGCTATTCCTTGGAGACTTTATCTATGTCGACGTGCCCCTCCGTCTATCGTCCTCCCTTGCACATTATCGGTCGGAATATCGACGCGTCTACGCTTCGCCGTCGTGGTCACTACCGGGACTTGATACCCTACCTTGGATCCACACCCTTGACGACCACGAAATCGCCAATGACTGGTCCGGTGGAAATGATACAGATCCTTTTCCGGCCGCTTCAGATCCCTTCATCCATTATCACGTCTCGGTGAATCCACCAATCCCACCAGGCTCTCTGAGTGGGCCAGAAGCGAATATTACTTACTTTGAATTCACCAATGGTCCTGCGTCATTCTTCATGCTCGATACACGGCGATATCGGACTGACCCTGAATCGCATTCAACTAGCTCTTCGTCCCGGAGCTCAGAAAAACCCATGTACGGCTCGTCTTCGGAATCGTCGAATCCACCCTCCACCCGCGAAACACACTCAATGCTAGGTACTCAACAACTTGACTCCCTCCTTGCATACCTCTCCGCGCCTGAACCCCCGCATGTGCATTGGAAAATCATCGCCACCAGCGTCCCGTTCACGAAGAACTGGCGATTTGGCACGTCTGACACTTGGGGTGGATTTCTCAGAGAACGAGCGTTGATTTTGCAGGCCATGCATGATGCAGAACGCGAACTTGGTGTTAGAGTCGTTATTCTTTCTGGGGATCGTCACGAATTCGCTGCTATACGATACCCGCCGCCGGTCCTCTCCCAGGACCAAGGCCAAGGCCAGGTGGGAGATACTGTCGACACATCCGACTTGGATGCAGCTGAACCGGTCTCCAAGCCTGTCGTCTACGACACGACCCCGGCCTCTGGCCCTCACGAATTCTCAGTAGGGCCGTTGTCAATGTTCTATCTTCCATTCCGGACGTTCCGCCAGATTGACAACCAAGACGTGGCCATTAAGTACATTCCAGACGGAAACAGCAAGATTGGCGTCATTGACATTCGTAGCGTGGCGGGTGATGCAGGGAGCGGATGGCAAAGGAGCATGTTTAAGTATACCTTGTACGTGGACGGAGAGGTGAAGTGGGAGTACACACTTACAAGTCCGAGTACAAGCTCAGCACTGGCTAATGGAGGACGTGGGCGGGAAAGGAGGAAGGCTCGAAACGGTGTGGCAGGCTGGGCCGAGAGATTGGGCCTGCGCAGTGGAGCGGGGCGAGGGCAGTCATTGTGGCATTGACGGCTGGCAGCAATACAATAAACTGTGCGGCATTGCCATCGCCACCAGCAGGAAGAAACAAGAGGGAGAGAGACCTTCGGGATACGAATTGACTTGAACAAACAAGTCCTTGGGCGACAACTTCCCCCTTGGCCTTTTTTTTTTTTGACGGAATCCTCCTATTTCATTGTCTACGACTGGGTTAATTACTATTTACGACGACGTCCTACGAAATTTGACTCCGCGGGGATTTTATAGCGCGCACATATATAATATAGCCCAGGCAGGCAGGGATGGAGGGAGGGAGGGAAGGCGTCTGGCCACCCCGAAAAGTGAATTGAAATTTATGTATGTATCGAGGCTTTCATGCTCGATATTCTCGTATAATCAAGTACCTGCTTAGTTACGTACTTACCTACGTACCTAGATACTGTAGGAATATGATATATACTTCAGGTACACGCATCCCTGTCCTCGCACGCAAGTAGGAAGTGTGAGCCCCAGGAGCGTGCATTGAATTAGCAACCAAAAAAAAAAAAGTAAAGCCAAACCAGTAATAGAAGATCAGAAAGAAGAAGAAGAAGAGAAAAAAAGATATTCGGTGGATATGTGTGATAATATGTATATGAAAATAACCTGACCCACGAATGAGTCTATGTGCATAGAGACAGTAACAAACAGGGGTTTCAAGCTGTCCGCCGGTCCTCGTAGTCTCATCTCATTCTTTTCCCTTCTCCTACCCCTCCTCCCATCCTCCTCCTCCTCCGCGGCCACTGACACACGCACCAAGGAGGGAGGGAGGGGTGGCCTCCACGGACGCCGGGAAATCGACACCGACACCGACACCGACATCGACGAGAATATATACAGTCAACTTTTTCTAATAAAAGAAAAAAGAAAGAGACCTTTGGACGCGCAAAGGGGGGAGTTTCCTTGATCGTTTCCTACTATTCACCCGTCCATCCACAAGAAACGCCGTCATCAACATAAATCCCCCGTTTTCCATATCAAACCGTGACTTCGTCTAGGATATATAAAAGAGATTGAGCCGGCCCAATTATTGACTAACCCCACCACGCGACGCCGAAAGTTGGACTTGGGTTTGCCTATCCACAGGTGACAATATTCTCGATTTGTCTCATGGGCTCTTGCCGAATCTCCGATCGAAATCTCTTAGAACGGCCATGACGTTCGCGGCGTCAATCTCCAACGCCGGTCTGCCAGCCATGGCTTGGTTGGCTGGTTCAGTGGCATGTAGCTTGGGCATCCACTCGCCAATGTCGCCGGCAGCACGTTCGTACGCAGGATGTCTTGACAGAGTGGTGTAGGCGTCTGCACAGGTCAGTGTCACTCCCGCCTTTGGCACATCTGCAGAGGCTTGCTTGGCCAAGCCTTGATACGACAGGATGGCTGCGGCCTGGGACCGGGTGGTGCGGTTCCTCCTGGGAAGAGGCACCACGTTGCTTTCGGCGTTCGACCGACAACAGGACCCCCCAGCAGTTTGGCCGCCGCAGCACCCCGAGGCTGGTGAGTTCGCAGCCTGCGACTGAGCACGAGACGCTGCGAGGGATTTGCAGAAAAGAGTGCTGTTCGGGTCGGCGCGGCATTGAGCACACGTTCCTGGTCCCGAACTTCCACACCCTAAAGGTGCAGCAGCTACTGGTGGGACAGACATGGACACATCGCCTTCAGATGGAGGTGGTGTAAATTGGTCGAGTTGTCTTGGTGGCAGGTGCGTCGAGATGGACGCGGCGGCAGATCTGCTGTTGGCCACAGTCTGCGCTTGTTCCTGTTCGGCTGCAACCTCGGCGCAGATACAAGGTGTTCCATCTGAGCAGAAGCCGCACGGATCCGCCACCACTGAAGTAGGAGAGTGATTGTCTAGCCGAAGCCGTTCTGGAAGAGCGTTCGAGGTGTACATTGTCGTAAAGTCGATTTCTAGACTTTCCTTGCTCTCAATTTTGATCCTTTTCTCCCCGCCGTCTCGCTGCGATGGGGAGAGCGGGCGTTTCTCGTGATGGTGGGCGTCGCGGAGATCGGCTGATTCTCCCCCCATTGCTGTAAAAGCGTCGTCTATGCATTGGCAGCGAGTCTCTAGTGTACAGTTTCCGCATCCGATCGACGTATCATCTGCTGCATTGTCGGTAGAATCTGGGTTCTTATCCTGCGCAGATGATCCGGAAGTCGTTGATCTCGCGGCAGCAAGCTCATTTTCTAGTCGCCTACATCGATCGACCCAGTGTGCCAGGTCAGTTCGATAGTGCTCAATTTCCTTCTCAAGTTTGTCGACCGTCGTTCGCAGGACGTCTTGTTCGTGTTCATGCTCTTCCTCGATTTGTTTCAGTTGTTCTTCGAGCTCGCCGACCCGGGCGGCGCGCCTCTCCCGGAACGCTCGCTGGGCTGCTCGATTCTGCGCCTTGCGTTTAGTAGGCGGTGTATCTGTCGCCGGCTTCCGACCTGGCTTGGGCCGTGGAGGGACGATCCATTCTCTGCTGGTGAGAGACATCGGCGCTGAGCCAGACGACGATGGTGGGGAAGCGGCTGGCGGGGTCTGAGCTGGTTTCATACATAGAGATGGTGGTCGTGCTATGGCAACTTTGACGTCGACGTGAGCGCTGTTCGCCGCCGCTGTTGCTGCGGCTGGCGGAGACGCGGCGCTGGTGACCATGTTACACAAATTTAGGACAACCCGCCCTCTACCGAGGGTATTTGTTTGGAGCTGATTTTGTGGGACGTCGTCTGCAATTAGTCGCTGACGGCGTGGAGGACGCTATGGCCCTTGTACGATTGTCGCATTTGTTTGCAGAGGAAACTCTAGAAAAGATCTCTTCTTGAGACCACAGCAAGGCGGACAGAAGGAATCGACGAGGCGCATACAAGAAAACAAGTCGGGAAGAGGTCGAAGGTCGAGATTGGGATCAAATTTTATCAGATTAGATGTCACCGATAATCGGCCTTGGCTGTGCGGGGCACAAGTTGTTCGGGCTGGGCGGTATCAGGCCACTAGGATTGGGCAGGGCCGGTGGGTAGGGCCAAGTTACCTGGGAGAAAATGTATCTCGCAGTCTTTGTACATTCAAGTCGGATAGGTATTCATCAAGTACCCCTCAGATATCGTGACGGAGAAGAGTATGGGTATCACATATGACGCCTGCAACGCCGTGCTACGTACCAAGTACCTCAGCCCCCAATGTCAATGGGCTGTCATCCACCATTAGATTTACAATCACTCCCCTCCTCGTAATTTTGTATGAGCATCGTTTCAAGCCCTCGTCAGAACTTACCACCGTGAAGACCAGCTTCAGCGGCTGCAGACTCGCTGCCGCCCTGTAGACCTCCCACAAATGCTGTGCCCCAGACACCCACCAACCCCCACAGGCCAACCCGCCAGCCGCGATACAACCCTTCAATCCCCTGTCCCTTTCTCTTCCGCCTGGGTGCCTTGCCCATCAACGCAGCAGTTTTATCTTTTTGAGTCTCAGAATAACCTTCTTCGCGTGCGATACTCCAGAGGGTGGGCAGAATCCCTCGGTAGGATTGGGGGACAGGAACAATGGTCGTAATCGCCTTGCGTTTGGAAGATGAGGAAGGGGGTGCATACGCTGGAGATGTCCAGGTCGCAATCTGTGCTCGACGGAGAACGGTTTCCAGAGGGAACTTGACCGATAGATCCAATGCCGATCCCACAAATGTCGCGATACTCCAAGTGGCTGGATTTATGATAGGATCCAGCCCGAGATAGGTTTTGAGAAACACTGGGGTGCTTACAGAGATCAGTGTTGGTAGAGTTGAGCTGAAGAAAGTGATAGGGATGAGATGGCTGGGTATGAGGTATGGAGTTGGTAGTGTCCGCAGTGTCCCAAGGAGTGTTCGCGGCTCTTGACTGGAAGGTGTCAGAATGAGTCTGGTACGGGCAGCGTCGATCGGTGCAAGGACAAGGGCGGACATTGCGGCTGCCACAGTGCTGATCATGATGGTTGCCACTGGAGCCGTAGAGGTGAGGATAGAGATGTCGGGAATTGCTCCCGGTGACGGCGTATTGAGTATGTCATTCTCTGCTATTCCTAGAATAGCCGCTAAGAAACTTCTGAAGAAGGTCTCCAAAGTCCTCGTCAGTATGTTGTACACAAATGTAGAATTCGTTGCCCGCCACATAGCCAACGCTCCGCCGCTCGATGATAGAGACGATAGAGCATCAATCAGGGAATGAGGGTTCTTGAGCTGTAATTGGACATCGGCTTGTTGAGGGTGATCAGGTACTCGTGACGACGCCGTTCCTCGAGGTGGTCTCCCGCGCCGACCACGAGTTGGCGAGCGACTCGATATCGATTGCTCAAAGGGTGCAGAAGATGTGAAGTAGTTGGGTTCGTCATCTGATGAGTGTTCGTAGTCATATTCGTCATGCTCATGGGCGTCTTCCTCTTCTAGCTCGCCAAATGTATGCCTCCTTCGCGGCTTTTTGTCTTCTAGCTCATCGTCTTGTGCAACGCGTGCCTGCAGGATCAGCTTTGCCACCTCAAATGGCTGCGCAAGCACGACATTTGCATATTTCCATAACGCGTTATCAACGATTGATTTGACCGATCCCGGTAGAGATGGCGAGGTATCAGAAATATAGTCGGAATAATCGATGTCGGGAAATGCGAAACTAGTGCCCTGAGGGACGGGTTTCGAGGTACCCAAGGTAGAATTAGGTAGCGGATCGGTTCCAATGGAAGGAGGGACGTAGTATGGCCTGAGAGGATTCGGAACGTATCTCGAGTCCTGCATGACGAGATATCCTCAGATCAACGCAGGATTCTGGCCTGCAGCTGTTTTGAAGCAGTGACAGAGTACATAAGGTGATCGAATTGCAAGTTCAATACAAGCGAAATATCACGACGTAATTTGCCCCGAAAATTGTACGGTGCAGCAAGACTCTGGTAAAGCGCATTTGACCGTCATTTGAAATGGCCGTTTTTGCTCTGCAAGGCTGAAGTCACTTGTGCTCCTCAAGTACTCGCTCGGTACATTGACTTAGGGACGAGCATGGCAAATGGCCAAATGCAGTGACCAATAATGTGTTTGCCACTGCACAGCGACTTTGTGTGACATGCTCTATTGCGAATATAATAGGACGTAGTGAGAGACAAAGGTCACATGGTGGTTCCTACAATAGGCAGTCTCCAGAGTACAATATCCCATAGTGTCTACATTCTCGTTGTCGTTATCAAGAATCGGAGAATTGTGTTGTGAGATCCTCACTTTTGGATACTTTGGTATACAGGATATAGTACGACGACGAATACACCGTTGTTCTAGCAATATGAGTGTATAGCTGCTTGACAAGTCAGGCGAATGACAGCAAACACGTAGCTAGTTATGTGTGTTTGATGAGCATCAAATACTAAGAAATCGATGTATATATCTCGTCGTTCGAACAAGATATATCAACCATCAAGTCTTGAGGAGCTTTACAAAATCCTCAGACGGATTCAGGCTCAGCCTTACCAAAGGCACATTTATAGGAGAAGGAGCTGCCCCTTTCCCCATTTTCCCGAAACAACGGCGTCAATTTCGAAACACAGTCTTGTACAACTTCACTTCCACACTCGAACCTGTCAAGCATATATTTCTGTGCTCATATCATGTTGTGTCTCTACATATCGGTCTGATTTATTTAGCCACTGACTTTGGTATCTACATGAAACCAACATTTTGGTTTGTCTTGTGTTGGTTTTCAATTCGATGATAATTCCAGAAGAAAAACTCCTCCAATGTATTTGTGCAACACTTGGATCCGGTGTTTCATCAAAGACGCCCAATTCGGGCCACTACATGGCTCCCTTGTATAATGAGGACCGAGGTTGCACAATCTTCATCTTCCTGCCGCCGCCACAAGGTTCCATCGCTGAGCCTGAAAGGGGAATTGATTATACTCGTGCTATATGGGAAAAGACCGGTTGATGAACACTGTAGCTCAATACTTCAGTGACCCGATCCTTCGACCACTGCTTAATCTGCACCTTGGACAAACATGGCACGGCTGTGCTCCACCATGACTTTTTGACAGAACGATGTTCAATTTCAAAGGTAGGAGTTCGATATGGAGTTCATGTTGGATCCTCTTTGATGATTTAGACAGCTTTCGGGGGGAGCGCCATACCCAGGGACAAACTTATATGGAAGTCATAATGCCAACCTCGTATCGAGATATGATACTTCTCTTCCTTGTTTCATTTCGATTTAACCAGAGCCGGACTCGAGTCAAAATTCCTAACCTAGTCGCTCTTTTTCTGGACTGGTGTTTCCGATGTTGTCCCTACCCTTGATTTGTCTGACTTTCATTGGGTTCGCCTCGCCCATTCTGGCTCAATCAGTCTTTGCTCATGTGATAGTAAGTTGACCGTCTTCAAACGCTGGTTGGGCAATTCCTAACAGTATTCACATAGGTGGGGAACACTTATAGCTATACCCAAGCCAACTGGGCAACCGACATTGCCACTGCAGCCGCCGCAGGTATCGACGGATTCGCGCTCAATGTTGGTTATCTCGACACGATTAATCCACTTGGATTTGTCCAGGCTCAACTCGACAATGCATATCAAGCCGCCGATGCGGCTGGCTTTCAGATGTTCTTGTCGTTTGATTACCTAGCCCAGGGAGCTTGGGATCAGAATGCGGTAATCAGGACGGTGAATGGTTACAGCTCGCACGCAAGTCAGTTCAAATGGCAGGGGAAGCCTCTGGTCTCAACTTTTGAGGGTGCCGATCATGCAGGGGACTGGGCCTATATCAAAGCCCAGACCAACTGTTTCTTCGTCCCAGACTTCTCAAGTCAAGGTGCCGAAGGTGCTGCTGGCAAGCCGAATGTCGATGGTCTTCTTTCGTAAGTTTACTCATTCCTTGAGCGGCAACCCAGCATTTCCTCTCAATAAGTGCCTGCTGACACCCATGCAGATGGAATGCATGGCCAAACGGTGCAACCGACATGACAGACGATGATGATAAGGCGTACGTTACAGCACTCAACGGTCGACCCTACATGATGCCTGTCTCTCCTTGGTTCTATACAAATCTTCCATTGTGGTCAAAGAATTGGCTTTGGCGCGGTGATGACCTATGGCACCATCGCTGGAATCAAGTTCTCAACATTCAGCCAGCTTTGGTCGAGATCCTGACATGTGAGTGAAACGAACCATTTCAAGTTTTGAGACAAACAATCCTAAATGTCTATTGAGGGAACGATTGGGGAGAATCCCACTATATCGGCCCAATGCCACCCAGTGATTCCGCCATTCCGACCGGGGCGGGTCCGTATGTCCAGAACAACCCGCATGACGCCTGGCTGAAAGATTTACCTCACTATATTGCAGCGTACAAGAACAAGAGTAGGCCCGACACTAGCCATGTTACCTTCTGGTACCGTCTCAATCCCGGATCGGGGTCAGCATGCGGCGCTGGAACCACATGCAACACTCCAACACAAGGCCAGGTGGCTCTCAATCCGCAGGAGTGTGATATTGACGCTGTCTTCTTCACTGCGTTTGTGCCAGACACTGCTCTGGCCACAGTCAATGTGACAATTGGCGGGTCGACCCAGATAGTCTCTGCCACCACCCCTGGCATCTTTCACTCCAGTGTGCCGTTCAACGATATGACTGGCGATGTCACAGTTGCTGTGACCGCAAGTGATGGCACCGAGATTGGTCCTGTCAATGGGGCACCCATCAGCGCAGCGTGTGCTGGCGCAGATGTCAATTGGAATGCATGGGTTGGGGGATCTTAGGTGGATTGGTGGAAGGTGTGCAGGCACTTTTATTGACTTCTTGTATATGCTTTTGTGGGCAAGCCCATAGTTCTCCATGTCGGTGCGCAGGACGACGTGCCATTACTTTATACTTGATTCCCATAGTGGATCGAATGCCATTTTCCGAGCACTCCTTTGAGACCGTTCTTGATGTATCGTGGTATTGAGCGAAGAGGCTCGGTGCGGGTCTACTTCGGCCGAAAGCTTTGGATAGTTTGCGTCACGCCCAATCAACTCTTGACTAAAAAGTTTCCGTTGCCCTTTGAACCCTCTACACTCACTGCCCTCTTGTTGAGCAGCGGCGAACCCTTTGAGCCATCTGTCGCAAGATCCCGGGGAGAAGAATGTCTGGATGGAACGGTGTGCGGAGTCTCATCGGAGCAAATCCCCTACGATGTGTTCGATCTGACCAGGTGCGACCCTTGCAAACCGGCGCAACTCGAATTCTCAATCGGAACCTCAGCCTCCATGCCACAACGATAACGCTGTGCCGGCGGCATCAACACGAGCTTGGGATAAAGAGGGACCTGATCAGGGATCACATACGCTCTCTAGAGCTGCGCAGGAGGAGGTTCTCCACGTCCCATGTGTCGAGACATGGACATATCGATCCGCCAAAGCCAGGTGAAGAGTAAGACTCAACTTATACTCCGGAATTTCTGAAACATGCTGATGGGTGATGACAGGCTCAAAGTCACATTTATAGACAAGGAAGGGGACGAACATACGTTTGAGGTTGCAGAGGGCGACAACCTGCTCGATATTGCGCAGGCCAATGACCTGGAGATGGAAGGTGTGTTCTGAATCCACTTGCGCAAACCGTCTCCGTTGCTTTATTCTGACAACTTCTACCCAGGCGCCTGTGGTGGTTCATGCGCCTGTTCTACGTGTCACGTTATAGTCGATTCGGACGAAATGTATGATAAGATCCCAGAGGCCACCGATGATGAAAACGACATGTTAGACCTGGCATTCGGCCTGACGGAAACATCGAGATTAGGCTGCCAGGTCAAGATGACCAAGGAACTGGACGGGTTGGTGGTGAAACTACCGCAAATGACACGGAACATGCAGGCTTCGGATTTCGAGAAGCGCAATTGATGATGATAGATTGAGGGTTGGACATTAGACATGTACTATCACAAACCGCTCTCCTTTGCTCTTCGCTTGGCTGGGCGTCATACTCAGAAAACTGTTTAACACCCAGGCTGTTCTCCGACTATTGCACCGATGTGCTCTGAGCGTCCTTTTTCCCTGCGAGCAGATTCAAGAATCCCTGCTTGCTCATCTCGTTGACCTTCTCCTCGCGGTTTGCCATTCCTATAGTCCCCTTCTTCCGCTCCTCCTTGGCCACCTGTTCAGCTTTGACTTGAGCGGCGCGGACGGCGTTGAAGAGCTTGACCACACCACGCTGGGCGATTTTCCGCAACCTCTTTTCTTCCTCGGCCACCTCGCCCGCTTGTCCCGAACTGAGGCCCAAAACGTCCTTGACTCTTCCTCGTTCCAGCTCTTCCTTGCGATCTGACCTCAATTTGGCCTTTGCCTTTTTCTCCAAGCGGTCGTTGGCGAGGGAGGCGCTCGTTTCCGCCGCCTCCTTACTTCTCGATAGGACGGGGTCTTTGCGAGCTGATCGTGACAGCTTGGTCGACAGGATTTTTGATATCGAGGTAGAAAACGCTTCCGGATCGTTCCTCTTGCTTGTTTTTCTCCGTCTGTCTGTCTCATGAGGGCCTTCTTCCGTGCTGTCCTCGTCCGAAGTCCCAGCTTCGTCAGGGTGCGTCTCTTGGTCTTCGTCTTCTGTGTGTGCATCAGATGCATCATCCCCTTCAGCAGGGGTTGGCGTCTTCGTTTTTGACTTGGCCCTCTTCACTGCGGGTTGCTCATCGTCGCTATCGTCCAAATTCACGGGAGTGAATCCTTGTTCTTCTTGTTCCTCCTCGTCGTCGCTTGAGCTGTGGTACTCGACTTGTTTGCGAAAACGCTTCTTCGGTCGCTCGGTCTTCCCACGCATCCCATCTTCGACTTTACGCTTCTTTTGTGATAGAGGAGCCATCTTGGGCGTGGTATAATGAGCGGGTCGCTGGGGATAATGAGAAACAGTACGTGCTGGTATCACTCGAGACCGGCCAAGATTTGTTCTGGAATTTCTTTGAAAATTCCCGGCAAAACTGCGGTGCAACTTGACTCCCACTTTTGATGTCGCATTCTTCCCCACACTCGCATCGAACCCGTCTCGCCGTCAACTTCGTGTCGCCTTCACTCTCTTTGATCTCGCCGGCCCCAAAGGTTGAACTTACCCGTATATCAGAATTTCTCTTGCAACACCTCTCTCATCTCTTGCAAGATGGTTCTCTCAGACCTAGGGCGGCGCATCAATGCCGCAGTGTCGAACCTCAATCGAGAACCCAACCTCGACGAGAAAGCCTTCGATGCCATGATCAAGGAGATATGTTCGGCCCTCCTGTCGGCCGACGTCAATGTTCGACTTGTTAAGAACCTGCGAAAGTCGATACAGAGCGCTGTCAACTTTAAAGACCTTCCGCCTCACACAACTTCGAATGGCAAGAAGCGCATGATCCAACAAGCGGTCTTCGAACATCTAGTCCAACTCGTCGATCCCCATGCGGAACCATATAGACCGAAGAAAGGCAGGTCGAACGTGATCATGATGGTCGGTCTTCAAGGCGCGGGAAAGACTACAACCTGTACGAAGCTGGCGAGGTACTACGCCGCCCGGGGTTTCAAAGCCTGTCTAGTCTGCGCGGATACCTTCAGAGCAGGCGCTTATGATCAGCTGAAACAGAACGCTACAAAAGCAAAGATACCGTACTACGGTTCACTCACACAAACGGATCCTGCAGTGGTAGCTGCTGAGGGTGTCGGGAGATTCAAGAAAGAGAAATTTGAGGTTATCATCGTTGATACCTCAGGGAGACATAAACAGGAAGCAGACTTGTTCCAAGAAATGATTCTGGTACAAAATGCCATCAAACCTGATCAGACAATCATGGTTTTGGATGGCACGATTGGTCAAGCGGCCGAGGCACAGTCGGCCGCTTTCAAAGCCACAGCTGACTTTGGTGCTCTTATCATCACCAAAACAGACGGTGGTGCAGCCGGAGGAGGTGCTATCGCCGCTGCAGCTGCAACCCATACTCCTATCATCTTTCTTGGTACCGGTGAACACTTGGCAGATCTAGAGCGGTTCGATGCAAGATCATTTATCTCCAAGCTCCTCGGATATGGAGACATGAGCGGTCTGATTGAGCACATTCAAACACTCACAAGGGAGTCAGCAGGGATGAAGGAAACCCAGAAACATTTGGCAGAGGGTATCTTCACGATCCGCGACATGAAAGAGCAAATCACGAACATAATGAAGATGGGCCCTCTTTCCAAGATCGGCAGTATGATACCCGGTATGAGTGGCCTGATGCAGGGCATGTCCGACGAGGACGGAACTGAAAAGCTGAAAAGAATGGTATACATTTTTGACAGCATGACGACGAAAGAGCTGGACTCTGATGGCAAAATCCTGATATCACAGCCGTCTCGAATGGTGAGAATCGCCTGTGGCTCGGGCACCAGTGTCAGAGATGTCGAAGAACTTCTGACACAACATAAAGTGATGGCCAGCGTGGCCAAGAACATGGGCCAACAGAAGAAGAACATGGCCAAAGCCAACAGTATGTTGCAAGGCGGGAACAGGCAACAGCAGCTCGCAGCCATGCAGAAACGGATGCAAAGTATGGGTGGCGGCCGGGGCGGCATGCCTGGTGGTGATCTGGGCAAGATGATGCAGATGATGCAAAACATGGGCATGGGAGCTGGAGGCGGTGGCGGTGGAATGGATGCTCTCATGCAGCAGATGGGAGGAATGTTTGGCGGCAGCGGCGGCGGCCGAGGCAGAGGAAGATGAATGAGTTCCAACCCATTCGAAACCCTTCCAAGTATCGCTACAGGAAGAAAAGGCAACTTCCCATCGAAGAGCATCCGACCAAGGATATATTGTCCGGAGACTGCTGCTCTCCGATACGATATGTTGAAGACGAGGTGATCTCAGAAAGGCGATCCCTGTTGTCAACTCATCGTGAGAAGACTCTTAAACAGGGGTCGGGTTGTCCCTGGCTGGGACAAATATGAGAAGACTGTTGACTGGCCCAAATGTACGCCAGAATAAGCATGGCAAGGACTCTCGGCCACGGCGAATGAACTATCTTCACAGCACGCGCGCAGAACCGCAAAAGTCTGGGGAGCTCCTACTGGGGAAAGATACACAGCGCAACTCGTCCCCTCCGGATTAGATAGTGCCTCGAGGATATTCAGACACTGAATGTTGCAGCAGCCGGCCGAACCAATGCGCCGAGTGACACAATGGATGATGACTAGGACTGCAACGAATTCATGATCCCATTTTGCACCTCACAGAAGGGGAGTCAGTATATCGTACAGCGAGTTCTATCATGTTATCAAATATAGTCGATTCGAGAGAGTGATTTGCCTTCCAGCTCCAGACGAGTTTGACTATGGGCGGCTCCTCTGTGGTAGAACTCATTTCTGTCCTATCGAGGTATATTCTACTCGGTCCAGTACCCTTTTCTCCCCGTGCGGCGGCAGCCTTGCCATGTATCTGGTGGTGCTCATACCTCCGCCAATCGGAAGCCCGGAGCATTTTCGCCGCAAAATCCCGCTCCGATCGACAAACGCGAATTTCTTTTTGCCGCAGGCATTTGCGCACATGGGCCCCAGCGATTCTTCATCTAACAAGTACAAAAGTGCTTGCATCAGTATCCCGCCCGATCTCGCACTCGGACAAAACGAACCCCCATCCTCCTCCTGACCACATCCACTCCTTACCATAAATTGAACGACGTCCTTGACGATGGCGTTCCCAGGCGCATTCGGCGGACCGGGGATGAGCGGCGGAGCAGGAGGAAACGCAGGCTTGAGCGAGCAGGAGCAGCAGATGGTGAAGATGGTGAGCCAGCACAAAATATCCCTCAGGCTTTCGTGTGGTATGGGGCAGCATGCGGAGCATGGCACTCTGGCTTCCTGGCAATCATGGCCGTGGAATGGCGCAAGAAGAACCGATAGCTAATCGATTGGGATGCGCGGACACAGATGCAAAAAGGAATGGAATCATGCGTCGCCAAATCAGCTCTGGCAGGTGGAATGGGTTTCGTTCTCGGCGGCGCCTTTGGCCTGTTCATGTCGAGTGTAAGCTACACTATTTTCCCTCTCTTCGCACCGAACCTTCGCCCGCAGTCTACCTGTGGACGATTCTGTCTCTCAATGCCACGTCTTCCGTCGCCAAATCCTTTTGACTGACTGGTCTCTGCAATAGATGGCCTACGACACTCCCTTATCGCCTCAGGGCCAGCAAATAACCAACCTCCCGGTCCGCGAACAACTCCGGCGAGGCCTCAAAGACATGGGTTCGAAATCATACTCGTCGGCCAAGAACTTCGCCCTCATCGGTGCGCTTTATAGTGGCACAGAGTGCTGCATAGAAGGCTTCCGGGCCAAGAGTGATCTCTCGAACAGCGTCTCTGCCGGCTGCATAACGGGCGGGATATTGGCGCACAAGGCAGGGCCCCAGGCTGCTGCGCTCGGGTGTGCTGGCTTCGCAGCATTCAGTGCGGCCATCGATGCGTACATGCGCATGCCGGAGAGCGACTGATTGAGGAAGACAAGAAAAAGACAAAAGACATTTTCGATTCTGTTTTGTGTGATCAACAAGCCGATGGATCCTAATTGGAGATGGATTTTTTGGGTTTCACACGACGCATGGAGTTCACCGGCGTTTGAGAATTGTTCATGGAAATAAATGTACAGCATGCCCAAGTTTCGGATTTTAGTCGTCAATATCATGCCGGCACCTGCATACATATATGGTCGCAGGGAAGAGCGTTGAGCGAGGCATTTGCACGGCGCAAGAGGAAAGTTTTGGATGGCATCGAGAGGAGTCTCCTGAAAGAATGGCGATTGTGATATTCGACCGAATTGCAGAGATGCCAACTGTAAGGCTCCGGCTGTATGAGATATGGCTTGTTGGGAATGAACCTCTGGCTTCAGGTTCGAGCAGGAACGGCATCACGGCGCAACGGCGACGGAATTGTTGTGCGTATTATTGTTATTATATGTGCCCGGGCTGAAGACGGCATGAATATTTGGCGCGTGGGCGGACGAGCGGGCGAGTGATGTGATGATAGATCTTCTCTCCGCTTTGCACCAGCTACCTAGGTAGGCATTAAATGGCCACAACGGGCCCGATTACAAGAAACAGCCGTCCACAGTGTCTTGTCGAATTACCGGACAATGAAGAACAGGTGTGGGATGGGTATCTTAGGTCCCTCATTGGGCAAATATCTATCCCGGAATCATAGGGAGAAAGAGTGTCAATGCAGAAAAGCAGGCGTGTGTGTATTGGAGACAAGTCTGTGGAGGAAAGATAGGTAGACAAGGCTGTTCGTGAAGATTAGTCCGCGAACCATCCAGGACCGTTCGTCTCCGCTAGAATCGTTACGGCATTCCGACGTGGACCATACCAACCCTTGCCATACTTCCTACATCTTGAGGACGCTTTAAAGCTTCTCCTTTTCAAACTCGGCCTTGTCGACCACGCAAACAGCCTTTCCCTTCATCTTTCCCGAGTGAGCTAGCTCAACCATCTTAGGCACTTCCTCCAACCCGTAAAAGAGATTCGTTTCGACCTTGATTCCGTACTTGGCCGCATCGTTCAGCATTTGCTGGCTGTATTCCTGTCCGGCGATCAATGTCCCCTTGATGCGAATGTCTCGGAAAATCAATTCCTGGAAGGCCACGCAGACCCTGCCCTGGAAGTCAGCGCCGTTGTGTTCACTTGTAGCGAGGGTACACCCACCGGTCCGGCTGTGCAGTCTGCACCATGGTTCCATGCATCCTCGTGATGGCACACGCCGTGTCGGCCGAGGTTTCGTGTTCCGACACGTTGATCGAAGCGTGGACGCCCAGGCCACCTGTGAGCTTCTGCACCTGCTCCACGACCTTCTCCTTGCCCTCGCGCGCGTCGAAAATGTGCTTTGCGCCTGCTTTTTTGCACAACTCGAGCCCTTCGTCTCTGGCATCGACGGCAACGACATTGAACCCTTTGGCCAGGGCGAACTGAATGCCCAGGTGGCCCAGCCCGCCACCGGCACCCACAATGCCTAACCAACCCCCCTCTGGAACCTCGGCAACGATGATTGCACGATATATGGTACACCCGGCGCAAGCGAGGGGTGCTGCACTTGCAAAGCTCACTTTGTCCGGAATATGACAACTTGTCCGGCTGTCCACGACGTGATACTCACTGAAAGCGCCGTCCACGAAGACACCAATGTGGCCCTCGATGTGCTCACAGTACTGATGCCAATCATTTGGACCCTGGCAGTTGAAGCACTTCCCACACGGGGCCCGTGGGAGACCAGACATGACACGATCGCCCTTTTTGAAATTGGTGACTTGATCACCGACGGCAACGACGATGCCTGTCCCTTCGTGTGATGCGGTGCAGGGCAATTTCGTCGGGAATTTACCGGCAACTACCATACCGTCCGTGTGGCATAACGATGCGACCACCGTCTTGAGCAGGATTTCGTACGGTTTGAGGCTGGAAGGGGTGGGAACTTTATGGATCGTATACGGTTTGTTGAACTGATGCCACCCACAGCCACCTCATATCAGCTTCTTGCCTCTGGCAGATAGTGGTTCATTGATTTTGCTTACAGCCACGTCCTGGACTTACCTCTACGATTTGCACCGCAAGCATTTCTTTCGGGACGCCTTCGATCGCCATGTTGAGAGGTCTGTCTTTCTTGGGTTAGTAGTTACTTTGGTCTGTCGTGTTAGTTAAAAAAGGAAGGATCTTAGAGCGAACGAGTCTGCTTGAGCATTCAACCCCTCAATGGCCCTGATGTCGGTAGTAGTACAGGAACACAGGGAAGAAGCCTTGATCATTGAGGGGACGTGGGGCTTCGGTATCGGCGATCAACTTCCGTCGCGGGTTACCCATCATGGTAAGTCCGGAGGCAGATCGCCGCATCCGAGAGGTTGGATTACATAATAAGAGCCAAGCTCAATAAATAAACTAGGCTCAATGCAGCAACTGTGTTTCTTCTTTGACCTGGACGGACAGAATCAAACAACCAACTCTTTGTGTCCGTGGACATCGCTTCGACTTCTTCCTTGGGCGGACACACTGCATACTGCCTCGCCAGGAACGATGATCTCTCACGATTCTTTTGCTATGTGTCCGCCATGGCTTCTCAGGCAATGGCAATGGCAAACAAGTGCTGAAGAACAGCTTCGTCAGTCAGACTTTGCGTGGTCAAGTCCTCGTTCAGCAGCACCACCACGAACTTCTTTATCGAGATGCACGGGCTAAATGCATCTTTCATTCATGGTCTGGACGGTCACATCTCCTTTGTTTCATTGTTTCTGTGTTCTGGATGCGTTCAGGTTCTACTTTAATCGTAATACCACCTGCACCTGGCGACCTTTCTCCATCATTGACAGTCAAGGGATTGCTTTCTCACGTTCAGCCCCAAGACCCAAAGACCACTCAGCTTGCTTACCTTTCTGATTGAGAGTATATTTCGTCCTCACATCATGCCTGAACAAGGCAAGCGCTTGGACGGTCAGCCCTTCGAGGAATTCGACTTCGGTGACGGCGATGACTACATCATCAGATACCATCCCAGAGTCGACGCAGAGCGACAAGTGCCTCAGGACTTTGACCAGGCATGGTACGACGATCGAAAACAGCGAGGCGCCTTTGGCCAGGTACCAGAAGAGGAGTCCTTCCTTCGCAAATGGCTCTACTTTGAGCAAGACGAAGCGGACGATGCGGAGTGGGGTCCCATTAGACTGATTGGAAGGGGCGGATATGGCATAGTCGGCCTGTGGCAGAAGCGAAATGACCAGAATCAGATTGTCGACGAGCTTATCCTGAAGCAATCCAAGTACAACGAAGCTACCACCAACGTCGAGGCCACTGAAGCCGACCCTGCTGCGTATCCGAGACAGTTGACAGAGGCCGTCATCCACAGGGACATCAACTCTCAATATCCTGGTGTCTCACCGCAACTGCGCGAATACAAGTTCATTTGTGACGACCGTCGCGGGCAGACAGGTCGATACCGGTTTTATCTGGAATACTGTCCCTACGGCAGTCTGTATCGCCTCTCCCGCCTTTACCGATGCTGGGACACCTATCTCCCCGAGGTTTTCATCTGGCATCTCTTTCATTCCCTGGCAAAGGCGTGCGAGGCTCTTCGGGATGCTCCCCCGTACGACAGCAGAGCCATCAAAGAGGAGTACCTCGAGATTGTGCACCTAGAAGACTTGTTCTGCCTTCACCTGGATTGGAAACCAGACAATGTGCTCCTGGGATATCCACACGGAGGCGAGGAGTACCCATCTGTTCTGTTGAATGACTACGGCCTATCCTTGTACTCGGCTTATCACGACTCGGAAGAACTGCGAGTGTGGAACCCAACTGAAACGTGGTGGCGTGGCACCCGTTCCCATAAGCCAACGGTAAGCAAAGCGTTTCTATCTTCTTCCCTTGTCCCTTTTGCTTGCCCCTCCTTCCCTAGATACGTTCATGAATTGTGATCCAGAAACCTGGGCTACGCTGACAAGGACACGACGCAGGAACAAGCACATTTCGGTTCGAATTGGGAGATCCCGCCAGACGGCGGCTGGGTCAGGACTCACGATGCCATACGTCGGCCTCATGATTGGTACGGAGCTGCGCAGGAACGTGAGACAGACAACTTTGGTTCTGGCGGTGATGTGATCTTTGATCACGCATTGAATGTAAGTTTGGTCTTTTTTCTCAGCTGCGGAACCGATCCTGGCAGATGCCGTCCCTTCTTTGGGTGGTGTGTGGTAGTGAGAACCGTTGTTAGACATCTTAAGAGAGAGACACATTTTGCTGATATATCCGCCTTGTTTTTCTTTCAGATCTACGGCGCCGGACAGACCATATTCGATCTCGTGACACTCCGAGGCAGCCCCAAACACCTCAGCCAGATCCGAGCCAAGACACTCGAAAGATACCGGCGGAACGGGAACCACCAGATCTCGCACGTCCACACTAAGACGCCGGGCGTCTACAGCAGCCGGCTCCGCCACCTGATCCGGAGGTGCCTGGACCCGGACCCGGCGAACCGCCCGTCGCAGCTCGAGCTCATGGACCAGACGCGCCGCGGCCTCCGCCTCGCCATCAAGCGCGCCAAACGCCACGGCAACTACCCGCCCAAGGTCTACTACCGCGGCCACGAGATCAACGACATGCCCCTCGGGGACGCGGGCTTCCAGCCCTCGCGCAAGGAGTTCCGCGGCCTGATCGAGCACGCCTTCACCGACCCGGACGAGCCCATGCTGAAGCTGCCCGCGGCAAAGTACGGCGGCTTCCCTGCCGGTTGGTCCACGGCCAACTGGAAGACCCTATACAGCCAGCGCAACCCGCACGATCGCTGGTTCAACGGGCTCGACAACGCGGCCGTTGCTGCCCGGGCGCCGCAGACGCCGCCGCCCCCATCGAGCAACGGCAGTAGTCACGACAGCGATGATTCCAGTGATGACAATGACGACAACAATAACAACGGCGGCGGCGGCGGCGGCGGCGGCGGGAACCTCCAGGGCCAGGGTCAGGGCACGAAGACAGCCCAGCAAAACCCCAAAAAACTCCAGTTCGCTGTACAGAATGGAAACCTGGTCATAGCTCCGTGAGGCTAGAGACAACGACACAAGTAAGTCCAGGATCTTGAAGCTGAGTCGGGCCTGAGACTCACGGCACACGGGGGGCAGGCAAGTCGACGAGACACAACACAATACGACATGACACTCCAAGGCAGACAGACAGAATGGACGAAGATGAAGACGAGGATGAGCATCGAGTGGCCAAACGGTGCATTCCAGAAGACAGAAGGGGCGAGGATTGTTTATTTTCCCCGCCATCTCGTGGCTTCATTTCTGAGAGTGAATGTCGGTGGTTGCGGTGGTTATGATGGGGGCAGTCTTTAGTTGTGTTGAGTTGACAACAATTAAAGAGCCAGATTGCATTTGTTATGTGTGTATGGATCAACTTTATACCGTAGGAAATCTCATCTTGATAGACTAGACATACATGGTCAACAGTCATGTCAAGTGTTTCCAGATTACCAGAAAAAAGAACATGTAGGATACTTAAGAAGTGTGGTTGAGTAATGCTTTTCTATCTGAGTCCGTTGGCTTTTCGTTTTTCTCTACAAGAACAAGGACAAGTGCCGGTCGGGTATCCTCTCATTCATTTCACATGCCAGTAACAAAAGGGCTGGTCGCCAACTAGCGAGGCGTTGTTAAGACAGAAAGAGTCCATGAAAATTCGGAGCAAACAATAAAGCGCCGTCGCTGATGCCCTGCACGTAACATGGACGAAAGACATCCCGTAAAGTATGCCGCAAAGTATGCCGCAAAGTATGCCGTGACAAACCCTCAAGTCTGCCTTGGTCTGTGATCAAGGACACCACCGCTATGCATATGTGCCAAAAAACCCCCCTGCGATTCTGCTCCAGGAAATCCGTCCACTTCGTGCCCATTTTAACCCTCGATTCCCTTTCATGCCCGCCTCGAGCCGTCGGCAGGAAACTCATCGGACACAATCAATCTCGTATTGACATTCATGCTCCCAAGTTCGTTCAGCAAGAGCTTGAATGCGTATGGCAGAGTCATTCTGACCACGTTCGATCCCGATTCGCCTGCTTTGCTGCACCGCTGACACCATCGCGCAAAGGCCATGAAGCCACAGTTCTCACAGACGTCCACTTGATGTTGGTCGCTCGATAACATTAAGCGCTCGCGAAGCAGTTGTGACGCGCCATATGCGATGAGGCAGTCACGTTCCATTTCTCCCAATCGCAGACCTCCGTCTCTAGAACGTCCTTCTGTAGGTTGGCGTGTCAGAATGGCTCGCGGGCCACGAGAACGACTATGCATCTTGTCTTGAACCATATGCTTGAGTTTCTGATAGTAGATGGGTCCAGTAAAGACATAAGCAGGGAGGGGTTCACCAGTAATTCCAGAGGTGAGATAATCCTTGCCATCGTAACTGTAGCCTGCTTCAATCAGGGCTCTTGACATATCTTCGAGCTTGCTACCACCAAATGCGGTACCGTACTCGAATTTTCCTTTGAGAATACCAGCTTTTCCAGAGACAAGCTCCAACATTTTACCAACTGTCATTCGAGAGGGGAAACCGTGAGGGTTCATGATAATGTCCGGCGTGATACCAAGATCTGAGAAGGGCATGTCGACTTGCTCAGCAATAATTCCCACCACACCTTTCTGCCCGTGTCTGGAAGAGAATTTGTCGCCGACTTCAGGGACCCGTGTCTGCCGCGTTTGCACTTTGATAATTTGATGGCCAGGTTCAGCTTCGGTCACCATGACTTTGTCAATATAACTCGGGTCTGGAAGACGATATTTCTGTGGTTGTGGATCCATTCCAAAAGTGCGAGGACTATCGGAGCCATTCTCTGACAACCCTGAAGAGTTGGCGTTCCTGGGGACATATTTGTTGACGTAGATCTCGCCGCTACTGACTTTTTCACCGACAGACGCGACACCATCTGAATCAAGCAGAGCATGACCCTTGGCTACGGTGCCGTCACTATTCTTGGTGGGTGGGTAGACCATGTCGCTTGTCTCATTCGCATAAGTCTTGATGCTGACAGGATACTTCCGAAGAACCTGGCAGCGGCCAAAGCCGCGGTCAACCGATGCTTTGTTGAGGACGAGGGCATCTTCGATATCGTACCCACTATATGACATGACGGCCACCGTCGCGTTTTGGCCAGCTGGG
This sequence comes from Fonsecaea monophora, assembly GCF_001642475.1. NCBI lineage: Eukaryota > Fungi > Ascomycota > Eurotiomycetes > Chaetothyriales > Herpotrichiellaceae > Fonsecaea > Fonsecaea monophora. The sequence goes on along the minus strand of NW_019173951.1, from coordinate 36,490 downwards.
AGTTTGTCGTATTTCACCAGTTCGATAGTCCTGGTCTTCACTAGGGGTTTCTGAGGATAGACCATAAGATAAAGTAATGTATCAATCCTCAAGAACTGGTTGTTAGCAATGAACCCGATAGCTTGTTTTCCCATAGCGCACTGATAGGTATTTCGAGGCGACTGGTTGTGATGAGGATACGGAATCAGCCCCGCAACGGCTCCGAGGATCGTAAAAGGTTCAATCTCCAAGTGGGTAGTCGTTGCGTTGATATCAGATTCATACATGGCGATATTGCTATCATTCTCCTCGTTGACGTCCAGATATTCAACGAGACCGCGGGCGAGGAAGTCGTCAAAGTCCATTGAACCCTGCCTGAGGGACTTCAAGTACCGCTTGGTGACCTTGGATTTCTTATCCTCGACGATGATCAAGGGCCGGCATATCCGACCTTCATCTGTTGCCACTTGGATTGTGTTGTGGTGATGGTTGATGAAAATGGACACGAACTCGGAGATTCGTCCTGATCTGCGGAGCCGTCGAAACGAAGAAAGAAAGTGAGAGGGTTGCCGAGTGGCGGCTACAGGAGTACCGTTCAACAGCACGAGGTACGAACCAGGAGAGTAGAGTTCGGATCCTCCGACGGTGACTATGTCTTCAGCACCTAGCATAAAGATGAGTCGTTTGATCGGTGCCTCTTCGTCATCTGTGGTGATGTGTGTCATCAAAGCTAGGTTCTTCACCAGACCACAAGCTTCACCTTCAGGCGTATCTGCAGGACAAAGCATGCCGAAAGATGATGGTTGGAGGGCCCGCGGGCCGCTGACTTTGCGTGTCTTCTCGAATTGACTCGATATGCGGGTCATCATGCCGAGGGAGGCGATGAAGCTCAGTCGACTGAGCAAGTGGGTGACACCAGCTCTGTCCATGCGAAATCGCTTCAAGTTCCAATTGCCCGTCGCGATTGCTCTGTTCATGCCTTGAGTGATATTGCCTTGTGCTCCAACCATGATCCTGACAGGGTCTACCAAGGCGGTTTTATTCTGTTTCCTCAATTCTTTGTCGATTTTCTGCTTGACGTCGTAGTTGAACTTTTTGAACAAGTCCTCAAAGAGAAGAGACAGCAATTGTCCAGCCAGCTCCAGCCGCTTGTTGCCCACGTAATCTCGATCATCGACTAAGCCCGGGTTTCGCTTTGCCATCAGGGCGCGACGTGCCATATGGGCTACGTAAAGGGCCTTGGGTCTGAAGTTGAGATCCTCGATCGGGACATGAGCTATGAAGACGGAACTGATGGCCTCGACAGCTTCCTGAACAAAATTTCTGCGAGCTTGTCCGAAGGGAGTCGACTTTGCAGTAATCTTGAGGCGTGCTCCGATGTATTCTAAAGCCTGTTGTTGCGTGTGAATTTGTGTTTTGATCGTTTCTTCAAAATTGATGGCAAAGTCGTCTTGTAGGTTCCTATCGAGGCCAGCAACAATATTCATCATGTCCATATCCGAGGAAACACCCATTGCCTTCAACAGGACACAAATGGGTATGTCCTCCTTGAGAATGTTGTGTTTCATATACAAGAGGTCCTTCCTGAGGACGATATAGCTCTTTGACTTTCTCGCATGGGTGGAGCTAGTGACCGAGGCAGTGATGAGGTCTTTCTTAGTATCGGCTTCGACGATGATGCGGTTCTTGCTGAGCTGTTCCTGGACTAGAATCACCTTCTCAGTGCCGTTGACAATGAAATAACCTCCAGGGTCCAGGGGGCATTCATCCATGGCGCACATCTCGGCTTCCGACTTGTTGGCGAGAACGCATTTGTTACTCCGCAACATCACTGGCAAGCGCCCGATTGGTACTGCCTTGTGACGCCATGCATCTCTGGTCTTTGTATATCGGATATCGACCAAGATTGGAGCTGCATATGTAAGATCGCGCAGACGACACTCGTTTGGGGTGACAGTCGATTCCCTGAATTCTTTCAGTTGGAATTTTTCCATCTCATCATTCCTGCAGGGCTTTCCAATGTAAATGTTTTCATATTTGACGTAGAATCTTGGATCAATGTCGCTTGTAATGATCGGTTCAGCATCGATGATCTTTTTCAACTCGACGTCAACAAAGTGATTGAATGAGTCCACATGTTGTTTGACCAGCCCTTTCACCTTTAGGAAAGCTGGGAGCAAGTTCCATTTGTCTCGTGCAGTATCGATAGGATCGGTCAGGGATTTATCATAGTAGAAAGGTTCCAGCGCCGCATCGAAGCTGTCTGCATGGTGATGAGGTCTTCGGGACTGTCTTCCAGTCTTAGGGTTTTCCTTCAGGTTCTGCCCGGGTAATGAGTCTTGGGCGGCGCGCTCGTCGAGTGGCGCCCCATCTTTAGCAGATGCTTTGCGTACTGCGGGAGTCTGTCTCTGTCAAATTCCTCCTCAGCGAACAGGAGCAAGTTCAATTTACCTTTGGGATGGGTTTTCGAGCGCCGTGTAATGGCGCACCGAGCGCGCCATCGGTCTTTCTCTTGGGTGGCATTGCTCGTCAGGGGAGAGCAAAATCGGAGGATGAACGGTCCACAGGCAAGCCTTGCATGGCTTTGTGTTACAGCGAGAGATCCCACACTGCGGACGATTTGGTAAATGCAATATTGCGAGGCTCAAACGAATAATCCGTCGAGGTGGGCAACTTTTTTCGTGAATCAATTCTGCCGCAGGATGAATGACTAAGCGAGGCCAGGGCGGTGAAAGGAGGGGTCACGCTCAAGTGTGGAAAGTGCGCCGAGCGTCTGCGATCAAAGACAATTTCCCACACAATCAGCACCAGGGGCTATTCCATTGGATGAACGCCATGTTGTACCTAAGTTCCTGAAAGCATCTGGGCAAACTTCCCCTCCTTTACTATCCATCCATGGGATGACCCTGTCAGTCTGAAACACACAATGGCCCGAGATTCCGACGTTGGCCAGAGCACGGATGCGAATGCCCAACAAGGAGAATGATTTGCTCTTGGGGACGCCGTGGACGCCTTCACTCTCAAGGTCTGCACCAGCGAGTGTGGGGGCTTTTCTGGTCAATGGCCTCTTTTTCATTCTTTTCATGCAGGGGATTCACTTGTACAGCTGGCCAGCGGGTCTGTGGCGTGCTTCCCGTTGATGGTCTTATCCCTCAATCAGATTCGATCCCGGTTCAGCACTTGCGTCAAGCCTAACGAAGCTCTAGCTTGGAGTCTGCTCGAGCGTGCGCGATACTTGAACCACTTGCGCTATGGCTGATTGGGCATGCTGCCGGGGTGCTTTCAACAATGCGTTGAGGAGTGATTTGCAATATGAAGTGGCCACATCGTTAGCCCACTTCATAGTCGCTTACAGAAGGCGGGGCCTTTCAACTTTTTTCATGCTTGTCGCTTGTGGTCCTATAGAGGATCACCACAATACGGTGCGAGCATTAGCTTGGGCAGGAAACCTCATTCCGTAGCACCGTCTTTGGCAGGCTGCTGAGGTATACATCTCGGAAGCAGGCTCAATATGCTATTCACTGCTTCTAGAGCCCGGACCAGGATTCCCGGCCTTGGTGATGCTCCTAAAAGGTCACAGCATGCCGGTACCAAACTAGAGGTACATATGTTAAGCACCGGTGCGTTTGACGTCGGGCCGACTCCTGAATGCAAACGTCCACGTCTTTGGTTCTCACGAGCTGTCTGCCCTCGGGTCATGCGTCTGTCAATGGCCTTTTCGCTGAAGGTACCAAAATTGCGGAAAGATGACATGACCTACTCTCTGAATGTATCCAGGCAGGGGCCAGGGCTGTGGGGTTCAAAGTGACACTCTGGTGGTCAAAGCAGGGCCAGAATTGGAACATTGCGCCATGCCGATCAAAAAGAGAGTGGACACTGAACCGATATACGAGACCAAAGTATCGCTCGGGCACAGAACTTTAGAAACACTTGAGAGCCGTCCCACACAGCGGTTCACAGAGGTACCTACATACGAAGATGTACTTGGTATGTACTGTACTAACAAACCTCGGCCAGCGGATGAATTCCATTCCATTCCTGGTGTCACTGTCTCTGAAGCAAGGCCCACGATGAGGACTTGGTCGGGGGTTTGCTGCTCGGCGGAGACACCCTCATTTCTCCCGCTTGACCGCCTTTTGCCCTGGATAGACCATGGCTCACGGGATTGGGGGAGCCAAATAACGCCTCCCGGTTCCAAGTGTCTTCCCCACACAATTTACTTGTCTGACGAGCAGAGAGCATGGACGCATCAAAGTGAGCGAAGGCTTGAGCCACCGTGCCGACACTGTTGATGCACATACAAGAATTGACCCTATTGGCGCAGACCTGAGTTGCGTCGCCATTCTGATGAGCAAAGAAAAGATTTCTCACTCGCCCCGTGCGTGGCCACCCATTGCCTATCCTGCAGCAGCCAATTCCATCCTGAGTGGCCCTGTCCACTGCCCGCAAGGTCTGATGGAGAAGGACGTATCTTCCTTGCAGGCTTTGACCTGGTCACTGTTCGTCACTTGCTCGCTTCTGGTCCCTGGCTCGCGGCTGCCGAGGGGAAACTGCTCAACAAGAGCCCACTCAAGGGTTTGTGCGCAGTGAGATACGAGTATGCTTCAGGGGACTTGCCTGTAAACGAATAGGCTGACCAGCCAAGTTGCAGTAACCTGCAGACGGAGAACTCTATCTACTCCAGTACATAATTCAACAACCCTTAATTGGGTGCCTGGTGATTATTGAAGAGGGCAGGCGTGAAAAGAGGCAGACAAAGCAGTTCAAGAGGGCACCCAAGGATACCGGAGTCGGTACCACCGAGGCCACCTAGAGAACCCCAACAAGAGAAACGGCAACAAAGGTCGAATTTCGACCGTTCGACCTGGTCTTCGACTCTGACCCTGGTCAGTCGATGGATTAGTCCCACGGCTAACCAGAGGAAAAGCACCAGTAGTGGCAGAGGCAAGTCCCCTAGCCAGAATACCCACGCTGCAGGCAGGTGCCAGGTCAAGCTAACAACCTCGTCTAGGCCGCTACCCATCGAGCGCCAGTACCCACGCTGGGCTCTGGCGCTTGCCTAAATGCGCACCACCAAAAAGCCCCCCAAGAGTCGAATCCAACCTCCACTGCTACTCTAGCACTCTCCAGATTCGAATCCCGTTTCTGAGGTGCCTTCTTCCTACTTGACCTCTTGCACGCTTGTAACAATATTCTTTTCTTTCCTTGCAATCTGCATTTTCCTATCACTGTCTTTATAGCATATCTCGACTGCCGTGCTCCTTCTCGCGGCGCACGCAGCGTTGGCTGCATCTATTTTCCCACTCCCTTTTTGTTATCTGGGGGACAACGCGCACCTTTGCGGGGGATCGCCTCACAGGTCTCTGTTCATTCCTATACTGAGTACCACCGTCTGCTGAAACGTCAGAGTTCGGAGCGTCGGCTTTGCTCCATTCCAGGTACGTACGCATTTCACAGGCCTCGAGCAAAACGCGTGCCGACCTGTCATTTTTAAGTCCGTTCAGCCAGTCCCCCCCCCGATCTGAGCTCTACCCCTCGAGGGTCAGCCTCACGAATCATCTGGGTCTGGAAAGTCGATGCATCGAGTTTGCTAACAGCTCTATTGCACATGTAGTCGTCGAGCATGGCTTTCCCGAACACACTTAGTGGACGTATGGAAGAACTGCGCTTTCCCAGCCTGCGGTCCCCGGACGCCGAAAGCCCATACAGTTCGAATGGCTCCTCTACACGAGAACAAAATCCATTCTTCTCAAACATGCACTCTTCGTCCAACGATGCCCGTGCAAGCCTCCAACGTCGCTTCACAACAGACTCGAGTAAGATGCCTGTGGCCAGACCGTTTGGTCAGCAATATACGTCCATGAATTCAGCCGCGGTATGTCACCTTTTCTGTACAACGCTTAGTGTGATGTCAGGCTGTGATGTTTGAGAAAGGAAACAATAGGACATTGTGGAGCCAAGTCCTGGTTGTGAAGTGAATTTTGGTCTCAGATCCTCTAAACACCGCTGGCAAAACCATGATCCTTCGTTTGTCACGATCTCTTCTACAATTTACACTATCCAACAACTTTTACACATCTCTTTGCCTTGAACGCGAAACTTCTGGTTATCATCATGGCTGACAACGATCCACAACAGGCGAAGAACAAACAAATGTACGATGATATTCAGAATGCGAAGCGTAAGGCGGAGGAGCAGTTGCGGCTCCTGGAGCTACAAGAACGGAGCCTTCAGATGGGAGCCTCTACTCAAGACCTTGAGCGGATCTCTACCCGTATGAATCGAATCAGCCTCAACGGACCTGTCAGCGAGCCCACCACCCCTCCTGAGTATGCCGAAAGTGGTTTCAGCAATCGGTTCTCGCGCTCTAGCAGACTCTCTATGAACAGTATCATTTCACCCCCAGGTCTCAGCAAGCGAGTCTCTCAATCTAGCTCTCAAGTCACCTCACCCCCAGCAAATCGGCTATCGGGGAACGGCATTTACAGTCAAGCTCAGAAACCATCTGCGAAATCAGTGCCCGGATCTCGACGAGGGTCAGATGAGGACGAATATTATCCCGAGGACTTGCCTACCACTCGAGCTGCTGCTACGTAAGTTGACTGGAAGTTTCAGTTCATCCTCACCTTCCCCTGGTCTACCTTCTCCTATAATAGTCTTCCCAGAAGCACGTGAATAAGGCTTCACTTTTTCATCTCACATCGCTTCACCGCTTGGCGACAAATCACGTTTCTTTTTGATCCATTCAACTCAACGCCTATCTACCTCATTGCTCTTTGTCATTATTAAGGAGAACAAGCCTCTAACCTCTTTGACGTCCAGGTTCAACCGCTTCTCTATGCCAGTCAATAGCAGTCGTCATCCCCAACGTCTCAGTGTCAGTGGCACTGGTGCCAATTCATTTGGTCTTGCAAACACTACCAGCTTTCTCTTTGACGAAGACGATGATAAACTGCACCCACTTGACTTGACTTCCCCTATTGCAAAGGCCTTTGCGCAGCTTGAGGGTGACGACACCTTCCCAACATTGACCAGTGACGGCCTCAAGGTATGTTATTCACCTCACTGCTCTTCCAGGCATGAGCTCACTCTTTATCAAAGCTTTCTGCAAACTCAGCTGCTTTGGATCTCGCAAATTCCAAGACACCAGATCTTGACTGGACTCTTGGATCTCGCTACAGACCAGCTCATCAGAGCATGCCTCATACAGACTCTTCCATGTACAGACCTGTTCTTGCCAATCTCAACCTCAGCAGCCCACCTGCAGACCGTCCAGCAGATCTGACGCGTCGCAAGTCTCAGCGTCATTCACTCGGAGTCACCTTTGAAGATTCTGCCCCTATCCCTGCAAATTTGACCGTCTCTCGGCCCACATCTCTCCAAACTTCTTATTCAACCAACGACGTCCCAACAGTCAAGAAGTCTTTGACTTTGGACACAGCTCCCACGCCTCCCAAGACACAGGCTGAGCAACAGTTTCATAACCACAACGTCAGTTTGGGACGCATTCCTGCGAACGCAGTCAACAACCGTCAGAGTCGAGAAGTTGCCAACGGATCTGTCAAGCTAGAAGACAAAGCCATGTCCTCTACAGCCCCGCTGTCAAGCTTGCACGCCAGTGCAGCGCCATTCAGCACATCTTTCACCAGTACCTCAGATTCCAACGTGATGGCCTTGGCGAGCCCAACCTCGACGTACCCACCTCCGCAACCCTACATGTACAATATGCAAACCTTCAACGTCAACCAGATGAATCCCCAGGCCCCCGCTGCCGGAACCGTCCAGCCCTTTGGCCAGGCTCAGGGGATCTATGGTGTGAGCAATACGTATTCCGGCCCGCAGCGTTCTGGCACTGGTCGTCGCAACCACGGTGATGAAGCTCGATTCAACAATGTTCCTCTCGAGTCTTACCGAGGAAATCTGTATGAGCTTTGCAAGGACCAACATGGATGTCGCTACCTCCAGCGCAAACTCGAAGACGGCAACGAGGAGCATATCCAAGCCATCTTTGTGGAAACTTGTCCTCATATCATCGAACTGATGACTGATCCCTTCGGCAACTACCTTTGCCAGAAGTTGTTCGAACATTGTAACGAGGAGCAGCGAACCACTTTGATCAACACTGCTGCACCAGCTCTGGCGACCATTGCTCTTAACCAACACGGAACCCGTGCCCTACAGAAGATGATTGAATTCGTTCATACTCCATCCCAGGTCGATACCATCATCCAAGCACTGTCTCCCCGTGTTGTCGAGCTAGTCCAGGACTTGAATGGCAACCACGTGGTCCAGAAATGCCTCACTCGTCTAGGCGCCGAACGTTCTCAGTTCATCTATGATGCAGTTGGCAACTTCTGTGTCATTGTTGGCACTCATCGTCACGGATGCTGTGTGCTGCAGCGCTGCATCGATCACGCTCAGGGCTTTCAGCGGGCTCAGCTCATCGCCAGGATCACCCACTGTGCCTTTGACCTCGTCCAGGACCCGTTTGGAAATTACGTTGTGCAGTACATTCTCGATCTGGATGAAGCTGCGTTCACGAAGCCGCTGTGTGAAAATTTCTATGGTCGGGTTCCAGCCTTGTCGAAGCAAAAATTCAGCTCCAATGTCATTGAAAAGTGCTTGCGTACTGCCGACACGGATACCAAGAGAGCCATGATCGAAGAGATGCTGATGGGGAATGAGCTTGAGAAGATGCTCCGCGATTCCTTCGCCAACTACGTGGTCCAGACCGCCATGGAGTATGCGGATCCTACCACCAAGATGCGTCTCGTTGATGCCATTCGTCCTATTCTTCCCCTCATCAAGCAAACTCCTCACGGCCGACGAATCGCCAGCAAGATTCTTGGTAACGATGTGCCAGGTCGTGGCAACGCGCCTGCCAATGATAATATCCTCGCAAGTTTCAACACTGGCCGCGCGAACGGCCGCCGCAATGTTCAGATTGTGGGTGGCGGCTTCAACGGCATTCGCACTGCCGACACCTATGGTTCTGCTGATATTTCAAACAATGTCACTGCTAATGGAAATACCTATGGTTTGATGGATTCAACTGGCAACATGTACAACGCCCACAATTACGGCAATGATCTCGGGCCAAACGGCTATGCTGGCTTCATCAATGGTTCAGTTGGCGGTCCCAACAATGTCATCTGATGATTTGGCTCCGGCACCGAGACTCTCGACACGCTTACGAGTCACGAAATGATGAAAATTTGAAGATTCCTTTCTGCAAACGCATTCCTAGATCTGTGGCCTGCGTCGCCTCATCTTCATGCGTTCTTTTTCTTACGACTGTACCAATCGACACCATCAAAAAAAGCGTTCGAATTCTTAACGACACAAACATTCCACGGCCCTCACCTGTATTATGCTAAAAAAAAGGCTATTCATTGGTCCAGCATCAGTCTGGCAGGAGATCGAAGACTCATGGCGAGTTTTGGAAAGAACCTAGAGCTCTTGCATGAATGATGGCTTGGTTACCCTTTTCTCTTCTGTCCCACGGGTATGCAAGTTGGGAGGGTTAGGAGATATTTCTTTCGTGTGCATTTCTGGACAAAAAACTTTATTGGGAAAATACCAAAAAAAAAACACATGTGTCATTCAAGCAAGCATGGTACCGACACCTTCGTCTTGTATTCACGAGCATTGACTGGGAACTGGCGAAATGTTTCATTTCTACACAGAGATGGTATTGCTCATTTTGGAAAGCAGTGGATGCCTGACTGTGGTGCCGTGGAGGAATGGTCTATGTACTCAACACACCCAAGGTCTCATTTTGGCTATGTCTTTCTCAAGGGAATGCAGAGCCTGTACCATCAAACAGAGACTAGACTCGATAGCTAGAAGCAATTGTATCTTAGACGAAATCCTGGTCCTTTTAGATTGTGCAGAGCTTCAGGAGGGTTTCGTGCGGCGGTTGAATGTGGTCACCCTTGATTTGTACTGCACACCGTGGCGATGAACAACAACAGTAGCTACCAGCAGCTTCGTAGAAATGAATGAACCATGTAGTCTAGGAGCTGCTGTGCTCAGGCCCTTTTGCGGCGGCTGCGGCACTGACAGACTTGTACCACCAGTGCCTCTCCTCACCTCCTTAATGTGCGGGGAAGCGCGTCCAGATTCACGACGCGTTCAAAGTGCTCGGTAGACTTGAGGCGAACATTCGACAGGAAAGACGACTCGACGCAGCACCACCCTATCACAGTTGCCAGAGACTATGGTGGCTTTATTACCACCCGAATCACTACATTCGATCCTGCAGAAATGTCCTTGCCGGAGGCCGCAGATCCAAGAACTTGCAACATACTACAATGTGAGTTGAACTGAACTTGTCCTCGTCGCAAATAAATGTAGGATTCGATCCAAGGGCGAGACCAACTTTCTGACTCGAGAGACCTAACGCAGGATACCTTCCCCAGCCCTTCCGTCCTCGTCGCCTACGGCCTCGAAAGCACGAGCAAGACCATAGCCATCGTCGAAGTGCTGAGATGGAGAGAAATTCCGCACGGAATCGTCAAGTGCAGGGAGTGTCTCTCGCAGCGGCACCTGCTGTCCAAGATCTTTGCGGTGTGCGTCGCGGCCTTGGGACGGGAACAGGGACAGGAACAGGGGAACCAGACGGAACAGCAGTTCGACAGGACGGACAGCATCAACGCACTGGTGGGGAACTTGCGCAGGCTGTTCGAACGGGTCGTGGTGGACTCGAAGAGCAGCAAGAAGAACAAGTTCGTGGCGGTGATTGAGGACGCGGATGCGCTGAGACAACCGGGTCCAACACTGCTCCCTGCATTGGCACGGCTGGGAGATGTGGTATGTTAAAGACGAACTTACAAACGAGTTCTTGGATGAGTGATTTATTGAGCGAGCGAGCGAGCGGGTTACACCTTAAGCTAACTTGATGCCCTGTACGACAGATCCCTGGGTTTTCAGTCATTTTGACCTCGAGCTCCCCGCGACCTCTCAACCTGCACAAGACCGGGGTGCCGTGCGTCCACTTCCCGCCCTACACACGCTCCGAAGCCATCTCGATCATCGTCTCTACCCAACCGACCACGCCTTCACTCTCGCACTCAGCCTTGGCCTCGTCGTCAGGCACTTCCACCTCCACCGCCGAGACCGACCAGCAGCAGCACGCCGCGCTCCTGTCGAAGCTATACGCCCAGTTCGCGGTGACGGTGTACGACACCCTGATATCCTCGACGTCGTCGACATCCATAGACACCTTCCGGCTGGCCTGTGAGAGGCTGTGGCCGCGGTTCATCGAGCCCATCGTGTCTGGCGAGGAACCACCGGCGAGAGCCAAATCGTGGGACTTTGCGAGATTACTGGTGCGGAATCGTGGTCTGTTTCGATCAGAGGGAGAGGATGCGTTGCATAACACGTTTCCAAGGACCCCGTTGCCAGATAACCCCCCTGAAGCGGGTTCGTCTCTACAACAACAACCACGACAAGATGCGGTCAGGAATAGCAGTGCGCCAGCAACGCCATCAAAACGTGCCCCGTTAGACTCGAGCAAATCTGCAGCATCGAGAGAATCCGCCTCAAAACCGTGGCTATCACAAACATCATCATCATCTTCTTCTATAACGCGGCCATCCCTCCTGAAGCATTTCCCGACCCTTGTCCTCCTCTCAGCCTACCTCGCAAGCCATACGCTACCTAAACACGACATCCTGCTCTTCTCCCGCTTAAGCGCCACGTCCAGCTCGATCAGCAAGAAAATCCGCAGACTGAGGCAGACGCCGACAAAGAGGAAAACAACATCTACCCCGAGCGGGACGCCAACAAAGGACGCCACAACCCCCACCAAATCGCGCAACAAGTCTTTGTTTGCCGCAGGGGCGAATCTGGGTATCCCACGGCCATTCACACTTGAGAGGCTCGTCGCGATCCTGCGTGCGATCCACCCCCAAGGTATCCCCAATCGGCCAGGTCGTGGCGTGAGCGATCGGATATACCGTGAGCTTGGAGAGTTGGAAAGACTCAGACTCGTTGTACGGTCGTCTGGATCCGGCGCGGCGACTGGGGCTGGAGGGACGGGTGACGATGCAGGAGACGAGAAGTGGCGGGTCAATGTAGGTAGAGAATGGGTTGTGAATATGGGACACATGTGGGGGATGGGAGTCAGTGAGTACGAGATAGACCCAGACTCGTAGTGCCACAGACATCTGTCACCACCATCCACGGAGAAATCTAAGGAACTTGCAAGCAAGTACCCGCAATTCGTCCCTCCGCTCCGCTCGATATCCCATGGGTAACAGTAGGGGCACATTGCTCCCCGTGTCGCCGCCTCCGATCTGCGAAAGGCGTGCACTTCCTCATGGAGCATCTTTGGCCAATTACTTTGTAACACGTTGTGTATTGACAAGAAATGACCAGGCTCGAGGTGACGCCTCAGTCCTGGCCGTCTTCCACGCCCCTGCCCTGCGGGGTCCATTCGGTAATGACCCCGTCGCAGGAGACGAAGATGCTCTTTGGGCCGTCCCTGACGCGGGCGATGGCGACACAGGCGACGGAGGACTCGAAGCGGTGGTTGTTCAGCGGACCCGCGAGCGTGCGGCCCGTGCTGGCCGACCAGAGGGCGACGCAGTTGTTCTTGTAGCCGTCGGTCGAGGTGCGCAGGACGATGTTGAGCTCCGGATCGTACGCGAAGCTCACGCCGTACCAGCTGTGCTGGTGGGTTTCGGGGACGTTGAAGGTCAGCACGGCGGGGCTTGCTTTGTACGTGTTTGCCCGGGGCAGGTGGCTCTTCAGGGTCGGTGGCGGCGCGAAGCGCAGATCGTAGATCTTCACACTGCGCTGGCCGCTGATCAGAATCCGGTTGCCGTCAGGGAGCGCTGCGAGGTTGGTGACGGCGTCTGAGTGTTGGAGCCGCGTCGCCGTCGTTCGGCCGCCCTTGGTCGACGGCGGCGGTGCCCGGATGTCGCACAACAGCAGTTTTCCTGAACGCGCACCGCCCATGATGACGTTGTGGTCCTTGAAGGTCGCCCTCAGCAGCTCATTTGTGCCCATCGGGTATTCTATGAGCGGGTAGCTCGTATGTGAAAGGTCCATGAGGTATACACCGCGCTCCGTCGCCACCGCCGCCGTGTACCTGCCCGGCTGTGCAGCCAGGTTCCGTACGGTGCGTACCAGTGACGCTTGGTGAATCATGCTGTGTCTGTCCGCAAATGGGCCGGAACCACATGCTCCCACCTTGACCATCGCCTCCGCAGGGGATGCATATGCAGTGCAGTACTCGGACCAAAGGACCAGGCCTGACCCCATGGAAAGGATATGCTGGGTCCTAACTGCGTCTCCAATGTCCTCGGCATTTCTGGGCGTGTACAGTGCGCTCTGCTCATAGTTTCGCGGGATAGGCCACTTTGAAGAGTCTACCAGTTCTTGCTCCGCCACGTCAGGTTGCGATCCCAGGTGAAAACCATACATGTGCGTTCGAGGAGCCGCCCTGGTCCCGGTACTCAAGATGCAATCTGTAAACAAGGTGCCTGAAGCTTCCTCGATAGAAAAGCACCCAGAAATCAGCATGTTTTCGTTCAGATAGTCTGCTGAGCGCGGCGACAAGTCACTAAAGGCTATTTTATCCGTGAGTTGAGCAGCGTAGTATTCCGACACCAGTGCTCCAGCAGTCTTCCGCAGATTGCCCAGTCGTCTGTCAAATACCAGCAGAGGATGCTGCAAGAGTCTCGACCGCGCCACCGTTTGGGTAAGCTTCAACTGGTGTTGAAGTTCATCCTGCCGTTGGGCTTTCTTGATTATCTTCTCGGTTCTGACCGCCTGACGGCTGTACTTCGAACCCGATGGCGCCACGTGGTTTGGCTGGATTTTGAAGTAACGATTCTTCTCCACATCAAAATAGTATCCTGGCAGTTCGGCTGGCATGATGTGGCAATCTGGAGATACCGGGACTTTCAGCCTCAGATATGGTTGATAGCGATCATTGGAATTAGCGAGGCCACCACGGCGGATCGTGAGCAGATACTACTAGGACCCAAGGCGCTCGGGATATCTCTGATCATGCTCTAGAGACACCAGTGCCAGCAACAAAGAGCGATATGTACGCAAACGTAGTTGAGCGGGGAAGGAACATGAGAGGAAACGAGGGTCACTCTGCAAAGCTATAAAACATGTGGTCATAAAACGCAGCGGGCAGGCATATGCCAAAAAGGGAAAGGCGCAGCCTCGCAAGGCTTCCCGACCAAGGAGTGATTTCGGTGTGAATTGCAACAATCGCAAGGACAATCTTAATTCTTGACTCTTGATTGAATGTGAAAACACAATTGCTGTTCCGTGCCGAAGTAGCCGCTTGAATCGAGTGTAGCCGCCTCGTCGTCGACATTACACCCGATTTGAACCCAACCGAACCTCCGGTGCCAGTCTCTAATATGTATACGAGCGTCAAGAGCATCGACCTCTACTTGTTCAGCCACTCAAGAACTGTCCCCAAACTTACGGAGCCGCTTGACCATCAATCACATCCACCAACTCCGCTCCTACCCTTTACTCATCGCTGACACTCGCAAATTTCTCGCTCATCTGCTGTAACAATCGGTCATACTTCCCACTGACTTCCTCCTGATCATCCGGCAACTCGAACTTCATGCTTCTCAAGCCATGCTGGATCTCCGACGTGGCCTCCCTTACTTTCGCCCAGCTCAGTCCACTGCTGACGGCTTTTTGTGCCTCATCGTGGAACTGCATAAACGCCTTCATCATGTATTCAGTCTTCCAGAGGGGACAGAATTGATCGTAGTCACTGTATCCGTTTTGTTGGAGGAAGTCGTCTTTTAGCATGGCCGCGACGTCGAGAATGATCTTGTCTGAGTCGCCAAGGGCCGATTTACCCACAAGTTGGACAACTTGGTCGAGGTCTTCGGAGTTTGTGAGGAGTTCTTTGATGCGGTCCCTCAGACGAGGGAACTCAGGGTGGTCTTTGGCGTAGAATTTGTCGAGAATGTTAGTGTACTTGCTGTATGACAGCGAGGTATTGACGCTAGGGAAGTGTTTCCTCTGTGCGAGTTTCTTGTCAAGCCCCCAAAAGACCTGGACGATACCTAATGTGGCAGACGTGACTGGATCAGAGAAATCTCCTCCCGGCGGCGACACGGCCCCGACGATGGAGATACTACCATTGCGTTCAGGAGAGCCTAGAGCGGTGGCAGCACCTGCACGTTCATAGAACGAGGCCAGTTTCGCAGACAGATACGCCGGGAAACCTTGATCCGCTGGCATCTCTCCCAGTCGCCCAGAGATCTCACGTAGCGCTTCAGCCCATCGAGAGGATGAGTCCGCCATCATCGCTACCGCCTTACCCTGATCGCGGAAATATTCAGCTACTGTAATTCCGGTGTAGATGGAAGCCTCGCGAGCTGCGACGGGCATGTTGGAAGTATTGGCAATCAAACAAGTTCGCTTCATGATGGGCTCCTTGCGACCGTCGATGGTGATGGATAGTTCGGGGAAGTCCATCAGGACTTCGGCCATCTCATTGCCTCTTTCGCCACAGTTGTGCACGAGCATCAAGTTACCCAGGAGGAATTGATGGTCGGAATCGTCGGGCAAAGTGATGCCATAGTAGGGAGCGGCTGGTTTCTTGACGACATCGAAGTAGACGGGCTGGGCCTTGCGCTCAACACTTGTTGGGGCGGCAGTTCTGTTGCTTGAGAGAGCACATTTGCTCAGGACTGATTCAAGGATTCCAGTGGCAGTCATGTAAACACAGAAGGCCTTCTCCTCTTCGGTGGAGACGCTGACGCACAAGCCGAGGGAGCGAGCGACACGAACGAGTCCCTCGCAAACCCCTGGGTAGACGGTCTTTACAGTTGCACTCTGCTCGCGATCGTTGAGCTCGACCTGCCCTTGAGAGTCGATCAAACCTGCTAGGAAATGCTCCCTAACTTCGAAAGACTCGGAAGAAAGCCAGAGCGGGACCATTTTGAGCTGGTCATCGGAGGAACCACGGACACCAGTGGCTAGAACCATGTCCCAGAAGACATTGTTGGTGTTCAGCCCCTTGGTCGAGCTGGTATTCATGCCTTTGCCTCGAAGCTCGACAGCTAGGTCATCGCCCTCGTGAAAGTTGAATCCGAGATTCTTAGCAACTTCGAGTGCAGCGGAGATAGAGTTGGCCGGTCGAGAATGATTGACATTGACTTCACCCAAAACCGTTCTTTTGCCAGGGGCGAAGGTGACCAGTTCAGACTCCAAGTCAAACATCTTGCCGTACTCTTCGAGGCGGTCAACTAACTCTGCGTCTTCTGGATCGACCGACATCCTCGAATCTGCGTGATGGCCATTCCCGACCCAGGATCCAAGCAGATAGGCCATCTGAGGGGCGAGATGACCATCGAAGCCCTTCTGGGCAAGGCGGGAGTTGAGCGTCTCGTTTTGGAGGAAGATGGGGGAGATGAGCTGCTGGGTCGCCTCGCGGACATGAACATCGACGTAATCAATGTCGCGGGCTTCGATAGCCCAGTGGAAATCATCGCGTGGTATACTGGCAGCAAAGTCCTCAGCGAGGCTGCGAGCCCTTTCGCTGCCGCCATGAGAGTCGTGTTGGAAGGACTTCGTGTATTGCTTCAATTCGCGGACGACATTGACGCCATCTTCAGTAGCTGCTTGGCGAGTATCAAAAGCAAAGAAGGACACACTGGATTGCATCTTGCCTTCGAGGTGATGATCGACGATGTTGACACGTTGGGGAGTCTGAAGGACCAGAAGATGCATGGCGTTGCAGGTATACGAGACTTCTCGGAATGTCTCGTTCTGATGCTGTGTCTTGATACCGATTTCGTACATGGTCTCCTCACCTCGGGGAAGAGCTTTGACGACGCGAGCTTTACCATCCTTTCCCATTACAGAATCGCCGACAGCGATGTCTTCGATGTTCATATTAGTTCCATCAGCCATCATGACAGGCGTGCCAGCAGCGAAACAACTGTGAATTTTCGTCAGTAGATGTATCCCTCAAAGGAGAGAGCAACTTACCCAACATAGACGATGATATCACTGTTGGAGAATTTGGAAACGGACTGGGAAATGACAGTTTTACCGCAGCCAAATGCACCAGGAATGCACACAGTGCCTCCTTGGACTGAAGGGAAGAGGGCGTCGAGGACTCGTTGCCCGACAATGAAAGGCGAATCGGCCTGTAGACGTTCGTTGACAGGTCGAGGAACCCGGACGGGCCATGAGTGCATCATTGGGTATTCCTTGGTCTCGCCATTGAACTCGACCGTAAGCAGAGGTTCGTCGACAGTGTAGTCACCCTTAGGGGCGATCTTCTTGATTGTGCCTCTGGCTCTTGGGGGTAAGAGAATTCTGTGTTCGTTGACCAGACTGTTCTCAACCACTTTGCCCCAGACATCACCACCACTGATATGATCTCCTTCCTTCATGGTGGGGGTGAAGGGCCATTTTTTCTCTCTATCCAGAGAAGGAACGGAAATGCCGCGGGGGATGTAGATGCTGTTTGTATTGCCAGCAATGGTCTTGAGCGGTCTCTGGATTCCGTCGTAGATTGTTTCCATGAGACCAGGGCCGAGCTCGACGGATAAAGGTTTGCCAGTTCGCAGGACAGGATCTCCAACGGTGACACCAGCTATAGCACAGTCAATGAAGGGCACCAGAGTCAGTTGAAACGGGTGCCGACATACCAGTCTCCTCGTAGACCTGAATCGTCGCCTTGTCGGCCTCTATGCGAATGACTTCGCCCACCAGTGCATCATGGCCGACTTTGCAGAGCTCGTACATGGCGACCCCGATCATGTTCTCGGCGACAATGACCGGACCAGAGACGGAAAAGACAGTTCCATTCTGGTGGTCATCGCCGATACCACTCTCCTTTGAAGCGGGCATCCTTCTGTATGTGCGAGCAGTTGTGTGTAGGGTCTGGAGTGGTTGTGGAAAGGCAAAGACGGAAGAGCTGTTGTCGGAGCTGGGACCCGCAAGCTCTCCCTCGTCTAAATCGTCCTCGATAAGATCGGGGAGGCCAAGCTGCAGGTGAAGGTACTTAAGATCCGATACAGTAGCAAGGTCGTCAATACTCTTGCCAGTTATAAATTCAATCACCGACTTTTTACGTTTGAGGCGAGGGCGACCAAATCCAAGCATATGAAATCATCTTCTGCGGGAAGCTGTTTAGGTGCACTTTTGAATTTCGGGGGGTCGGGGTAGGCTGCTGCGAATAAGTTGCAGGCACACCTGGTGAGTTGCGCTTCAAAGTTTCGCCGACGCTGGGAATGTAGTAGTGAAGATACTGTCTTGGAAGCATTCCTTAGTTGCGGAGGAGGATGACCTACTGTATCTACTGAGGACCTGTATATACTTGGTACACTTCGATATCCCACCGACACTCGCCGAAGATGTCTGTGATTGACTCTCGCATAGGACCTTGATACCTGATCTCTCGCTTTCGAATCTGACCCAATGCCCCGTCATATTGGCCGAGGCTTCCCCTGCAGCTGCCAGCTCCCAGCTCCAACCAATGACCCCAACCCCACCCAAAGCAGCGTCTGCCAGCCTTGAACGCTGCTGCCAACGCCTGGCACCACATCAACCTGGCGGAGTTGCCACATGGCAAAATATCAATCATCGTGGAGGGTTGTCTGCGGACTCGTTAAGAGGCAAGAAGGGGCCCAATTTGTTTGCGCGCAGGACAGGGAACCATGGTTCCTAGAATGTGAACGCAGCGTCTTATCTTGGTGCATCATGTTGTCAGGCTCCAAAGCTTGAAAGGAAGGGGAACGAACGTGGGATGGTGTGAAACCGGCCTGGCAGGTGCAGGTAAGTAGTTTGGGTGCTGGAATGGTTGGTCACCAGTGTCGGTGTTAACGAGTGACCTTGGAAGAGTAGATCAGGTGGTTCACGTAGTCTAGGTGCGGTGGGCTACCTGGGCACCTGGGCCAGGTGAAGAGAGCTTGAGAGCCTAGAAACACTGGGCAAAGGGCTACCTGCTACCTGCGCAGTAGGGTGGATTACTTATATTAGTATCGCCGCTCAGTGGGTGCCCAGTTATAGTTTAGTTGGAGATACGCTGCTGCTGCGGGCAGGCAAGGCAGGCTACTGGCTCCGACATCAACCCGTCCCCATCTCGTCATCTACTCCCTCTTGAGTTGAGACCATGAGTATTCCCACTCACTACGACTCCTCTAACATCCGCCCTGACAATTCCTGATCCTGATATCTCTCCACGACCTCATCTCTCTTCATCAGTCGGCAAAGTTGTTACCCCAAACCCGTGATCCGTCTTGGTCGAGCCACGCTATCGACTTGCGGCGTCGTCTCTGACTTGACATCCACTGGGTCAGTTCCCTGAACATCAACCACTGCGGTTGTGACCTCCCTGCCTATCTGCGAGAGTCTTTGCATGTGCCATTGAATGAAATAGCATACAATTTCCTCCGGACGTTCACAGAGCCGCTCACCACCTTTACTTGCACGGACAGGTATTTGGATACAACTGCCTGCCTTCATTTCCCTCATCGAAGGAGCCCCCGCGGTGATATTGGCGGCTTTGCCGCCACCACGAGCTGGCAAACCAACCTTTAACCAACTATAACCTAATCACTACCGACGACCCATCCACCTCGACTCACCCCGTATACTCTTCCTTCACAGATTCTACTTCCCCCAACCCCAATACAACCACAATTGACGAAGCCTCCAATCCTACTGGAGACCCGCTTTCGACCAACGCAGAAACCCCCACGGCAAGCCAACCACCTATAGAGCAGGTACAGGCTTCTCAAGAGCTGGGGAGACGCAGGAGAAGGCGGTCATCGTTTGAAAGATCCGCTGAAGCCGATAACAACCAAGGAGGACCTGGTCAGACATCGGGAGAAACGTCTCAAGAGCCTCGATCCGGAGGCGAACATAGGCCGAAGCGCAGGCGAACCGAGAGATCCAATATGAGAGTCAGTGAAGACTCGGAACAAGTATTTTCCAATGGCCATTCCACAAGTTCCAACGGTTCTACTCCAAGGAAGCCCTTCCACTCCGGTCTGAACGGGCATGTGAACGGATCTAGCCCTTCATACGCAAATGGAACCTCCAAAAAACTGGCTCCCGTTAGGTCGGCCACATACCGAGGTCACAACAGGGAAGAGGTGGTCAGAATTCTGATCCAGGGCTTGCTAGATATGGGATATTCGGACGCTGCCAATGTCTTATCCAGTGAGAGTGGATATGAGCTCGAAAGCCCTTCAGTAGCTGCCTTCCGACAAGCTATCTTGGAAGGCATATGGTCCGAGGCAGAAGCCATACTATTAGGATCGCATCAGACCGACCGGGGTGGACCCCTTCTGGATGACGAACAATATGGCGATGGACTCGTCCTCGCGGAAGGCGCCGATAGAGGGCAGATGCTGTTCTGGATCCGGCAGCAGAAATTTCTCGAGCTACTCGATCGACGCGACCTGGGCATGGCTCTCATGGTTCTAAGACAAGAGCTGACACCCCTCGAACACGATATCCACCAATTACATGCCCTTTCAACATTACTTATGTGTCCGCCTGAAGATCTCAGAACCAAGGCGCACTGGTCGGGTACAGTGGACGAGTCAAGACAGATGCTGCTGCAGGATCTATCTCGGTCAATCGCACCCTCGGTCATGATTCGAGATCATAGGCTAGCGGAGCTCTTTGACCATATAAAGCAGAGCCAGATTAACCAATGTCTTTACCACAACACCGCGGAACCTCCATCGCTGTACTCGGACCATATCTGTGATCGTGAGGACTTCCCATCGCGGACGTTTCTCCAACTCGAGGATCACACCGGTGAGGTCTGGCATGTGCAATTCTCTCACGATGGTACGAAATTGGCTACGGCAAGCCAGGACCAAACCGTCAACATTTATGAAACAGTGACGTTCAAACGGCTTCACACCCTCACTCATCATTCGGCGGGGGTTACATACGTGTCTTGGAGCCCAGACGACACCAAAATCATCACTTGCTCGCAGGATTGCAAAGCCCGTGTCTACGATGTCGAAACAGGAAGACTCGAGGTGACCCTTGAGCATCAAAGCGTAGAACATAACTACGGCATCACCGCCGCTGCGTGGTGTCCCGACTCCCAAGGCTTTGTCACAGCAAGTCACGACCGCAACTCGCAGCTGTGTTATTGGAACCTCCGAGGCTCGAAGCGCGAGAAACCGGAGCACGTCTGGCCCAAGGGCTTCCGCGTGCAAGATGTGGCCATCACCGAGGATGGCAATTGGCTAGTTGCGCTCGACCTTCAGAATATTATCCGCGTCTTCGACATGCACACTTATCGAGAAGAGCCACCCATTAAGGTACTGAGCAGGACGACAAGCATTACTCTAAGTCGTGATGGCCGCACGGTTCTGGTCAACCTGGTCCTTGGTGAAGTCCATATGATTGACTTGGTCACGAGAGACACCATTCGCAAGTTCCGCGGACAGAAACAGGGCGAGTTTGTGATCCGGAGCTGCTTTGGGGGAGCCGCAGAGAATTTTGTGGTTAGTGGTTCTGAAGGTGAGTACTTTTGCCATCCGTGTTAAGGATTCACTGACTGAGGGATCAGATGGCTTGATCTACGTGTGGCACAAGGAGAACGAATCGCTAATCGAGAAGCTGCCTGGGCATGGTCGAGGTCAAAGTGGTAAGGAGTGCGTGACGACGGTGGACTGGAACCCCAGAGATGCCGGCATGTTTGCGTCTGGGGGGGATGACCGCAAAGTGCGAATGTCAGTTTCTAAAGCTCCCTGATTGGGCTGCCAGTGCTAACAGCATACAGATGGACAAATTTGCGTTCGCCTATTGAGGGCCTTCCGAGCAGTTTGAACAGGTCTCTTGCTCGCCACGACTCAGAACGCACTAGCGCCCTGAGGTCAACACTTTGATGCCCGGTATATCAAGTTTTTAAATGGAGTTGGCGGCATTTGACAGAAGACCACATGGACTATGTTTATGGTAACGAGGGACGACTTGCAGATATAGAGAGTTTGGATACAGCATTGCATTTGGGGGTGTCTGACAGTGTGGTTTGTGTTTGAACCAAAACAAGAGCAAGTCTCCGCCTGACAGGCACAGGCACAGGCTCGGGCATTGGGATGTTCATTTCCACCAGCAGCATCGATGCATCCCACAGAATGAAACTTGGATGCGTAGGTGGGTGTGAAAGGAGCATGATGGGATTCCGCCGTCAGCGGCATGTCTGATCGAAGTCTACTTAGATATAGCTACATCACCCTATCTTTACCAGGACCTAAAGCCTACTACCCTGCTCAATACTATGAAATGATAAAGGCACTTGTGAGCTTGTCAGGCATTGGGTGGAAGGAGTGAATGATGCGAGATGAGTGGTCCGGGACAATGTATACAAGTATGTCAGTCACGAGGCCCCAGGCAACCTGGCTTCCCTGCTCATATCTCAGATCTCCAGCACCGTGATGGAACCCTCTTGCGGTTATGCCCAGTCAGCGGCAATACGGGCGCAGTTCATGGTCATCTTCGAGAAAGTTCTTGTAGAGGGGGTTTCGTCTCGCATTTGCCGCCACACGGTGATAGAGATTGAATGGTGCCTAGCCATACCGCCACCACCCTGACAACGCTTGGTGCTGTTAGTTTCAGCCCTCCGGAAAACCTGTCGCGTCATACATACACAATAGCGAGGACACCACCCCTTCTGGAGGTCACCAAAGGTGTTGGATTGAAGGTTGCCTGCTGAATGTCGCCTGCGACGCGCAACCTTCCGTTTCTATTTGGCCGCCAAGAACAACCGAGTCGTCGGGCAGCTGCGAGCCCAGCAGGAGTTGCACCCACCGTGATTTCAGCCCCCAAAGACACAGACGCAGACGCAGGTGCAGGCGCAGGTGCATCACCACTGACGCTTTCGTCCCAAGATTTGGCCAACATCCACAACATCAATATCACTCCCCATCATACTCACTCTCGCCCTGCGCGCAGATCTCTCGACCTCGCTCTTCAAACTTCTGCCAGAACCAGCATCGAATCCACCCGCTCCGATTTACTTCAAGATCCTCTTCCGCTGACCTTTGGTCCAACCATGGCGGCAGCACCGGGGGGCTATTCGTGCGTTTCCCGCAGCAAATGTCAACAAATTCATGAAACCGTGGTCCTTCTGACAATTTCTACAGGATTAACGTGAACGACCCAACCCTCATTTCTC
This sequence comes from Fonsecaea monophora, assembly GCF_001642475.1. Lineage (NCBI taxonomy): Eukaryota > Fungi > Ascomycota > Eurotiomycetes > Chaetothyriales > Herpotrichiellaceae > Fonsecaea > Fonsecaea monophora. The sequence continues at coordinate 13,353 of NW_019173951.1, read as the reverse complement.
TGGTCAACAAACTACAAGATGTCTTCACAACTGTTGGGGTATGCCGTCCACCAATGCCCTGTTCCAAGTCGCCAGCTGTTCTGTCCACCCAATCTGACCGTCTTTCTCCCAGGTCCAAAATCCCATTGATCTACCTCAGATTGTCGTTGTGGGTTCGCAATCCAGCGGCAAAAGCTCAGTCCTCGAGAACATAGTGGGAAGAGACTTGTAAGCGCGTCCTCTTGACTTGATATTCCACCCTCCCAGATATCCACTGACTCTTACCCCAGTCTTCCTCGAGGGTCCGGAATCGTGACTCGTCGACCTCTCGTCCTACAATTGATCAACAGACCAGCCCCGGCCAAACTCCAAACTAATGGCGTCACCGAGGAGGACATGAAGAAGACTACCGACAGTCAAGCCAACGTGGACGAGTGGGGAGAGTTTCTCCATCTACCCGGTCAGAAGTTTCATGATTTTAACAAGATCCGGGATGAGATTGTCAAGGAGACAGAGGCAAAGGCAGGCCGAAATGTTGGCATTTCACCACAGCCCATCAACTTGCGGATATACTCGCCTAACGTACTCACTCTCACATTGGTCGACTTGCCTGGCCTGACAAAGGTGCCCGTGGGGGATCAACCAAGAGATATCGAGAAGCAGATCAAGGAGATGGTGCTCAAGCAAATACAAAAGCCCAACGCCATCATTTTAGCAGTCACGGCAGCAAACGTTGATTTGGCAAATTCGGACGGTCTCAAACTTGCTCGAGAAGTCGACCCTGAAGGTCAGAGAACGATCGGTGTTCTAACCAAGATTGATCTCATGGACTCTGGTACCGACGTGGTCGATATTCTTGCTGGTCGAATCATTCCACTGAGGCTGGGCTATGTCCCTGTCGTCAACCGCGGCCAACGCGACATTGAGAACAAGAAGCGGATAGACTTGGCCTTGAAAGCGGAAAAGGAGTTTTTTGAGAACCATCCATCTTACCGGAACAAGGCTTCATACTGTGGCACTCCGTATCTGGCCAGAAAGCTGAACCTCATCCTCATGATGCATATCAAGCAGACACTACCGGACATCAAGACCCGCATTGCGACATCGCTGCAGAAATACAGCCAGGAATTGGAGCAACTGGGTGCTGGCGACTTGCTTGGGAACAACAGCTCAAACATCATTCTCAACATCATTACCGAATTTGCTAACGAATACCGAACAGTTCTAGACGGAAACAGTGCCGAACTGTCAAGCAACGAACTTTCAGGAGGTGCGAGAATATCATTTGTTTATCACGAGCTGTACTCGAATGGGATAAAGGCGATCGATCCGTTCGACCAGGTCAAGGATATTGATATTCGAACTATTCTTTACAACTCGTCTGGATCATCCCCAGCTCTCTTTGTTGGCACCACTGCTTTTGAGCTCATTGTGAAGCAACAAATTCGACGGCTTGAGGAACCGTCTCTGAAATGTGTCTCCTTGGTGTATGACGAGCTGGTCCGTATCCTCAGTCAACTACTGCAGAAGCAATTATTCCGAAGATATCCTCAACTCAAAGAGAAATTCCACGGCGTCGTCATCTCCTTTTTCCGGAAATCCATGGAGCCAACAAACAAGTTAGTCAAAGACTTGGTTGCAATGGAAGCTTGCTACATCAACACCGGCCATCCCGACTTTCTCAACGGCCATCGTGCGATGGCCATCGTGAATGACAGACACAATGCCAACAAGCCGACACAAGTCGATCCCAAAACAGGCAAACCCCTGCCGCCACAGGTGCCACCTCGGGCAGCGTCACCCAGCTTGCCTACTGATGGCTCGGATCAAAACTCAGGTTTCTTTGGGTCATTCTTCGCCAGTAAGAATAAGAAGAAGATGGCAGCCATGGAACCACCTCCGGCCACGCTCAAAGCCAGTGGAACATTATCCGAGCGGGAGAATCAAGAAGTGGAGGTCATCAAGTTGTTGATCAACAGTTATTTTAATATCGTTCGGAGGACGATGATCGACATGGTGCCGAAAGCAATCATGCTTACGCTCGTCCAGTAAGTGCCACAGCATCTGTGCATTGCTTCCAACTACTAACCAATAACAAGGTTCACCAAAGACGAAATGCAACGTGAATTGCTTGAGCAACTCTATAGAGCGCAGGAACTCGACGACCTCCTCAAGGAGAGCGATTACACTATCAGACGACGCAAGGAGTGTCTACAAATGGTGGAAAGTCTAAGCAAAGCCAGCGAAATTGTCAGCCAAGTGCAATAGAGTGGCCAGTGACGGCAGGCAGCTCCCTCCCAGCATCCCAGTCTTCGAAACAACCCCCAACTCGAAGTCTGTCTCTCTGGTAGGTATGTGCTTGGAAACAAGGCCACCCGACAAGCTGTGAAAATGCCGGAAGAGAGGCTGCTGCAACGACATACGACGCAGACGCAATGGGAGCACGGGCGGCAACCTTTCTACTCGGTCTTTTCAACCGTATTACCATGCGGTCAGATTCAACAGCAATGATACCACAACCCCTTCGGACCTCATTTTGGAGCGATTTGGATTTGGCACAGAAGTTTAGATTAGAATGCGACATGAGGAACACTCTACGAGATTGACATCAGTGAAGGCACCAAGGTTGGGTGTTGTCGGCAGCAACAGATGAGACAGGTCGCCATTAATGGGAATGGATGGCAAGCGAGTAAGATTGGAGTCCATGTAGGGTCTCGCCAGCTGGGCGTTATAGGATACAGATGGACTGCCTATGGCGAGAATGACATTCATTGAGGTTTCAATTTCCATATGAACAGTTCGACTCGCGCCTCAGCCTTGAGCTCGACGCGTTGGGGATCTGCGTCATGGCTTGGCGAGGCAAGGCTGACTTTCTCGTACTTCCTTCACATCCATCCTTGACCTCGTGACATAGACAAAATATGAAGGTGGACAGCACTGAGAGTGTTGCCTCGACCAATTGGTTACTCATAACTCATTTTTCTGACAAAAATCGATTTCCCAATGCTAGATCGATGGTGGCCAAGTGCGTGATTGCGTCTTGTTCTTGAACCCAAGCCCTAATATCTCGGCCTACGGTCCGTGAGGACAGTAGACTGCTGTGACGGGACAACCTACGGCGGCGGCCATGACTGGACGGTACATTCCTCCCGCCCTACGCGCAAGAGGTGATCAGCAGGTTGGTGAGGCCAGCAACCGCGATAGAGACACTGGCTCCACGCTGCCGCCCTCTGGCCCGCGTGGAGGGTATTACAGTCGACCACTGACGAGCAGATCGGATGCTATTCTGGACGGCGACGACCTCTGCTCTCCAAAGGAGATTGACCGCCATTTTTGGCCGGTCCGGGAGTACGAGGATCCCGGGACCAGACAGAAGACGTTGCATGATTCGGCTGCCACGCCCGGGGTGGTGAGCTACGTGCTGCTGTTCAAGGACGCGAATCCGCGATGGGACGAGGATGGAATCATCTTTACGAAATCGAGTTTGGACTTGTTGCCTGCTGATCTTGCAGATAAGTCTAAGGAGAGACGTGCTGCTACTGCGGCTGGGACTTGCGGTGGAGATGACAAGCTTTCTTCGATTTCTCAGGACGACCGTCACGAGAGCGGTGGTGGGAATGAGACATCCGGACAAGAGCACGGAGAGGCTCAACAACAACAACAACAACAAGGCGATGTAGCAGCTCCATCTACCACCTCGCCCAAAGCCGAAAAACTACAACCACACCCAGCTCCCATTGCAGTCTTCAGTCAAGTCCGGCGCACTCAATTCGACTCCTCGCGCAGCTTCAAATTCGCAGGCTACTACCGCATCGTCCGTCTTACCTTCCTCCAGCCCCACTCGCCCGACCTGGTCCGCATGCTCGAGCAGAAGTGGAGCCTAAGAAATCCGCGCACGGGACAGGTGAGGCAGAGACAGAGAGACGCGGGCGCATGGCAGGAGTCGCTCAAGATGAAATGGGCGGTGGTCAAGTTTGAGAGGGACGAGGAGGCGATGAAAAGTCTGGGGGAATTGAAGATTGAGAGACTTGACGACGACGACGACCAGGATGAGGGCGGTGATGGGGAGGGATTGTCAGGTGGCGCGAATGGAAGACATGGTCGGAGGATGAGTGGCCGGAAGGGACAGAGGAAGGGCGTTAATGAGATGTTGCGGGAGTTGAGAATGGGTGAGGGTGAGGCGAACAAGGAGAAGGATGAGAGGGAGCAAGAAGAGAAAGGCACGCCTGACGATGGCGACAATGGCGGCGAAAAGGGGTAGAAGCACTGCCAGTGAGGTTCTCTATCACGTACGAGCCCCCCTAAGGTACTGACTGCTCTGTGGTTATGACGGCCAGTATGTGATGGAGTCGCCAGACAATCGAGAAGAGAAGAGAAGAGATGAGATGAGAAGAGAGCTCAATGGATCCCCGTCCTCGTCAGGACTTGGGAGTATCCGTTCTACAGAGTGGGAATGGAAATGGAGCAGGATTGAACCATGAACGGGCTCTACAAGAGAGACTATGTAGGCTGTCAAGGCTGTATCCCATCGAGTACCCGTCGTTTTTCTCGCCTGTGTCTTGTTCCTCACGACGTGTTACATATCGTGAACCTTGTAATTTTGTCCTCAGTACCTACACTACATGTACCCATCTACCGTATACCGTACACCACCATGTCCCAAGGCGCACGCCGTGCCCGTCACCATTCCAATTGACACCCTTCAACCCCTCTACGAGATACCTATGGCCCATTCAATTCCACTCTCCGTCTAAATCTCCCTCTCTTTCTCCTTCTCCTTCGTGGATGTACTTATATGTGCCCTAGTCTTGCGCCTCTCTAACTCTCACTCTCACTCTCCTACTCCCCCTCGTTCTCGCCCTTATCCTCTCTTCTCCTTTTCCCCTTCTCCTCCATCATCATCCTCATCATCCTCGTCCCCATAAAAGCTGTATGTACCTCCGCAAAAACCGAAAGCGGGCCCGGTCGGCATCGGCATCAGTGGGGCCCAGGAGCCGGGGGCTGAATTTCCCTCGACGTCATGTTCATTCAAAAAAGGAGTGCTTGTTATTCCCAATGGAGAGAAGGGATTCTTCGGAGGAGAGTGGAAACTGACAATACTGCTTGCTCTCAATGTCATTGGGTTCCGGCACGCTGGGGCAAAACCTTGGGATGCAGTGCACGGGCCACACAACTCACAAAGTTCCAGTACAAGAACTGGTGGTGCCTCCTGTAGCGTGACATCATTGACATGACCAGACGGTGGAATGACATGTTTCAGAGAAAGTCTCTTTCAGGTGTAAGCGGCGTGGCCACGCACAAGATCCAATGGACAGATTAGATAGCTATTCATTCAGTCTGCAGGATAGATGTAGAGCCTGTTCTGCCAGCTCTGCTGATAATGTAATACATACAACAATCCCCTGTTGCCCGGATGCAAGACACGCAAAAATTGTAAACAAGATAGTAAATGCCGGTGACTGTGTCCAAGTCCACCGTGGGGTATCAATGCAGTTGAAGTGAATGAAAGAAGAAAAACAGTTTCCCTTCCCAACCGTTGTATGCAAAAGTCCGTTCGACACCCAGTCGTTTCCTGATCGTAAACCATGAGCTCGGGCTGCTTCCATATTTTCGTCGTTGAAGCAGCCCCTGTGTAAAAGATTCCGTGAAATTGCGCCGTCAATATGTCCTCTGTCATGTTTGCTTTCCTTTCCACTGATTAGCTCTCACGTGTGCTGGAACAACTAGTTCTCATATCTCATCTCTTCCCTTTGGCCTCAACACTGATGGCTCTGCTCAGACCTTGAAAATACGCTTTGCGACAGGGAGGTTTGCCTCGTATTCAGCAACTTCGTTCCTGAGCGCCAGGCGATGAGCTTGCGGAAACCGATCAATGTAGGATTGCGGGATGCTCTGCTGCGTCATGTCCTCGACCCAGCCCCATTTTTTGAAGGTAGTGTACATTTTGCTGAGTTTGTTGACATCCACATTTCCAAACAGTTGAAACTGGGCTTTGCCGACATTCAAGACCTTGAACTTGGGATTGTCCTCGCCGAGCTTCTCGAGGTTGTACTCCACAAACAGCGCAAGGCCGATGAAGCACCGTGCCTTTTGACACTTGTACAAGTCGGAGCTCATAGCCAACAGCTTGCAGAGCCTAACCTCTTCTGGATGAAGGCCGGTGCGATCGCCAATGTCCTGAAGCTCCCGGATGTCCTTCAGTTCCTCTGCCGTGAAATCGCAACGGGGCAGATCAATCTCCGGCCCATTCTCAGGCAGAATCGCGTCGTTGAATGCCTCATAGTTATTCTTGTCTTCGGAGCGTCTGTTGAGAGTGTCTTTGACGTTCCGGCAGAGTGATTCGCTTGGACCCCTCGGTTTGTCTGAATTACGGTTTCTGGTGTTCTTCGACTTGCTGTCCGCGCTTCGCTGGGTTTTGGGTTTGCTGTCCGAGACAACTTTGTGCTTCTTGACCGTCTTGGTGGTGTCGGGCTCCTCTGAGGTCACATCTGTCACGGTCTTATCCGTCACAGTCCGAGTGCTGTCACTGCGTGGCTCTTGATCTTCCTCAGTGTATCTGCGTTTCACTCCTCTGGTCCTGCTGAGCGGCTCGTCCGCCAATAGAGCGGCGGCTTCTGCGAGATCAGCCAATTTTTTCTGCGAGGGAGCAACTGCAGCAGGGCGCTTAGGTGGTTGCTGGTTGTTCTTGACAGGCTTGACGGGCTTGACGGCCTTTGGTTTTGAGACAGGTTTGCTTGACATAGAAGGAGCCCTGGAGGCACGTGGAAGAGATGATTCCTCCGGAATCCACTCTAGAATAGAAGGTTTGCCGTTGAAAAGATGGTTTCTGATGTCCATCAGAACTGAGTCCATATCGTCAAACGGGTATTGTGTCAGGAGGCCCGCGAACGCCAGTCGCTTGATGCCATGCCACGGCCCTGGCGAGCACGACGTGGCATCACAAACAGTATTGACTCCAAGACCGGGCTCAAACCAGTCAATACGGTATTTGAGGAAGCGCTCCACTCTTCTGGCGAGCTCATCTCCACGAACCAAGCGACGCTGCCTCGGCAACATCCGGTCATCCAGCGAGTAGAGCTCAGAAGCACGGAACTTGATGGGGCCCTTTGCAGCCGCCCGAAGAATGAGATCGTAGTCGCGACTCATCAAGTTTATCACGTCAGGACAATCAGAGTCTGAGTATGCGCTAGGGTCAGTGGTCGACGGCGCGATCGAAACAGGTTCTGAATCAAAGAGACCCTGCACGGGGAACGACGAGGATTGGGAGGAGCTTCGTGACAAGGTGGGAGTTGGTGGGAGGACCTCTGACTGATCAACCACCAACACCGGGTCGTCGTCCTTGTTTTCGCCGGAAACATTGGCGCTGAACTCGTGTTCTGGTGGATCGGGAGGAGTGATCAAAGGGTTCTGGTTGAGCGCGGTCATATTGATCTTGAGTGTAGAAGGTAGGCTAGGTGCCTCACTTGAGGATAGAAGAGACTCAGAAGCCATCTTTGTCTGCTCTGATGGAAGCGAGTCGAGGAGAAGAATACCGGGCTCTATATCCCCGCGCATATGCGATGTCCGGTCCACCTCTTGCTGATCAACAGATTGTGGTCGGGAAACAAGAGGACTGAGGGGAGGAGGAGGGATCGATATATGATGCTGCGCCGTCGCGAGATTGAAGGTCCTCGTGGTGGGGTCCCTCGTCGTTGTAGAGAGCAGCGGTTCCACGATTGGGAGTATTTTGAGTTTGCGGTTCCAATGGGTCGATTGCTTGCGCTCTGAATGAGTCAACTGGCAGAAGGGTAGGATGTCTTGAGGGTCGGTTGGTAGTTCTCAAGGCGGGAAAATATTGTGCTGATAAATGGCGAAAGTAAAGATACTTGTAGTCAAACAGATATCCCTGTAGGCAGCGACCAACTCATCGAAAGTAAAGATACTTGTAGTCAAACAGATATCCCTGTAGGCAGCGACCAACTCAATGGAGCGATCAATGACAGAGAATCAGTATTGTGAGTAGAATAGTTGTTTGTGACTATTGAATAGATCAATGGAGACGTTCAATGGGAAAGAACAATTGGGAAAGAACAATGGGTGACAGTAGAATGGGATGAATAGTAGGTGCGGCAGTGAGTGAAGGCGGAGGCGGAGGCGGCGCGGCAGGCAGAAAACATGGTACTGTAGAGTAAGCCGTGGACTGGGCCATTGGGGGATGAATCAGAATATGCGTCATTCTCAGGTGGTACTACGGGAGGCGAAAAGCAGTGAAGGTCAGGCAAACAGATTTGAACAATCAAGTGTTTGGTTCAACACCGAGATCTTGTGATTTGGTGAGCATGGCCCTGCGAGTGGTGGCGGAATGGCGGGATCAGGCGGTGGTTTACTTCTTAGTCAAAAGCAGAAGCGGCTGTCAGGCAGTCATAAGTTTCGGATAAGAGGGGGCAGCGCATAAAAATGCATCAGGAGCCGCGCCCGAACCCAAGACAAGGTTCCAGGCAGAGAAGGAAGACAATGGTTCGCATTGGAAGTGACAAGAAAGGAAGAACCAGCAGTCAGGTGGGCAGTAGGTGTGGCAGTGGAAAGAGGAGGAAAAAGGAAGAGAGAATAAACGCAGAACCATACGTGTGTGGCGGACAGAGGCAGAAGTTTCTTCCTTGGCACGGCGGCGACGGAGCCAGACGGTGTTAGCGGTGGCAGTGAGTCAGAAGACGACTAAGCCCAGGGCTGTTATTGGCTGGATCTCGATCGAAGCCAGTGGGTTGTAGAGGCCCAATCCGCTAGTCCCAGTGTGTCATATCTGGCTCGTGACCTGGGACTCGCGGCGCGCGGCTTCTTCCGGAACAACTCTATATCCGATTGTCCGGCCTCTCCGTATAAACAAGTCACATCCCCCTCAGGTTTCCATCTTGAGGGAGGAGGACAGTTTGATGGGGGTCTGTGTTCATTTCTAACCATTCTGAAGCCAATTATTGATTTTGTTTGGCATGACGCCACCCACAATGACTTGAACTTACCTAGTGGATACGGTTGAGGCTAGGCAAATTCCGACCGCCTATTTACCATCGTACCCAATATATGGAACCAATATACACTTCAGGCCCTCCACCAGATCATCTGCCATCCAAAGGACGTTCAGCCCACGTGGTTTCTTGGCAACTTTGCGTCTTCGCTCGTCATCCTTCGTTACCCTCGCTTACATAACCGACTGGAGATTCGTACCAGACGGTGTATTATTCCTCCTCTCTAACGTCCTGTACCGTGGGAGATACGGAATTCCTTGACCGAAGCGGTAATTTGTTCCAATCGAGAGACCCCATATTTCACCCCTCCTCCGCATATTTGCTGGATTGTACATTTCTATATAAATCGATATAAGCCGGAGCCATAGCTAGGAAAGTCGACGTAAGTTTCGCTGAATTTATTGATTGTACTAATTTCAGGACCGTATTCCCTCACCCTGGTCAGTTCTGCTACCAAACATTCAATTACCATGGCTTCTCCTCCCATTCATTACCTGTTGCCAATTTTTCCTGGATTCCAACTCCTCGATCTCGCTGGTCCGCTGGATATCTTGAATTTACTTTCCACTCAACTTGATTCCGAAAAGCATCCTCTATCGTTAACTTTTATCGCTGAGACGCTCGACCCGGTACCGGTTAAGCCTATTCCCCCCAAATCAGCCAACTGGACATTCGACCTTCCAAACGCTTTTCCGAAGACAAACGGCAGAGTCAACCTCACGTTCAACGAGTATCTACAACCAGACACCACATACGCAGATTTTCTGGAAGCCCTCAGCTCTGGCAAACAAGGTTCCCACGTCGACGTTCTTTTCATTCCTGGAGGGGTTGGTACACGGCTGAGCCGCGTCCATCCAGACGGCAGCAAGTCACCTAACGTCCAGAGCCTGCTCGATTTTGTGCCAAAGGTGGTTCCTCACATAACCACCGCCATATTGACAGTCTGTACCGGATCTGATGCACTTGCACAGACTGGACTGCTCAATGCACGGCGTGCAACTACCAACATGTCTCGTTGGGCAGAGGTAACAGCCCGAAATCCAAATGTTTCGTGGGTGAACTTTGCTCGATGGGTCCGGAGCCTGCCGTCTGAAGTGCAAGGCAAGAACAACGCCCCAATCGAGATCTGGACTTCGGCCGGGATAAGTGCAGGGATGGATCTAACATTAGCATTTGTCGCGCAATACTATGGTGGTCAAGACGTGGCGAGAGGCCTGGCCAAGGCTTTGGAGTATGACTGGCGCGAAACTGCAGAAGGCGAGAAAGATCCGTTGTATGAGAAGTACTACGCTGTTTGAATCTTCGATCAACGGTCGACGAGTGACAGCAGAGGGAGGATCGCTAGTCGTGGGATTCTCAGCATTGCAGCCACTCGGGAAAAGCAAAGTCGTCATTTTTAACAGCCAGAGGGGGCCACAGCGCTCTGGCGCAGCTGTTTACTTCCCGCTTCATTCATACAGACGAAACATAAATATCATGGGGTCGAAACGGCTGCATACACCATCAGAGATCCTGTTATCTTTTCATGACAAAATTACTGACACTATACCCCACCAGATGGTCCCTTGGAAGGGATGATCGCCTTGGTGAACTGTGGCCGTCAATCTTTACTGGTTGAACCAACAGGCACCACACCTTGAAACGCGAATCTGTCAGTTCCAGAGGAATCTTTCTTGACTATTGTCCGAAGCCTGCCACACTGCTGGTTGTCTGCTCCACTTGAGCACGACGTCCCGAGAATCACCCTCGAGGAATTTACTCAGCCCATTCAAAGCTGGGATCAAGTTGGGTTGCTGGTTCTTCTCACCGCTCTTCTTGTCTGTTGATCTCGCTCAAAATGGGGTCGCTCTAACTATCAGCGTCCTCTGGAACAATGACAAGACAACCTGAACGAGCATAGCAAGCGTATCTGACTTTGCCAGCCTCACGGGAACCAGAAGGAGGAGAACATTGATTTGCCATGCCATTCCGGATTTTGTCACGCCTTGACCTAGCTTGATGGCTTTTCAATCACTTGCTCAATCACCAGCAACATATTGACCTCTTCACATCTGTACTTCTACCTCTGTGCATTCCGCGGTTCTTTGGATGCGTTCTCAGATGAAAAGGTGATACAACCTTCCTATTACTTGTCTTTGTCGACTGTGCGGCGTTCCTGCTTCGGATTTGGTGGAGTCTTCAACCCTCTGCCTTGATATTGTACAGAGTTCATTCGAGATTACCCGAATCGAGTTGCTCAATACCGACGTTATGTGATTGCTATCGATGGTGGCCTTCCCTTTGTTCACAATTCAGCGATAATGTGTTTCTCTTGCAGCCGTCGCCAGTGTGATTTGGAAGATTGGGCCTTGGTGGACCGGGAGCCTCCACATAATACAATCAGCATTTATCCCGAAGAAAGTGGACGGCTGCAGGGCGCCTACGTCAATGGGGTGGAACAGGAATATCCTCAGGAGAGACACGGGGGATATGGAGACCAGAGCCAGTGGTCACCTCTTACGAGTCCTGGTGCCCTGAACAGGAAACGAAGACGCCATGTGCAATTCAGGGCCGGGTGCGCATTAGTAACAAAAAAGCCTGTCGACCTCACTCGACGACGGAATCATCAGAACATGCGCCATATTCGCAATACGAAAGGAGATGCCCTGGAAATCCCCAGGGATAACGGAAAGAAGACAATCCGGGAAGAGGACGGCTGGGAGACCAAAGTGCCCCTTTTCCCTCGAGACGATCCCTTGTACTTTATAGCTTACAGCAACAACGGCACCACCTTCGATTGCAACACCTTCGACGATGAGGGCAGCAACAAGAACAACAATGTTACCGACCCGGCCCTTTTCGCCAGGACGAACTATGAAATTGACGACGAAGACGAGAGCATGTGGCAGCGGAGTGGGGCTGGACCTCCCCCGTTTACCACTACTTCTATATCTAGTGATCTTTCCTTGGATGAGGATCTCAGCATCAGACTGGGGGTGGGTGCGCGGTGAGACGGGCCATGAGGAATCCGCAATACTTTATAGGAGACCATCTCTTGGAGTCCTGAAGAGTGCCCTATCATTTCCCAGAAATACGCCCTGTAAGACGATGAGAACGAGGAAACCCCCATGGTGCCCCTTATTCTCAATCCAAGATAGACACTTTGTGACTTTGGCCGGCCGCCACTCCACTGGGATCACACGATTGCCTCAGATCGTGGTGGCCATGTTGAGCAGCGGTCTTTGAAGGGAGAGTGTCGTGGCTTTGGGTTGAGATGGGAGGCTTCCGTTATCATTGGGTCACTAGATGGATGTGCTTGAAGGAGCCTTGAGGCTCGAGAATTGAGGCTTGAAGAGTCCGGAGGTGCCCGTCTCGCCGTCTCGCGTTGTCGCAGTTCTGGTGCCGTCACAATCGTCACCCCTCTTTACATATTATGACGTCGTAAGAAATCGACAGAATGCAGACAAGCTTGTGGCGGGCATCGCGTGTTGACTTTCCCCAATTGGCCCAGCCCCTGCAGGTAGCACAGGCGGCCGGTGATGCTGGTTGGGTGGTGCTGGGGGCGCCAAAACCAAGGAAGTGACCGCGACCCCGCAGTGACACAATAACGAAGCAGCATCGAGAGAAGCCTCCTGTATTGGTAGTTACAGAGCAGCTGAGAAAGGTTGCACGTAATACCTCCCTCGAGCTAGATCTGAGATAAATACAGTTGCCTAGTCCTCCGATTTTTCCTCCCAGACCTCACCTGCATTCGCTCTACATCTCACCGTCGACCGTGACCTCGAACCCGCACATCTCATTATCGTCTGTTATCTGTTCACCTGTTCATTCCACCTTTCTCGGGAATCCCTATCGAACCCCGCGTAGTAGTTACATCTCAGTCACACCCTACAAAATGATCCAAAACATCCTCTTACAGCTCTTCCTGGCTGCCCTAGCCTTCGCAGCGCCCATTACGGACGGTGGTGACGGGACCCTACACGCAATGAACAAGGACATGATCGGCTACGGCACCGGCGGTGGTATTGTCGGTCTGATCGTTCTGGTTCTTGACGTCTTGGTGTTTAGTACGTCTGCTCTCCCCTGTTCCCTCTTCCCTCCTTATTTCCTCGGTTTCATTGCTTGTTGCGTATGCCCCCCACGAGCTCTCGGATTGGATTACATGACGACACAAGCATGAACACACAAGTACAATAGCTAACCATGGCGCGTGGCGAATAAACAGTCGAGGTCCTCAAATCCAACCGCCCACCGAGCCACAAACTCCTCTGGTGTCTGATCGTCTTCCTCTTCCCCATCCTCGGCATGCTCATCTACTTCCTCTTCTCGAACCGCGAGGCCCACAAGACCGGCGGAGCTACGAGCCCTTGCCATAGAAATAGAGTGAGCGGCC